>NC_133438.1:16607464-17207464 GCF_011762505.2 Arvicanthis niloticus
AGTGCTGGGATTAAAGGTGTGTGCCACCACTGCCCGGCTCACTTAAATTTTTTAATTCACAGTTTTGTAAAACAAAATTAAGTCTATCTCTTATCCTCTCTGCTCCATTTCTTCTCTCACTCTTCCCATCTGGGCCAACCCCAACTTGATGAGTTCTTCCTCCCTACACTCTGGAGCCCACTACACTCATTGATTACATTCAGGAGACACAATGTCTTATGGGAGGTCAGACAATGAGTCTAAATGAGCTAACACAGAATAGACCCGAAGTCTCACACTGACCCTGATGGGGCTAGAGAGATGATGGTCACTTATGACTGCACACCATTCTTGCAGAGAACCTGGGTTTGGTTCCCAGCACTCTTGCTGGACCACTCACAATTGCTTATATACTACTGTCGCTCCAGGAGAAGCTGATTAAGTCTTCTGGAAAGAGGAAGAATGATTTGTCAGGGGTGATAAGTGACACATAAGTCAAAGGGAAATTTAGTGAGAGAAGACACTTTTGTGTATTTTCATCCTTCAGATTTTAACAGATTCATCTCATTCTTTCCCTATTCCTAACCACCTTCTTTTCAGTTCCACATCACTTAACATTTCTTGGCTTTTGAAACACATTACATATACCTCATCTTCCAATCTTCTGTATTGATCCTCTAATTATGTTAAATTTAGTCACCTCACAGCTTCAAGCACATGAAAGCTGTCCTCTCCTGCAATGATCCCCTGGACACACATCTCAATTTTAGTGGTTTGGTCATCTCTTTTTCCTGGGTTTCCTATCCTTGCTCTTTCTTCTGTATGATTTCCATCATGACTAACATCTCAACCTACTACTTTCCTAATCTCCCACTGTTCTTTTGTGTTATACCTCATTTTCTCAAGCACATCCTCAGATTTGTCATTTCCATCTCTTGTCACATTAGCTCTTTCTTCTTGCAGTACCTGCAGAACCTTAAAGACACCATGGACCATCTTGGTTTCTCTCGTCTATGAGTGAGTCTGCTCAGAACATTTCATATTTCTCTTTGTCTATTTACAATTTCTTGTGAAATCCTTGACATAACCCAAGGGGCCAATTGAAATGATTGACAGCACTTTATGATAGGACAGGGCAGCCAGTTATCAGTTAGAAAGTCCCAGTTCACTTTGGGCAACATCAGCAAGAAGCTGTAGGCATTTTTTTTTCTCTAGGCTATGTCTCCCCACAGAGCTGACTTCCACACTCACTCTTAGGAGACGAGTTGTTACAAGTGTTCTGGGGTCACAGCTCTTTTTGGGTACAAGTTTAAGAAATGTTTTCCTGTACAAAGAATTCCATTATTTTGTATGTATTCCATTTCTGTTTTTCCTTTTCATTGAGCATGGTTATTGTACAAGGTGCTATTACATAGGAGATCTTCATATAAGTGTGTATTGTCTATTAAATCATCCCACAGCTCCCTTCTCCCCACCTCACCTTTCCTGCTCCTGTTAGCACCCTATTTCTCATAGACAGTTTCATGTACTCTCAGGGTAATATACATGTTTATGACTTCATGTATCTATATAAAATAGAAACCACAAGGAGAGGAAAACATCTTGTTTGTAGTATAATCAGATCTATCAGCCTTATTCCGAGTAACAGAACAAAAGCAACTGAAGAAATAAGACCTCTCAGCTTGAATTCTCTAGTAACTCCCCTGAAGAGTTTCCATTTTGGATTTCCATTTAAATATTTATTAATCTTAAATATTGGTGTTGAAGAAAGTTGTAACTTGGATTCATAGTCCAGTCCATTTTGTTCATGATTTCTGGGAACTAATTTATAATATGAAAACACTGGCCAACATGTTGGTGAGCTGCTTCAAATGGTATGTCATTTATCCAGTCTAAAATGTTGCATTTATAGACTACTACTCCTTCAAGTAGACTTTACTTTATATAAAAGTTAAGATAATTTCGAAAAATAAAGGGAATTATTCTGAAGCTGAAATTAGATTTTATTGATTTCAAGTAGACTGTAGGTGGAATTAAATGCATGTTGCATATAATATAGCTCGTTTCTTGAAATTACCAAGAGGATGTACATAATTCTGGAAGTAAAAATGTTAAGTGCTAAGAAGGTTTCTCCTTTTGCTACAAGCATCTTATGGTGTGCCTGCTTTTCTAACAATAAGAATTAGTGCCAGCTTTGGAGAGAAAGGGTAGGGGAAGCATGCCCAGTGCATCCCTTTGAATAGCTCGGGCAAGAACAGGTGTTATTATCCTGGGAGGAAACTATAAGTGACTTCTGTGTAATTGGAAGTGTGTCCTACCCTGATAAGAACTTGTGGGGGAGAAAGTAGCAAGAGACTAGTAAATAGCCAAAGGAAAAAAGCCAGGACAGCATGCTGTGTTCCTCCTCTTAAATCTATGTCATTTCTTAAGGGTCTGCAGGTTTCAAAAAGAGATGAGGACTAATTTGGAAATGCTACTCGCCTCTGTCTCCAAAAGAAAGTCCCTACAATGTGGCTTTAAGTAGGTCACAGAATAAAAATAGCCCATAAGGCATGCCAGAAAGCTAGAGGAACAAGGTTTGGGAATACTTCATCCATTTGAGTTTCCTAGCACTTCCAACAGTGTTAGAAAGAAAGAGAAGGGAACCAGGTTAGGAAACTTTTCTCCTGCAAGGAATGATTGGGTGGCAGAATTTAAGTACATGGCCATCCATGTTTTTGTTGTTTAGTCGGCATGTTAGTTCTGGATACTGGTTAATTTCTTTGCTTATTGATTTCTAGCATACACATAAAGTTCCTTGGGCCAGCAAAATAACATAATCTTTTAGGGAGGCTTTCAGATAACATCATACATTTTTGAGGTTTCTAAGGGAAAGTTTCTATTTTGTTTTACTTAAATGGAATGTTTTGGGGCTGCACATTTTTGCTGATGCTACATTGTTGTCTATTCATGAGGCACAGAAAAAAAATGTTGTTCATTGACAGGCTCCCATTGTGTCCTCACCACAACACCAACCCCCATTTAGCCTCAAATTTAGCGTTCAATGATATGCATGTTATAAATTCCTTCTCAGTTGCAAAATTTTCTTGGTGCTTAAGAAATTGTACTTTAATTACATTTAGCCACAAAGTTTAGCAAAAAAAAAAAATAGTCCTTTGACATGCAGTGTCAGCCTTTTGCTAGATTTTGATAAATGTGAACAAAAAATCAATATAGAGAGGAATGTGAAGTGCCTGAGTAAAATCATCACACCTCAAATGTGTTTCCCAGTGTAGCTCAGAGGGTAAATTTTCTTTTCAGCAGTAAGAACAAACCATTATACAAACATATTACAACCAAAAATTACCCTCTCAACTTCCTACTCTAAGAAGCTTTCTTTACAGAAGATAGACTAACACTCAACAAACACAGAATGTCTAACTTGAATATAACATGCACACAAAAATAATGTGAGTTCAGATATGTTTGTTCCCGGTCTAAATATTTAAGAATGAAGTCTGCATCTACATTCCATTGTAAATTATCTTTCTCCACTTCAATGTTTTGGTTTCACTTTATTATATTGTTTTCATAGTTACATTTTGTATGTTCCTCTGTGTCTCTATATAAATCACAGCATGGCCAGCAGCTTGAAGGATGTCTGGATTCTAGAAATTTTCCCTTGCTCAATCCTCTCAGTATTTTATTTGTGTAGTTCCTTTTCATTGTAAAGAGAAAACAAGTTAGAATATGTGTTGTCACAGCCATGTTCTTCCCTGTTGCCTTGTATCCGTTTATGTAACTGGTGATTGTCTTCAGGTTGAATCTATAAACCTGTGTTCACTAAACACCTCGGTATAGTTCTTACAAAGCAGTGTTCTGAATCTGTGGTGATCTTGTTGCTGTTTCTTGTATCTGACAACACGACTACATTGCTTATTTGAAGTTATCAGTAGACACTCCTTGTTTCTAGGATTCCAATGTGACCTGTCACTTGCTGAGTACCTGCATAGTATTGGATAGTCCTCCAATCATCTTACGTCTTATTCTCACATTAATTGACCACCAATGTCACTGCTTGTACCTTATAAATGTCTCTTGATTTGATTCCCCTTCTATGTACCCAATGCCAATACCGTCCAGCCATGTTTGCATCATGCCCAAAATATTAATGTACTATACCTGTTGCTCATCTGCCATTGGTGTGGCAAACCCTTCTTAGACAATTGCTCAGATCTTTCTTAAATTTATACCATATATCAGCATGCACCACATCTGATTTTACTTAAGAGGAAGCAGATTCCATTAGCTTTATGAGGTATCAGCTATTGCTTTTATCATTAATATTTTTGTATTTTCCATTCATTCCATAATAGTATTTGTTGCGTGTGTGTAAAAATAATATGTAGATATAAACACATAGATGAAACATATAGACTGATCCTAAACTAAATGGTAATAGCCAAGAAAATATGGGGTGAGGATGACCTGCTGGTCATAGATATTGAAATACATTTAAAAGCTTCATAAACAACAGCATAGCAGTTCTTTATGTCTTTCCTACATTTGTTACAGTTGTGTGAGATGATTCATAATTTCAAGTATGTCTAAAGATTTTAAAAAAAGTATGCATTCAAGCATATTTGTGCAGGCTTTTGCACATTTGTCCAGTACATTCCGAAGCTTGAAGAGAATATCAAATTCTCTGGAGATGGAGTTATATACAGGTGGGAGTCTAAGACGTGGTTGCTAGGGATTGACCAGGGTTCTCTGAGTAATATGAGCTCTGCACAACTGAACCATCTTTCCAGGACCCAGCATTGTTACATAGACTCTATATTCACCCTCAGTATTGAACTTATTTAAGCTCCATGCTACATACATATAAGATAAATATACCAAACCATGTGGGAAAATGTAGAAAGCATGACAAAATTACTTTCTAATTTCTAGAGAAAATATACATTAAATAAGCATTTTTAGGCCATTTAGCATGTACCCAAAGACATGTCTAAATAGATTTACGTGCCTTATAATGTAAATGTATCTTTCCATTTTTTGATTAAGTAATAGTGTAGTAAAATCAGAATAAGACATCAAATGTCTTAAGAATTTCTTTCTTTTCTCCTCATAGCATTTAAAAAATTAGTCTATAGCTAAATAGTTTTAGTACCTACAATGTTTAAAAATGAATTTTGCAATAGTGAATATTCCAGGTTAAACATTACAAGAGTCTAGTTCCAACCATTGAGGAAAGAGATCATTGAGGTATAGAAAGTTATATGAAATGTGTTCTATTTTAATATAAAGTAGACTTTCACTTTCAATTATAAAAAAGCAAATCTTTCTCTTAGTTTCCCCTTCTCTACTTTAAATTTGCATATTATCCATAGTTAGTGAATTTCCAAGAAGGTACTGGTGCGCATTTTAATAGAAAGAATGGTGTTTGCATACATGCTACTCTTTAAACAAACTCAAGAGCTCAGATCACAAATTTTGCTGAAGGATATTTTTAAATGAGAAGTTGGAGAATGATAACTTTACCTTCATGGATGGGGATATTATTACCTCCTACTTCAGTGTGGCTGCTGATACCCTATTCACCAGTGGCTTTGCAACTGAGTCAAGGAGGAATCCTACATAAACTGAAGGGTCCTCAGAGAAAAGAGCCTAGCCCCATCAGAGCTCAAAATAAATAGAGGATATTTAAATCACAGAAACCACTTTTGCTTCTTTCAGTAGTATGGGCAAATTCATGCATTTTTAATAGGAAATTGCTCAGCCACTGAACAGCACAGAGCGAGCTTTGTGCCACAATCTCTCTGTGGATGTTTCTGCTCATCTGAGTCAATGCCATTTGCATTGAGAAGCAACAAGAAAATACAGTGATTTCTTTTTGGTAGAACAAAGTATTTGCTCTTGTACCCCAACTCTCAGAATAGCTTCCCAACCTTTTTTCACTTAAAATACAGAACACATCTGAACATACCCATACAAGGTTATATGATATACTTTTTTATTGTATCAAACTCAGATATCTACTGCAATTTGTGTTCTTCTCTGTATTCTAATGTACTTCCTCAATAATAAACATTTTTTTTCAGGAGGATATTTTCTGTTAGACATGTTAGTGATTACCTGTTTAATGTAATCTGGCATAAAATGAAACAGTTTACCACATAAAATCATAATGGCAATTATCTTTATGTTGTGTAGAATAAAATAAGTATTTTTGACCCAACAGATAAATTGTCTATGGTAGCTACATTCACTATAGAGCAACCCCATTTGTACAGTGTATATTTCTCTATTTATTTATGTAACATTTTAATTAAAGCAAACATTGTTAGATTTCCAGCAATACAGTAGTGAAACTATTTTGCATAAATGTGCACTAAGTTGAACCTAACTGCAGAGAGGAATGTAGAACTACACTCTTAGGAAGCAACTCTAGGAAATAAAGCTATTTGTGAACAGTTAGTATATATGTGGTCCCATAGGGGAAAGAGGGTTTATTCTAAGTGTGATGCATTAACACTTTCTGGTTTCCAACCATCTCTATTCAGATGAGTGGCGTGCCTCATTGTGGGGGTCATGTTTTGGCTTCCAGCTGTTTTTTAATGTTGGAAAGTGAAATGCAAGGACATGAAATGGTTCTGGGGACAGAATTTTTCCTGTCAGGGATTCTAACAGATGCTGATATACTTTAATATCCATGGAAGACAGGGCAAATATAGAATTACATCAAATTGATTTTTGCAGAGCTTTCAAACCAGATGG
Organism: Arvicanthis niloticus; assembly: GCF_011762505.2. Lineage (NCBI taxonomy): Eukaryota > Metazoa > Chordata > Mammalia > Rodentia > Muridae > Arvicanthis > Arvicanthis niloticus. The sequence goes on from NC_133438.1 coordinate 16,614,203, forward strand.
CCATTGGCATTTACAGGGAAGAAGTCTATACTGTGCACTAAGTTGCATATTTTTGTGTGCAAGTTCTCAGCCATGGTGTGCAGTCACTGGTGTTTTGACAGCCATCTGCTCAGACCTAACTTTCTCTGTTCATGTGTAACTAAAACTGAACATTTTTAAAACTGGAAAATTCCAGCTAGTTTTGATTTTAAGACAGTAAAAAAATGTCAACTGTTTGGTATTAAAACCTAAAAGTAATGTCCCTGATTGAAAGAAGATCTTAGAGCTGTTAAAAAAAAAATAAAGAGTTGAAAAAATGAAAAAGGGGGAATCTCTCCATATATAAGGCTTTTCCATATATAAGGCTTTTTTAGCCAAATCATGAAGAAATTAGATAAATTAACAACCACACAGTCTTGTATATAGCAAGCACATGTAAATGTATATTAAAAAATAAATGACTCACACATAATAATTTGCCTATATGTACATACTTTTAGCAAATTGGCAGGCTTTTATATGTGGGGATGAGTATATGAACATATATTTTTACAGGAAAATTTGTGTTATTGTGTTATAAGTAAATGAAATTCTGCTTAGCAGGAACTTTTGCAGGTTAACAATACTCCTACAGATATGCTAGGCATTGTGGAAATTCAAATGAGTAGAAATATGGCTTCTTATGTCACAAGCCCATCTGCATTAAAAAAAAATAAGAGGCGGATTTTAAAATAAAATGTCACATTCTGTAAAGTCATTGCTAAAGGACAAGAAAGAATGAAGATTTATTTTTAGTCCAAAGAGATGAATTTGAACAGATTTTGAAGGAAACACTTCTAGAATTTATAAGGAATAATTCATGTGCAGACATGAGCAGCATCCAGAGAAGGTGGGAAGTTGGGTGGCACTTTAAGAGAGAAGAGAGTAGTACTCAGTTAACTGCAAAAATGATAGTTTAATTGAGAATTAAGTAGGAAAAAATCAGAATACATTTGGGTAGATAATGTAGATTATGGTGATAATGTAAAATACTTTGATTACTTGCAAGAAATCATCATATTTCATCTAAGAGTTAACTGCAAATTGTTTAAGCTTCTAGAGATTTGTGGTAATAAATTGGACTTCTGTGGACTTCTACACCAGTGCATAGGAATATAATAAAACTACTGCAGTATCATGGAGACTAATCAGAATTTAAAAGGACAATAAAAATAACACCTGCAGGTTATAAAGAAAGAAAATTTGTTCCAGCTAGATTCCAAATTCTGTGATCATACACCCTATAATCATGCTTTAAATTATAAACCACTTGTATTACTTTATGCAATGTAAGTGTCTATGACTGGTGCTGACATCTGCCTCATGTGTTGTATTTGTGTTCTGGTTAACTCATTTGTCAAATATTTGAGTATTTTATTGGGTCTAGAATTACATTGAACAGATAAATTATTAGACAGTGTTTTCAATCTGTCTAGTAATCAATAAGTATTATTTTTGTTTGTAATAATGAGGCTCCAAATCTACCTATTTGTTTCATAAACATGATTTCCAAATCTGACAAAGTGGGTGGCATTTATGTTTCTAAAGAATAACGTTTTCCTGGACATGTTTGTCATTGTCAAGCAAATAACTAGTACTTTCAAAATGGGGCTTATATTTCTTGTTTCAACATGTTTGGGACACGTTAGTATTTACAATTTTGTGAGTGAATAAGTCCATATGCTGAAAACACCCCGTTTGATAAGTTAACCTTGAGTTCTGAATGCATTTATAGCTTAATCTCAGAGCTTGGTCTCAGGCTTAATCATATAGGTATATTCGTATTTAAGTACTTTGCATATTTTTAAACTTGTAATTGTTATTTTGATTAAATTATACATATTTTGGAATATTTTACTCTAAACTGTGAATTCTAGCTTCCAAAGTTCCTGCTGGTGGCAATAATAATAATAATAATAATAATAATAATAATAATAATATTCCATAATAATAAGAAAACAATGGCCAGCCATTGGTTGGAATACCAGGACCAAATTCCCAAATATGTTTTCCCCTCTAAAGTGATTTCAGGATATAATACCTATTTATGAATTCAGACGGCATAATATAGTTCTAAATTAGCAAGCAGTACAGGAATAGATAGAATCTTAGTCGAGATTCAGGGAGAGAGCAATAAACTCATGAATTGCATAGACACGAATCAGATGTTTCACACAGGAAACAAAAAAGCAATTTACTGGGAAAGCAGAAAAATCTTATGGCACTAAAACAGGATGATAAAGAAATTACTTGACATGCAAGTGTGGGGGGAAATAGCTAGTGATACCAGAGTGAACTGACATCACATTAGGCATCAGCAGTGGAAGCTATAAAGATCATGCAATTACATATCAGAGAATATAAATAAGAGTTTGCCATGTGTGGCTGAATGTAAAACTTCAGAAGTACATAGAATTTTTTGCAGTCATATTCTTGGGGGGTGGGGGATGCAAACAGACTAGGAATATTTAATTGGAGGACAGTTGCATGAATGTTTCTATAGCAGATTTCAGATACAAATTTCTCACGCTGGGTATCTTTCTTATCTTATCGAAAGAGTAATACCCCTAATTCTTATCTTCCTTGGATACATTGAAGAGATGTTTCCCTTTATCCCAAATAGGATAGCCAGAATGCAGCGGCTGCCTCAACATGAGTGCCAAGCTGATTCAGAATCAGTCAGTCTAAACAGGGGCAGCTTGTTTTAGTGTGTAAGAAGCACTGTCTCTCTTCGTGTTGTAGAAAGTAATTCGCCCTATCCCTGAAACATATCTCTCTTTAGAGGCACCGGGGTCACTGATCTACCCTACCACATTGACTTTGTATGTGTTTGGGGGAGCCAAGTACAGTTCCTCACTTGAGCTCAAGTACTTCACCCGCCTCTTCTTCCAGCCCCTGGTGTCCACTCCCCTTCAAAGACCTAGGGTGGCCAGTTGCAAATGTCTTATCTCTAATTATAGAGTTAGATTTGCTTGTATATTAAAGGTTCCACTGAGTCTTAGCTGCTGGCTGAGAGGTAGATCACTGGCTCAAGGTCTGTGTTTATTCTCCAAGCCCCTGTCCTGATCCCTGCCTAGGAATGTAAATACCAGCTGGGGCTTGTTTCCCTGGATTTCTGTCGACTCTTATTGCTTACCTTCTGATTGACCTCAAGCCAAACTCCATTTCCTCATCTTTGAGACTCTCATTAGCTGTCAACTCCACTTTAGATCCTTTTTGTTTTTAATATGGCAGTATTTCTTATGACATTTATTCAGAAGCTATGCTACATAATTACGTTGCATTGCTCCGTAGCTTTGTGGAGAAAAAGGACCTCACTTGTGCCCATCACTTTGCGATGTTATATTTCAGTTGAATAGCAGCTGGAGAAATTCAGTGAGCATGTGTTGGATACTTTCAGAAGAACCTGCACTGGATAGAAAAGCATGTCTTTAGAAAAGCATATTTAGAAAGCCATCTTTCAATGTTGATATTCCTTTATTTGCTTTCTAAAATTGGGTTAACAGTGTCTACTCGGCATTTGTAAGAGATTTATATGTGAGAACAAAGAAGGGAGTGAAGAAGGGAGAAAAGGAGAGAGGAAGGGATAAAAGGAGGGAAGAAAGAAGGTAGCAAGAGGAAAAGGAGGCAGGGAGAGAGGGAGGGAGGGAGGTAAGGAGGGAGAGGGGAGATTGAATCCAGAGAAAAGTATGAACACTTTATGTAAATTTGAGTGTTCCATATGTATTATTCACAATCACTCAAAGGTTCATGGTTCAAGTACCTGACAAAGACAGATGGGAGAATTGTATTTTATTTTCAGCTTTATTTTAGATCAGATACAGTATAATGAAAGTACTCCATGTAGACTTTTTAAAAGGTCATAGTTTCAGGTGATTCACTCATTTTAAGGGATCTTTAATGAGTTTTTGTTGTTGATTTTGTATGTATGTGTGTATGTATGTGTGTGTCCCAAAGACTAGTATCTGAGAATGAGAAGATTGATACCACAGCCCCAGCCTCCAAGGGATTGAGAGTCTACTGGTCACAAAAGGTTATAAAATGCAAAAATAAAATTCCGACAGAAAACTCATTATGTGTGAGAGTTTATGCGTACTTGTTAAATGAAAAGTTATTAGCAAAACTGTGCCCAATGACTGTAAAATGCTGATTTTTTTTTACTTCAAGTAGTTACAAGAAGAAGCAGATTATTTGTGTTTTCCTGCATTTTTGTGTGTTCAGACAGCTGTTAGAGAACAAAGTGTTTTCCTGTAAACACTGTCAGATTTTACTTTAAAGGGAATTTGCTATAAAACAAGTATTTCCATAAATGCACGAAAAGTGCGTAGAATTTGCCTTGATAGCACAAAACTGAATTAGATACACATGTCAGCTATAAAGCCCCCACTCGCCTCCTGGCCCACCCATACCAGATTCTAACTTCTCAGTCTACATGTGTGAGTGAGACCTGGTACAGTGTGAAATAGTGGGAAAGTTCTAGAAACTATATCGTAGTTAATGGTACTGAAAAGTGTATTCACTTGAGTAATCCACTGGTGTCTTGTGATCTGTTGGAGACATAGACTGAGGTATGTGAACAAATGAAAAATAACTCATTAAAACACACAAAATATAAAAAGCTTTGTTTATGTCCCAACCCAGACAACGTTAAATCTATCCAGAAGAAAAGAGTAGGGTTTTAAGAAAACCGTTAACAAAGTAAATAGGAAAGGCTGGCTTTAAATACTTTCTATGCTGCCTGTCACTAGAACAATGAAAGTAATATCTCATTGTATCTTGTTTTTATTGTGTTGGTTCCCTGCTTCCTTAGTTTTAATTTTGTGAGAAGTGTACGCAGGAGTTTGCTAGGTCTTTAGAACCCTCCAAGACTTTATACTGGATTCTGAGACATTTTCAAATGGGAGAATATTCCCCTGGATCTTGTGTGTCTCGCTCCCTGGGTTCTGAGAACTTGGTAATCAGCACCAGTAGAAAGCAAAACATATATTATTTCTCCCATCACAGAGTTTCTATTTCACACAATTTTTTAAAAAAAAAAAATTACACACTGTATTTAGTTCTTTACAAGAAGATATATAATCAGGCACTATAACATAAGATGCTATCTGGTACCTTAGGACGATGACTAAAAGTTACTTGGGAGCCTGAAGGAGGATGGCAAGATCAAGACCAACCTAGATAAGCAAATTACCCTGTACTGAAATAATAATAATAATAAAAAATAAAGCCATGTGTGGTGGCACATGCCTTCAGTCACAGCATGTGGGAGACAGAGGCAGGTAAATCTCCATGAGTTCCAGGCCACAAAGCAAGTTCTACAAGGTCTGTAAAGAAAGTTCCAGGACATCAGCCAGGCTGTTCTACAGAGGAACCCTATCTTGTGGAGAAGAGGGAGGGAAGAAATAAAAAATTAAAACAAAGATTGGTATATAACTCAATGGAAGAATGCCTGGCTTATATGTATTATGTACAAAGCCCTGAGTTCAATTGTTCAATGTCTCTGTCTCTCTGTCTCTCCCCTCTCTCTGTCTCTCATCTCCCTCTCCCTATTCTCCTCTTCTGTCTGTCTTCCTCTCTCATTTACACACACACACACACACACACACACACACACACACACACACACACACACTCCTATTGAGAAAACAGGACAAAGTAAAAGGAAAAAACGCTTGTAGGTGATTGGACGGCTTGAGGAGTGGGTGAATGTTACACAGTAGACTTTTTTAGAGTCATGAGGAAGAAAAACCAAAACAGTGCCTTTTTCTAAAGGTCAGCCTACTAAGGATGGGAGTCTTGAGAGTGTGATGGGAAGACCTTGTTGGTCAGGGCAATAATATTATGTTTTCATGAACATACAGTAACAGTCTGTTGAAAAAGTCTTTTTAAAAAAAAGAGTGACCTAATCAGATTTGGATCTTATAGAGGATTCATTTTATGTATTAAGAAAATGTTGAAAGGCAAAATGTCATCAGGAGTCTTCCAAGAAGTGACTGCAGAATTCCCAATGTTACAAATGCTTGTGACTTGCCTCCACATGTTGGCAGTGGTGCTGGAAATACAGCTGGATTTAAAATTTGCTTAGAATTAGAATAGTATTTAGTGGTGAAATGATGGGAATATTTATTGATTTCCAGTTTTCATTATGATGGCCTTGGGTGACCAAGTAGTATATTTCAAACTAGAGAAAACACAGGACTAATGAGTCCAGGGTGTGTACTGGGTAAAGTTTAGAACATGGGAAATTTCCATCTTTCCTTTGAGCAGAGTTTTAATGTGTCTTTCACATCTGAGAGGACTTGCCAGACAAGATGAGGATAAACAGGTCTAAAGCTTAGAAGCCTTTCTTGTCTGGAGCTACAGTGAAGAGTTATTGACTCCACACATGACTTGGAAGTATGTGAAATTATTAAGAGGGATGAGATAAGAGTTCCCAAGGAACTCTGTTACTCAGAGAAACAAAGTATAAAGTAAATGAAAGTGCCTCACTCCTGTAGGTGTTTTAAGCCGGGGTAAACAGAACGCATAACTGGATTTTCATGTGGGTTTCATCAATAGGGATAAGAACTAAAGGAGCAGACACTGAAGATCATGCAATGCCACCTCTCCTGAGGGAGTCATGTTCATTAGAACACGCCTGAGTCCCATCCGATAGTTTTGTTTGAAGGCTATAATTGCAAGCATGCTCTTCTGGTATAGCATGTGGTATACAGCGGTTTTCTCGTTTTATTTTTGAATTATTAACAGCAGAAATAGGCATAAAGTTTTCCTATTTATATGACAAAGACCTTTCCTGTGCTATTGCCAACTTGAGTCTCTCGATTTCAGCGTTAGTGAGTTAAAGGCCTGCCAATGACACATACGATTTGAAGGGTTGGTTGGTTTAGGAGTCGGTAGACAAGAGAAGGTGCTGAGCGTATGTTCTGTTGATACTGATGACGTGGGGCTGGACAGAGCCTGGATGAAGTTGATTCACCCCCACTGCTACCTCCTCAATATATATCTGGGTGCCCTCATGCTAGATCATTGCAAAGAAACGTCTCAACAAAGATAATTATTTTTTAACATTCAGATTTCGAACACCATCTGGATGCTTAGTCAGGATTATCCTAAAGGAAGAACATAATCAAACCCAAACAAAACAGTGAGCTGATTCCAGTTTTGCCAGGTGGTAGGTAGGATCTGTGCCTTTTGTAGGGATTGGAAATTTAAGCAGAGCAGTGTTGGCAAGACAGCAGGTTTTTGGTAAGAGTAGGGAGCATAGAATGATGGGGACCTGATTTTAGGCCAGTTCAGTTTGAGATTAAAATATGTTCAATCTAGTCACAGAGTTATCTTGCTAAATTTGATTTTTTTTTAACTTCAAGAAGTATGTTATAGTAAATACTTCGCTAAGCATAGCACAGTTAAAATTGATGTCATAAAGTATGTTCAGAAACTAGGAGAAATTGATGTACAAATATCAACCTCTGAAACCACTGTTTTTAGACTAATAATGATTTTCTGTGTACTTCAGTGTTCCTACCAAGTATTTGGATTGCAATGCCAGTTATTTTCTCAAGTATGTCCAAACTTTAGGCACCACAAATTGATAAGGTGATGTTGTTTTAATTAAAAGAATAGTGTCCTTTGTTAAGAATGTAGTAATGTCTTCTAGGCTGGACAAAGTGGGTGAGAAGCCATTTGTGTTTATGATGCTTACTCTACTGTAGTACAGAGTTAATGCAGATACCTCTCACCTGAGAACCAATGGCAGTTCACATGATCACATCTGGTTTATTTCCCTTTTTCATGATGAAAGAGAAAAGCCTACCTTTCATCTCTGTCTATTAAAAGAAGAAAAGGAACCCAACAGACTAAGAGTTACATGACTTTTAAAATTAATTCCACAGAGGGACATGAACTACTTTTTATTTGTTCGTTCCTGGTGAAAAACAAACAAACAAACAAAAATGGAGACCAAAATAAGGCAGAGACCATTGGAAATGTTCTTCTATTTTGGAAGGGCAGAGTTAAGTCACAGATTTGCAAGCCATGGAAACAGAAGCGGGATACATTGTCTCCTGGCTTCTTTGCTTCTGGCAAAGTAGATTTGACATTATTTTTCTCCTCTCTTGCAAGCACTGTGTGTCTGGACGGCTATTAGTTCAAATTGGGCTGATTTTTCAGTTCTATAAAACTCTTCATCTGCATTGTGGATAGAGAGCATTAAGCTACTTCCTGTGGTGCACAGCTGGAAGCCATTCTCAGCAACATTTTGTTTTCTTCCAATTTTGTTTTATACTATTGTTTTCCTACACACCCACATAGCCAGGATTTCAACAGACAAGTGTCTCTTTTACTTCCTTGACACATCTTAGAACATTTGCAATTGGCATGTTCTCTTTTTGTCTTTTAAATAGCGAATCACTTGCAAACAGCCCTGTTTACATGCATGAATATTTTTAAATGCTCTACAGACCTAGAAACTGAGATGGAAAAATAGAAACATTCAAACAGCCCGACTCCCTACACTATTTTTTTTTATTGGAAGGTGATAGGTGCTTGCCAAGAATTCAGAGAAGAAATATTGTGTACCCGACTACTATGACAAGAAGGGAAGAAATGACAGGAAAGAAGGCAGAGATCCGCCATGTGTTATTAATATACATGACTGAACACCACAATTAAAATAAGTATATTGAAAACAGTTGTTTCAGTGACTCAAGGATTTTTTTCCCAGTAAGCCACCAAATACCACTGGATATCAGTTATATGTATTAATGTGGATAATTCATGATATATTATGAAAAATAGCAAGAAGCATTCTTTGAAAAATTGAGTACAAGTATATGCCTACAAATACCCACACATAAATATGTATACTCGCATTCACCTATATTTCCATATAGGTGCCTTTGGCTATCAGTTGAGAAGTACAATATTGTGCTAGTCATAAGTGATAAAGACAGCTACTCCACAATATTTAGTTCATTAACCTGGTAACAAAGATAAAACATGTCTGTAAGTATTAATACCACATAGTATTAACTTTGCTTTCATATATATATATATATATATATATATATATATATCAGATATATTAGATATTTTTAATGATATTTAAAAATAAGTTGGTCCACATTTACTCAAAGATAATACGAGTAGAAAGTTCAGTGGCTGAAAGTGAAGAAATAACTTTTTCACGTTAAAATTCAATCATTAAATGGCCGGTGACTATGGATGATCATGATCATTGTCTGATTGTTATATCTTTTAAACAATAATTGTAATTGGTAGTTCTGATTGCAAATGGTCAGTTTACCAAGAAGTCCGACTATTATGCTGTAGGAAACAGGAAATTCACAGGTTTGTTTTCTTTTGCTTTTTTTTTTCTATAAATATCTAAATGAAGCACCAGTGCATATGTATCTCGCCATTTTTCATTTGTAATAGAATAGAAAGCAAACCACGGAGAAAAGTTTCCTTTATTTTTCAATTAGTGAAAATGTCTCTTTCAGTTTTCTTCCATTTGGCCAAATATCAAAACAATTTCATATTTTTATCATTTCATGACTCCAGTAAATGTATGGGCTTTGTGGGTATGAGTCCTCTCCAGAAGTATTATACAGTTCCTATTTTATTTTCATCCAATGTACTTTCATTTCAGTGCTATTAATGTTAGCTAGTGTTATTGATATACTCAGTCATGTTATAAACTAGACATTTATTATACAAGATTAAAACACTGTAAAGTTTATAATAAAAGGTGCTAAAACTTGCCAAGAAGGAAAAAAACTCAGTGTAGCAAAATTAGGAAATACATCCACAGAATACAGAATATTTGAACTAGCCCAAGAATGTTGAGTAGATGAGAATATTACACAGATATGTAGAAAGGCCATAATGCTCTCCCACAAGGGGGGGGGATGTTAATTCACTTGCTATATTTGTAAACAGGAGCAGGTCAGCCAACTTGCATCCATGAAGGCATACAGTCTGGTATTAATACATAACCAACCCTGAAACTATGGTTACTAAGCTGTATGCAGCAGGTAATTCATAAGTGCCTTAAAACAGGGAAGCAACAGGATTTTTTAGAAACGTCACTTCAATGACAATGGCAAAGTCACACAGAATGACTAGTTAGTCATTATGGATGTTACATAAGGATACATAAAAAAAAAAAAGGTGTGTAGCCAAAGTTGATCTAGTGGTATAGATCAATGAATTAAAAGTAGATATCTTACAATGATGAAGTCAGATATAAATATTTACAAACTACTTTTTAACATTTCTGGTTTCAGCAGGTTGCAGTTTTACTGGCTAATAATTACCAATTTGCAGAGAAATGGGTAGAAATTTGTGGTGATAAAAATGACTAAATCAGGTACCATTTCAGGTATGGCCTTTATGAAATCACTCATTGTGAGAATCACTGTTGGAGAATTATATGGAAGAGAAGGATTATTTGAATCTTGGGAAAGGCATTACTGGGTGATATGGAATGAACTGATTTGCAAGTCCATTTCCTAGCAGAAGGATTCTGTGGACTAACTGTGGACCCATTGTGAAGACCTACTAGGAGAACAGAAGAAATATAGATGTTAGAGGAAGGCAAGCATTCACATTACAGTGAAGAGCGATTTCTTAGAATGAAGCTGTTTGGAAATGAACAATGGAACCCAGGAGGCTAGCAGAGAAGTGGCCTATGACAATGATTGCATGCAGACAGGAAGACCGGAGCAGAAGAGTCTCATGTGACTGATCAGGGAAGGAGCATGTAAGGATATCGCTCACTTAGATGAACAGGGATGAGATGGCAGGGCTTTGGAAATAAAATGAAGTTTCAGGTCTAAGAGACCACTCAGTAAGTTCAAAGCTTGTCCATCAAATAAAAGGTCCTAAACTTGGATCTGCATCATCTACATCCAGATACACATAGAGAATGTGCTTTAATCCATGTGCTGGGAGAAGTTCTCTGGCCAACCAGTATGGAGAAGTCAGTGAGCTCCAGATTTAGTTAGAGACCTGTCTCTCATAGTAGCATATCAAGAGACTTGATGTTGACCTCTGACCTCCACATGTGCACATGCACACACACACACACACACACACACAGACACACACACACACACACACGCCTCATTTTGGGCATCTATTACATGAACATAAAACATCTATTTTGAATCCTTTTTATTTTTGATCTGTTTCATCTCAATTTGGAGATTGAAGTAGTCCTTTCATAACTGAAAAATGCAGTAGTGTATCATTAATAGGAGTTAAGTGTTGCTATACTTCTTTTGGGGGGTTAAAATTACCCACAAGAAAACACATAAGCCATTCCTGAATATAGCATTCATTCATGCCAGGAAACAGTAAGTTTTAACAGATTCCTATGCTTCTATGATACAAACTATTGGCAGGAGCATTGCTATGTTCAGAGTTTTCTTTAAGCCTCTTCCCAGTTAAATTGTGCCTCTGAAAGCAGCAATTATTTTTTTCATTTGATTTTCCCCAGAGATTCAGTCTGTTTATATTAATGTCCTTTTAACTTAATTTTTTATTTATTAATTTTTCACTTATCTATAATTTTCCACTTTTTTGTGTTATACCCCAATTTTCTAATTATTAACTAGTCAATTAATTCTATTAATAGGTGATTGATTTAAACTTTTCAGATAATTGAACTATGTGTTTGTTATTTCTTTTTGGGGGGTGGTTCGAGACAGGGTTTTTCTGTATAGCCCTGGCTGTCCTGAAACTCACTCTATAGACCAGGCTGTCCTCAAACTCAGAAATCCGCCTGCCTCTGCCTCCCAAGTTCTGGGACTAAAGGCATGCGCCACCACTGCCCAGTTTGTGTTTGTTATTTCAACTTTGATAACAAGATTTTCAAATATCTTGCCATTGCAAGCATTATCCGTGTGTGTGTTCATGAGTATGTATGATTTAATATAGCTTAAAAAACAGCTTCCAATGCTTATTCCAATATCTCTTTGATCTCAGCAGTGATCCCTATTGAGATTTATTTGAGTTAAGTTTTATTATTTCTTTGTCTAGGAATTTTTTTGATGCATATTGGATTTTGTGAAAAATTTGTTGTAGAAACTCTGGATTCTGTTATGTTCTTGTGATGAATGCCCACCCATCTTCTCTGTTGGTAGCTGTTAACTGCATTCACACACCTGACTCAAATCTGTACCCTCTGTGCAGACCTACTAACCACCGCTAGGGTGGAGTTCCTGGCATCTAATGTTTGGGGAGCATGTCAGGATTAGGGACTCTCCCTGTGCTCCTCTCTGTTGCAGTATTTTCCCGCATCACTTGCGCACTGTTATGGTTCCTCAGGTTTGCTCTTTGACCCTTCCAGGGAATGAAACTGTGGGATTGGTAAACTGATCCCATGACATTTCCTCCTTGTGTGTACACACACATGTCCTCTGCCTTTCATATGCACGGCTTCAGATTTGACAGCAGCTACCATGTCAACACACTGTCAGGGATTTAGGGAATTTACAGCTTTTATCTGTGGAAGCTTTATTACATTGTCCGCACAGGCCAACACGTATGGATGTGCCATGCTATAAACAAGCAAACAATGTAAATATGCCTACAAAACCAGTGACCTTGTAGAATTTTCTAAATATTTGCCATATGAGAGCAAAAATTTTACTTGATCACTAACTTAGAGTTAAACTTTTCCAAGATGTCATGTCTACTCACTGTATATATATACATATATACATACATATATATACATACATATATATACATACATATATATTTATATTAGAAAACTAAATATATTACCTTTTAACTTTTTAAATAGTATGCATATTATACTTTTTCATACACATGACATATAAAAGGTAAATATTCATTTAGTTTACATCAGACTTGGTGTTTTATGACTATAAATCTAACTAAATTTATTTAGTTTAGAGTCTACTCAGATAAAACATCAATCATTGTTATGTGAAATAATATCCACTGGTTTTTATGTTATTAAAATTACAGAATCTCAAATTGAATCAAATGACTTTAAGTCAATACTCTTAGAGTGTTCACCAGCTATTTGTAGTTCACTTACACTTCTAATGGTTACATAATTATAGCAGGTGACCCATATCGAATATGACAATAAATATCACCCTGATGCTATTAAGAAGAAATGAATGAGAATAGCCTAATAGGTTTAGCATATAATGAAAATGCATTGTAATCCATAATATGACATGCCAAAGATTCAATAAAAGCTCAAATATTGACCAATTCTTTGAATTGGTCATTAACAACTAATTGAGGGCCTTCCAAGACCAATACCCTGTACTGATTTTTTTAAACAAACGAAAAATAGTGATTAAATTTACTTCCTGACCTTGAAGCAAAGCAATTATATTGTGAAGAGGTTAATTTTGTGTATGCGATCAATAAGTATGGTAGAAACAAATTAATGGAAAAGAAATGAAAGAGGCTAAATGTTAATTGTATTAATATCTTCAGTATAATGTCTAAATGCCCTATGAAGCAATAGTAGAGTGATAAGTAAGTTATGTATTTTGTGAAGTATATAAATTGTTAAGATTTGCAGAGGATTAGGGTCTGAGTCTTCCTCAAGCAATCTGAGCTTTCAAGAGCTAGGTTCAAATTACATTATCAATCTTAACTCTATGTTACTCATCATTGAACTGTACTTCTTTATAAAAGTGCAATTACACAGTAGATTATTGGGAATTCACATTATGAAAACAGAGCATAGTTTCTCAATCAATGTCACTTAGGTGACTATAATCCTCTTGTGGCTCCATCTTTCTCATTCATTTATCCATATATCTCTGAGGGAAATCCCATAGAAATAAATTTTCCATATATAAACCTAGAATACACACTAATTAATGTGATCCTTCCTCTCTCTTTCTGGTTCTTCTTTTATGGTAGCTTTGGCCTTTGATAGCACAGGCCTGGTCTCAAATTATGTTCTATAGCACTGCACCACTTGAGAGAAGATGTCTGTCAATATTAGCAAGGCAGGAACAATGGCCATATGAAGTTCAAGACTCTATATGTTAGAAAGAGACATGTAGTTAAGGATGAGAAAGAAATGACAGAATCAAATTCACAATGTCCTGAGTACGTTTTAGACATGTCTCAGCAGGCCAGCAATAATAAACAAACAAACAACCTGGCTTTCCTGGAAAGTGTTAGGCAGAGCTCACCTATTTAGCCTCATGTTACTACCCAGAAACAAAGATCTAGGTCTCTCTCAAACAGAAAATCAAACTTTTTTTTCTTACACTATCATTTTATACTTTAAATTGTGAAGCAAAGGGGAATGAAAAAATCAAGTTGTCAGCAATGGGAACCATGTAATGATCTGTTTTGATGAACCACTGTGAGTATTTTATGTGTATCTGTGTATCTATGTCCATGTCACATACCTGTCCAAAGACATCTCTTATGTGCTAGGACAAGGACAAGTTTAAATACACTGATGGTTTCCCAAAGACCAAAAGATTGATAAAAAGAGTCCAGCCCAGATAGCATGTCCCCCGGCTGGCACACTGTTCCTTCCTGTAAGTTTCAGTTTTCCCCAAGATCCCATTTACATTTCCCTACCTCATAAAACTCATCTTAGTACTTCTTGAGTGTTTGGATATATGGCTTAGTGCATGCTCAAAATATCACTGAGAGAATAATTGTCCAGTGGTACAAAATGGAAGAGGAGAAAGACATCTAGCTGAATCTTAATTATTTCACCATATATAATTTACTAAAGGGGGGAATAAAATGTCTAAGATATAGAAGCAGTTCCCTGGAGACTAATTATTTAAAATTTGCAACTTCATAACTTCACAAAATGGTAAAGTTATTTCCAGTAACACTTATTTGGCATGAAGAAAAGACAGAATGAAAAATGAAATGCCTGCCTATTGTATTCACTCTTTACTTTTATCAAAACATTCCCTATTTTCTCACAAACTAAATATGTTATTTTTGTGACTGGCTAATATTTCTCTGAACAGTGATCATAATAAACTGCCCATGTCACATGGATGGAATAGTTCATTGTGTGAAGACCAAAGGACGTTGAGATGAACAACTTCTGCAGAAAGAATGGTTGAGCTAGTGAGTGGGATTACGTAAAAGGAGTTAATGTTAAATACTAGAAAATGAGGGAAAGTTGTAAATGTCAGATAACTGTTAGCTAAAAGCAAGATTAAGACATGACTGTTAATGAGGGCAGTTCATTGGAGGATGGGAGACAGGGGCATTTAGAGACTGGAGAATGTGGGAACTGAACGAGTAAGGATATTGCTTATGTATAACAATTTGTGAGTGATATTTGAAAGCTGAGATATCATTTGGGTTCTACTAATTTACATCTTCAAGTTTTGAGACTAATTACAATAATGATTACAATATTTAAAACTATTTTTCTGTTTTATATTATTCTTCTGATTGAAAGGAAAATTCAATAATTAAATAAAAACCTTTATGAATCCAATCAAATGTTCTAAGTACTCTTTCTGAGTTTTCTCTTTAAAAAATGCTCTCAGTGCAATTATAAGGTCAACTAAGGCTATAAATGAACACAAAATGACAAAACATATGTTTTACATCACACTGTAGGCAATGTTAATAGGCTAGACTCTAGGGTCAGGCGCCTGGGATGGGAAACCTGCTGCTTGCCAGCTGTCTCCCAGACAAGTTGTTTAGCAGCTTAATAAAGAGAAGGTAAAGTAGCACTCAGATCACATGACTGTTTTGTGGCACAAATTAGTCCACAAAGATGAAAAGCACAAGAACCATGGCAGATGTGGACAGAGTAATATCTGGCATAATGTCGATACACATTAATAGAGAATGTTACTGATAACATAGGCAGCTGTTTCAGACTGATATTTGAGCCAAGATGCCATCTCTCCAACTTGTAGATATACTGAGTCCCAACTATGTCTTTACCATGTGTCAATGCATGAAATTAAAGCATAAAGCATTCATGAACTAATGAATCCAAGGATCTCAGTAGAACAACCTGCATAAAATATAGTTACAAAGAACTTTTTGTCAACCCCCAAAATGATGAAGACTTAGCTGGTACATTTGCAGAGTCAAGAGAGCCTGAGTGATTAGAATGTTCTGGATACAACTCAAGTCCACTTATTTGACCTTTCAAATATATCCCTTCCATGATGAGATTTCAGTTAAATAAGGGCTTTTGATAATTGGCTTTACTGGACTATTATTGAAAGGAGGTTCACAGAATGAAAATTGTAGAGAGCAGAAAAGGCATCACCTAAGAGGAAGTGAAGAACCTCTAATCGATTCTTAGTAAAAACAAGAGACCTTTCCACCTTGTACTGAGATGGGCCTACATAAGTCAAATCCTTCCATTAGATCCAAAGCAATGACTTCTGTCCTATGACCACTAAGTACTATGAAAAGTTTTGGTGAAACAGAAACCAATAACAAATAGTTTTCTCCAGCCTACATATGAAGGTGTTGCAGCAGCAATGTATACTAAATGGTAAGTGAGGCATATAAGGACCATGAAGAAGATAGGTACATAGTTGTATAGAAGCTACACATGTCATAGTTTAATGCTGTGCATTAGATGACATGGAATGCAGATTCTGATAGAATAATCCCATCATATTAAATACATAATGCCTGGTTTGAGTAACTTTTAAATTAAATACTAGAAAATAAATGTTAAGAGGACATTTTACAACCTAGAAAGTGTTTTAATAAGTTCTTTTCATATAGTACTTTTGACGCAGTTACTGATTTAACTATGGTATTTAGTGGCTAATTATTTTTGTTTGAATTGACTTGATTCCCTGAAAAAAAATGTCAGTTAAATTGTACTTTAAA
The DNA here is from genome assembly GCF_011762505.2 of Arvicanthis niloticus. Lineage (NCBI taxonomy): Eukaryota > Metazoa > Chordata > Mammalia > Rodentia > Muridae > Arvicanthis > Arvicanthis niloticus. The sequence goes on from NC_133438.1 coordinate 16,631,078, forward strand.
ATATAGCAAAAAATGGTCTGACCTACCTTTATTTGCCACCCTTTCTCAGGTTTATTTCCTGCTGTCCTGAATCTTGCTTCAAATGCACTCATCACAACCAATGCTACATGTGGGGAAAAAGGACCCGAGATGTACTGCAAGTTGGTGGAACATGTCCCCGGGCAGCCTGTGAGGAACCCACAGTGTCGAATCTGCAATCAGAACAGCAGCAATCCATACCGTATGTATTGTATTAGTATTTGTATGGCACCAGATGGAAATCAATGATAAGAGAAAAAAAAAAAGACATTGAGGCCAAATTGCATTAAGTTTAAAGAACTCATGAACCTAAGAATTCCAGAATTTTTTTCTACTGTGAGCATTTTATGAACATTTTATGAACATTTACCATTAGTGTCCCATACATATACAAAGTTAAGTAATAGAAGGAAATTCACTGGCTGAAGGTCTAAGGCAGTTATTAGAAGCCCTGGCTCCAGAATACTCTCTGGAGATTGGGTGAGTTATGTGACACTCGGCTGTTCATTGCTTACTTATTATCTATGTACTATTCTTCTGCCCTAATAGGAAAAAAAATATGGTCCGGCCTTCACCTAGTGAATGAAGAGTTAATGAGTACAGCTTCCTGAAGTGAAAGAAGAGGGTCATAAATTCAGTATCAATGTAGAGATCTCTTGCCAGTGAAACCATGATGAAGTGGAAACATGGGTCCAATTTTCTTAAATTTATAAATTTGATATAGTTATTTAGCTATTATTCTCTCTCTCTTTCTTTCTCTCTCTCTCTATGTGTGTGTATGTATGTATGTATATATGTATGTATGTCAGTATTACATTCTTTTTTCTGAGATGAAAAACAATCTGCAAATTGCAAAATAAAGTTGGAGAGCATATATCCATTTATAGGATATATGGATACTTCTGTGATTAAAATTGCTGATTTTGTATATCCATAATATTTGAAAAGCTAAGGTATATCATGGAAGGCATCCATAAGAAGACTTTTTTTATCTTCTACTGACTGATATGAGAGTGGGAGTTGGGAGAGATAGCATGTATTATGGGTGTTGATGTAATATTTTAAAGCAGCATTTTCTTGGGCTGACTATGTAAGTGGCAGCTCTGCTTAGCTCTGCCACCATGTTCCACTGCCAGAGCTAAGAATGGAATGGCCAGCCGGAAGCATCAGCCCTGCCACCCACAAGACACCAGCGTGGGAGATGGCTCTGCCAATCTTCTACACTGTCTCCACAAGGCTGGGCTGAGCCCAGACCATCCTACCATCCACACGATACCCAGTAGGAATTAGTTTCTAATGCTTAATGATTAACCAAAGGCATTATATGTTTGGTAGTGCTCAATAAACAAGATGCTCATACAATTAGAGGTGTTTCCTAATTAACTAACCTAGATATAAGTTGTTACCCAGGACTGTCCCCGGTACAAGCGTGGTTCTCCGTCCTCCTACATCTCTGTCTCCTAGCTCCTCCTTTTCCTTCTCCTCTTCCTCTCTTTACTCTTCCTCTTCCTCTCCTTATTCCTCCCACTTTAGCTCCTCCCAACTTGCGGGGAAAATTTCCCACTACACATGGGTTTTGTTTTCTGTGCTTTGGTATGCCCAAAACCGAAGACCAGTGTCAGAGCCTGGAGAAGCTTTACTACGTAAGGGAATTATTGTGGGTAATAATCAGTGACAAAGATTTTTTAAAAAATTAAGGCAAGAAATTAGAAGAATGTGACATCCAATTGAGAGTAAGGAAGGATGATGAAGGTGTAGATACCGAATCAGGTAAAAAGAGAAGCTAACAAATAAGTGGATGGACCCTTGAGAATTTAGAGACAGTAGAGTAGAAAAAACAAAAAGAAATGAACTGATGGTTATTAACTTGCCTCCTCACTGAGAATAGGGATGAATGCTGATGGATGAAAATCACCATCTATTCATTTTTCTTTAAGACATGAAAGCTAGAAGCCTGGACATGGTGGTAAGGGAATGAAAGACACGGGGTGGAAGGAAGGTATGCCCTGTGCTTAGATTAGGGTAGGAAAGAGAGAGAATTAGAAAAATAAATCACTATTTATACATATATAACATATGTATCAAATATGAAATTAAAATGTTCTTTATATTATGGTCTAAACATAGAAATACATTTAAGTATGTAAATACTTTACACAAAAGAGACAATAATGGAAGTGAGTGGTATCATAAAAGCTGTGTTAGTGATGCGAAGTTTGGCGTGGAAAGTAATTGAGTAGAGACTCCTGGTTGGAGAAATGAATTACTTGGCCAGCAGAGCCACAGACCCATATTGTCACCTGTCTGCTTTAGAATTCTATATTTGGGGTCTCTTGCATCTCAGTGGAAAATGCTTATATTTTGATGAGGACACACCAAGTTTTTCACATCAAAGCCAGAACAAATTCTTTCAATGAAGCAAAGTGCAATGGAGGACGGGTGTGCACGTCTCTGCTTGCTCACCGGACTTTTAAATACTTGTCACAGATTGGATTTACTTTGTGTTACTTTTCAGTGTGAATGGCTTCATTGCATTTCAAAATCAATTTTGATACAGGAAACTCAAAGAATAAGCTCCGGTAGGAATAAAAAATTGGCAATAAATTATGTGAATATGCTTGAGTAAAAGTTGTAGTCACAGATGGTAAATTTCCACAAATTCAGAGACCTTCTAGAATGAATCTGCAAGGCCCGCATTGACCATGCAAAGAAAGTGAAAGGTGAACTCTTTGGCTTTTAGTAGTTTGTGCTTCTTAATTAAAATAGGAACAGTTTGAGAAGACTGCCTTATGACACTCCAGCCAATTTTCAGATGTAGTTGCCTCTTGCTTTGACTTGTACAGTTTATTCTGTTTGAGGATATAATGGTGTTTCTATCTTTTTTAAGTAAGGGAACTTTGCCAACAGTTAATCAGTATATACAAATTATAATTAGCAAAGTGGGAGTTATGGTTAATTGTTGATAAGTATTCCCATCTTTTCGTGGCTAATTGTCTTATCAATTTGACCCAAGGTAGCAGATATCAGGATTCCCATTTAAACAGCTTTTTTTTTTTTTTTTTTTTTTTTTTTTTTTTGGCAATTACTGCAAACTTATAAATTCTGTTTGGAAATGAATTTGCATGTGTGCTTGACTTTTACACATAAGAACAGCAATTACCAAAAAAAAAAAAAAAAAAGTCAGGAAGATGTGGGAATGTCTATCTATGTATCTATCTATCTATCTATCATCTATTTATCTATCTGTCTACCTACCTACTTATCTACCTCTCTATCTACCATCTATCTATCCAATCTATCTGTCTATCATTTTGTCTGTCTGTCTGCTATCTGTCTATCTATCTATTATCTATTTATCTATCTATCTACCTACCTACTTATCTACCTCTCTATCTACCATCTATCTATCCAATCTATCTGTCTATCATTTTGTCTGTCTGTCTGACTGTCTGTCTGCTCTCTATCTATCTATCATCATCTGTGTATTTAACTATTTGTAAGGGCAATGCCAATATACTTCATGAACTTTTTCCAATGTGCTGATTTTTGTATTTACTCACACTAAGAGATATTTTTTTGAGATTCAGTTATGCCCTTGTTATTTGCCATTCTTATAAAGGGACATTACACCTGGCTTCAATAGAATCCAACTGGAACTGATTATTAATCATTGATCAGATTTCTTTTTATTAATGAGATAGAATGCCTCGTCACAATCACTTGTTGATGTGAAAAAGACTTGGTACAAAGTCAAGTCCATGGAACACCGTAGTTGCATTGAAAATTACCAGTGGCAAAGTTATATTTCCATTCTGTCCTGTATTATCATAGCCAGATTAAAACATGAACATCAGACTTTACCTAAGTTTAGGTTTGTAGCTGAAGATTATAAAGAAGTCTAAATAAACAAAGATAACATTGAAATTTTCACCAGCTAAAAATGGCGAGTTTAATCTACATTCTTTCACATATGTGTTTGTGTGTATGGGTATATAGATGTGTGCTGTGTGTGTGTCCTGTTTTATGTGAAAAGGACAGAGTTTAACCTTGAGTGTTGATACCTGCACCCTGCCCACCTTTGATATTGAAGTATGGTCTATCATTTTTTCCTGGAGCTTGCCAAATAAGCTATGTTGGGTGCTCAGGAAACTCCAAGGATTCTCCTGGAAAAAGTTCCAACACAGTCCAAATCTAACAGGATTTTGAGATGTGAGGATAATTCTTTCACAGCTCTGAGAATACACACACACACACACACACACACACACACACACCACTCTGCTTTTTAGGGATTACCATGCTCACAGAATAAGCACTTCACTGACTAAACTATATTTCTTTCTTTTAAAGATATTTTTTGTGTTACTATAAGATTTTTATGTGTGAAGACCATATTTTGGATTTTTTGATTTTTTATTTTCAATTTTTATTTAGTAGAACATGTCTATAAGATTCATAACAACACGCATTCTCAACAAGCTGATAATTTATTCTGATACTACATAAACATATTCCTCATGAGGAAGTCTCTGAAGAAAGTGATCCCACTCAAATGTTTTTACTGATCATTGGCTAATAAGGTCAATAAATGAGCATTTTATAGTCTTCATTGAAGTATACAGCATAATTTTGACTAAATTTTTCTTAATTTGAGATTATTTTATTATTATTATTTTATTATTAATATATTATAATTATTATTATGAAGCTAATCATATGTCTCTAAATGTCGATTTACAAATGAATTTTGAACTCATGGTTATAGCAGATAAAGGTTAATGGGACTCAAGATTGCTGTTACTTAAAAAATTCTGAGGGGAGAATGTTAACTCCTTAATCTCTTATGTGCATTCTTTTTTCTGATTTTACTTTTCTCCTGGAAGCGGAGGATCTGGAAAGTGCTCCTGTGAGTGGAGTGTTGCCATCCTCATTTTAAGGATAAAATAGAATTTAAGTGATTAGTCCATGGCCAGTTAAGTGCTGAATGGTGGGGCCAAGAAACAGCTAGCATCTTACATGCCTGCTTTTTGTACACAAAGTCTTGTGGTCTTTCACTCCACATCATTAGACAAAATACAGCCCTGCCTCATATATTATGTTGGCAAATTAGGAGAGGAGGCTTGATCCTCATAGTGACAAAATTATGTCAGGGTTCCCTATAACAGGTCTAGTAAAATGAATATATTATTAAAACTACATTTCTTACACAATATAGTTTGGATAACTCAACAATGGCTATTTTCACAGGGAAGAAGCTGAGATCCCAGTAGCCACTCGGTTAGGTATCCCAACCTGCTGTTGAAGTTCTGGAGGGTTCTTACAGAGCCACCAACTTCAGTGCATATGGGAAGCCCAAAGAATCTGGATTCTGTTATCAGCAAAGAAATTCAACTCCAGCGACATCAGAGGCAGACACAGAGTAGAGAAGTTTGCTAGTGAGATGCAAAGGCAACAAGGCAGGAAGCATAAAACTCTTCTTTTGGGTCTCCTTTTATCTGGGCTGCCATTGGAAGGTGCATTTATATTTCTGCCTAGGTGGGTCAGCAGCTTGTCTCTTAGTTGATCCCAGATCAAATTAGGTTGAGAACCAAAATAAACCATCACACCATATCTCTGAATATTGTTTGAGACAATTAATTCATACAAGTTTGCAAGGCTGGTACTGCTGAGCACACTTCATTCAGAAGGAACGGGAGGACAGCATACTAGCAGGGAGTTACATGATATTTGGAGGACATTTCAGAGGGCAGGTTTGCTGGCTTCTATGTGAGGTCTGAGGGACTTGAAACATCTTTACTTTAGCCCTGGGAACAGAAAGAGGAATGCCAGCAGCCACTGTTCCAGTCGTTCTCAAACAAGTGTGGTCTGTATATAATTAGATGAGAAAAAAAAGACCCAGAACCCATGAAATAGGAGAAAGGGTTCCAATATAGCCCAAAATGTATCAAGGCTGTAAGAAATGAGGATATTTCTACTCTGAGATATGTGAGCTGAATTTGATGACAGGAGAATCTTGGAATCTATGGCTTGTAAGAAGAAGAGAACGATATTAAAGACAGTCATGGTTGGACTCCAGACTCCCTTTGAATCTCACAGTAGGATTTCTTCAAATCTGTCTTATTTGGTTTGTGTTGGAAAGCCTATGTTTGGTTAATACATTAGAGTTTCATGTGCCAATTTCCTGGCTTGCAAATGTAGACTAGATTCCTCCTCTGGAATTAGTGATACACAGCCAACCATAGTAGGTTTCTGGAATATCCCAATATAGGTTTACATCATGATGGAAAGGTAACAAGTTAAAGATTTGTTAGAAAGAAACCTATAGACAGAAAATGCTATCATTTTATAGTAAAGTCACATATATACTGGACTGCCCAAGTCTCTGCAACAAAGAATATGTATGAATAAACAATAATCAAGCACCTTTCCAACGGGAGAGTTATTTTTGTTGTTGTTGTTCTTGGTCAGATGATCAGCGTGCTATTTGGATTTCTGTACTGTTTCTTTGCACTTAGTTTTTGGAGGTATCTTTAAGGCTGTCCATTTTAGCTGGTGGTCAGTGTTTAGTAGCCTTTTCTGTAGCCCAGGCATGATGACATCATTTCCGGCATGTTGTGTTAGCGTGTGAAATCATAGAGGAAGTTTGATGTCTGATCTGTTATTCAAAGGCTTGTTCCACCTCAGCATTGTTTTGCTTTGTCTTTGAAGAGACAGGTATAAACTGATCATCCGATCTTTTTTCTTCCTTCTCATGCTGCTGCTGATTCCACAGAGAGGCACCCGATCACAAATGCTATTGACGGCAAGAACACTTGGTGGCAGAGTCCCAGTATCAAGAATGGAGTGGAATACCATTATGTGACAATTACTCTGGATTTACAGCAGGTAGAGTATACTTCCTGTCACTTTCCACTTCTGAAATTCTACCTTGCATCTGCTATTTGTCTAGTTAGCCAGGTTTAGATGAAGGGTGAGTAGTGATGATTCTTATCACTGTTATTTTCTTGATATTGTGACAAAGTGTCCTTTCTGTTTCACAGATAACCATTTATTGATGTTTGGCTCTTACTTCTAAAGCACAACTCAAACAGACCTATGGGGGTGGTTTAAAAATGAATTAGAGGCTAAGTGTGAGTTACACAGTTGAGAGTGATGCTGAAAATATGGACAAACAAAATTTTATGTGAAGGGAACATAACAGCACAGTTTAAAACTTGTAAAACAAAACTTTGATACCACTTTGCTGATAGTGTGGCATTTATAAGGCACTTGGATAGCAAGGCTCTTGAGCAAATCGTTCCTTGTTCCTGAGAGTTGAGCAAGCTGTGACAGTTGGTTCCCAAATTAAACTTGGACCAGTAAATACATAAAATTTATGATATAAGTCAAAGATTGTCTTGCATAAACCTGCATGCCTTCTGTTCTTTTTAAAATTTTTTTAATTTATTTTTTCTTTTCTTTTATTGGATATTTTATTTACATTTCAGATGCCATCCCCTTTCCCCCTTTCCCCTCCCCTAGAAAACCCCTATCCTATGCCCCCTTTTCCTTTTTGCTTTTATACAATTTTTTAAAAATGTTAATCAAAGGCTTTATAAGTTTGGTAATGCTCAATCAGAAGTGTAACCCAATACCCAACCTAGATATATCAACTATCTTTGACTGGTGGAAACACATGAACATCTGCCTCCATGTCCCCCCCCTCTTTCTCTCTCTTTCTCTCTTATATCCTAGCTTCTCCTCTCCTTCTTCTTCTCTCCTTGCTCCTTCTTTTCCTTTCGGTACTCCTCCCACCTTAGCTCCTCCTACATATCACCCTTCCTGTTAAAATAAAACTTTTCTCTCAAAATACATTTAGAGCATAATTATGCCTATTTGTACCAGTGAGGTACAAGATAGTGCTAATAACCAGTCCATCATTTTGTTGACTAACCAGAACCTCTGTCATTTCTCCTAACTAAAACACTTAGTTCTGAACCTGGATTTTTTTCTTGGCTTTAGAATGAATGTCAGCTGAAAACCATCCACTCAGATCTTTTCTCTCAAAGTAAATAGCCAGGATTGGCTATGAGACTATAAGTTTTCAAGCCCATCAGAAATCCAGAATGACTGAGTTAACTGAGATTACGGGAAGCACAACGCATAGTTTCTGAAACTTAGCCAATTTATAGAGACCGCTGAACACCTGGACAGTTCCTATACTACAGAAAGTTGGAGCATCAAATCTTCAGCCTTCTGGCTCAGGATCATCTGACAGACCTTAGTGATGCAGAATTATTAAGGGCTGATTACTCTGTCTAGGCAGATATAATCAGTCGACTATTCTGCAAGTGTGTCCTTTTCTGGACAGTAATTTGTCTGTAGATGGAAAGAGGCAATTCTTGCCTAGTGACTGTCTCACCACAACTGGAGTAACTCTAAAGATGCTCATTTTCTTCTTAGAATTCAATACAGGAAGCTGTCAGGAGCAGACAGGTCTCTAATCAAAATGAACATTAATACAGAAATGTTTGTCACGTCAATTCTGTGGACTTCTGACATTTTGAAAACCAACTATCCATGTAAGGTAATCTGGACTGTTGCCTGTTAACTCCACTCAGCTAGTTCTAAATAAAACATAGAAAACACCCTAACAATAAACTCCAAGCCATGAATTTGCTGTAGTCCCTTAACTCACAGGCTAACCATCTCAAATCCGTTAAAAAAGTTAAAGAAGGACTGGGTCTAAGCCTAAATGTGTTATACTGGTACAATGCCTATGAGAGTATCAATATTCATCTCACTTTTATATCAATAAGAAGCTCATACCAATGAAAACCTTAAAATTTGTAATCAAAGTAAATTGGTGCCATTTAAGAATTTATATCTTCATCTTGATAATAATTGTACAGATTTCTACCAATAGGTTATGGCTATGCAATAAATCCTAGCTAATCCTCTCTATTCCCACAAAACCGCTACTTTTCCCTAGAAAGACAGCCCAATATTTACCACCTTAGTCCCTAAGCCCAGGGAATTAGGGGCACTGACTCTTCATTAACTTCTTAAAGCTGATTATGGGCATTGAGATATTAGAAGAGGAGTGGGGGGAAGAGTAAATTGATGAGCCTCTGATGCTGTGTCTTCACTGCATCCAGATGGAATTCCAGGACCTCAGAGGTTTGAGCAGGTCTGCTCAGCTTGCTTGATGAGTAGATACACCAAAGCTGTGTATTCTGTAATATACAATTCTTAAAACAAATTTTAGTATCAAGATAAATTTTTTAAAGAGGGCTGACATTTTATTAAAGATGTTGGTTCTAACAGCCTTTCTTTTTTTCCCTCTTTTATTGGATATAATATTTACATTTCAAATTTTATCCCCTTACCCCATTCCCCCCCATGCCTTCTGTTCTTAACTTTTAAATTTTTATTAATAATATTCACATCAGGCTAAGTTTAAAAACCAGAAACTCATCCTCATTCCCAAATTATTTAGGCTTATATATGAATTTGTGATAGAATTTGTAAAGACATTCACATAATTTTTTTCTTGAAGCATAAGATAGTGTCCTGGACCAGAGGTAAAGACAAATGTTGAAATTTGATAATTTATATTAGATCTATTTTACTTTCATTCTCTAGCATCATCATAAAAAAGTCATCTAGCTGCTCCTCCTGTATCAGTGTGGAGATAAACTAGTCAGAAAATAAAGGGATGCTTAAGATGTTTATTGACACGGACTATTCAATGAGGTCATAGTTGTCATAGGATGCCACGATGGGAGGAAGTAACAGCTAACAGAATCAACACTAGACCCAGGAATTAAGTATCCTTTCTATTGGATCTTGACCCATCTTGGGAATGGCAGTGCAAATTCCTAAGTTAAAAATGGCTGCTCTCAGAATGAGGAAGTTGGTAAGTCTCATAGAAGAGCCTCCTGTGTCCCTTCTTGGCACCTGATCAACTGGGTAGCAGCAGGGTGAAAATGCTATTGCTAAATGACCAGATAACCTGGGTTTATTCCTATCTATTAGCACGGTGTCAGCCTTGAGTTTAGTTCTTAGTTCCAGGAAGTCTCAGATCATTGTCTGGTCATGGAGTGGCAAACACCATCCTTAAAGTAGGATTATTCTTTAGGCTAGATAATCTGTGGATGAGTTTCCAGAGGATCTTACCTTCAAAATGAACTTTCTTCCTTTTATTTATTTTTTCTGGGTAAAGACATCTTGGTCCTTTATTGATCCCAGCAGCCATGTGATCATTAAAAATCAAGAGTGAGACTGCAGCCCATTGACTCATATCACTGCTGGTGATATAGAATCAATAGATAGTGAAGGTTTATTGTTCTCATTTATTCTCCACTTATTCTTTTAGATTGCACATGGATCAAGAAAGTCAATTATTAATACCATCTGCACAGATTACTTAAACTCTCCTTTGAGTTCAACAATATCATTTACCTGTTACCAAATAAAACACCATTTCCCCTCTAAATTACAGTCATATGGTGTAATCACAGATTTTACCTTAATCTTGTAAAGTCTATCATTAACTTAACAAATCAGAGGTCCCCCGAAAGCCATATTTCTTCAAGGAATGCAGGGATGTCTTCCTAACTGTGTTTTGTGTATAGATTTCCACATGATCACATGATGTCTTCTTCAGAAGTAGTTGGTGTTTTCTGTGTTTGTGCCTCCTCCCATGTAATAACCTTATGATGAGCCAATATTCTGAATGGTCTTTATAGCAAGTGAAAATGTTATGTTTATAATATAGGTCAGCCCAACTCCAAAGTCTGAATTCACCAACTATAATTGGTTCAGAGGCTATGGAATCAAATAGTCTGATGCTCATTCATTTTGATGTTTATATTTACTTTCTGTTACTTCCAAAAATTAGCCTGTTATAAGCATGTAAGTGAAGGAATATGCATAAAATCTGTATTAAGTAAGTGCCCATTTCTACTTGACCATAGATTTTAGATTAGTCAATTTACTAATGATGTAATGTAAGCAGGGTTTTATAATAAATTTTCTTAGACCAAGAAAAGGTTTCACACTTTCATGTATACTCAGTCTTAGGAATAACTAAATTTGGAGAATCTTCTGGTACTTACTTAGCTACCAGACAGAGATGTTGGAAGATATTTTTGAACATAGTGGTTTCTGAGGCCATGTAGACATTTTCTCCTATCTCACTTGCCTCTCACAACGGCCCCTTCAGACAGCTGGTACTACCATCCAATTTAATAGTTTTTGGAGGCTTTAAACTCTGAGACATTTACTTTCCCTAATTATTAATATTATATTTCCTTAGAAAATCAACACTACTGAGTGATTTGGCTTTGTGTGAAGAACTTTAGTCATTGGTCAGAATGCAAAAGCCCCTCTTTAATAGTTGAAAAGTATAGAGACTTAGAAGAGTGAGTTGGACTTTTCTACAAGGCTTCCAGCAGGCAATGCTATGGTTCACAACTGAAGAGTTCAAACACAAAATTAGAATGACCCCAGTCTATCCAATAGGATTCTGAAGAACCAGGCCCACAGAGCTCACGAGAGTTGCTGCTGTTTTCCATATATTTCACTACATAGCTTGGGCTCAAGGAGTAACAACCTACTGTCCTTCTGGCTTTTATCAGGAGAATTTTACTAATGCCTATGCTATGAAAGACAGCCAGCTGTATCTCTCATTATTTGACACATACTATTATACATCTAGAATGATATAACTTCTGTCTTTTTACACATACCCTGAAGGGACACCTAATCTCACTCAGCATCATACTAGCTATTGTCTAGTGAGAGTCAAAGCAGTGATGCCATTAGTAATAGGCAAACAACATCACTGGCTTTCATGGACTCAGTAGAAGGTTCATTATTCTTATGTATATATTCTTGTGTTCATATATTCTTATGTATACAATCTTGGCAAGTACTAGTGATTTTGTTTACATATTCTTGACTCTTTTGTAAGTTGTTTATAATGAATTACTATTTTAAATATAAGGAGCAGTCATTGGAATGGCTTGATCAAATCTTCTCCAATTACACTTAGAAGTTTCTTTAATGTTTTGGCATTGGAGATAAGCACTAGAAAAATAAGTACAATTTATTTGGCAAATAAATAAGTAAAGTAGCTCCTTATTTTATAAACAGATTGTTTCCAGACATTTATTACTCATGCAACATCCCCAGCTCTATTTACTCACAGCCTATCTTGAGCAAATGATTTAATCATACTGTTCCTCACCACTGAGATGAGCAGAATAAATTTTACATTGTGGCAAGAGTATGGCAAAATGATTATCGCAGTATAACAACTAAATTTCTTCTGGCAAGCATGGTTATTATGAGGATGCAGAATCTGTATAAACGCAAGTAGAAACCGAACTGTTCTGTTTGAGTACACACAAAATCATACAACAACTTAGAAGATGATAACAGACACTCAGCGATTAACAGGATGTCTAAACCATTGTCTTTACTCCATTTCAAGATGCCACGTGACTGACTGTCATGATTTCCGATCTCACGTTGTTATTTATAATCTGGTTACCTCTTTTATTGCCACCCTTGAATTTGCTTAGGGAGAAAGCTGATTAGTAGGTGGAATAACACACAGAGAAGCAAATTTGTGGTAGAAATTTTTGTTTCTCATAAAAAAAATTATTATATGGGAGCTAGTTAAATGTCTTGGTGTTTAAGAACGCTTGGTGCTCCTGGAAAGGATTGAAGATGTGCTCCCAGCATCCATGTTGGGTGGCTCACAACTGTTTATAATTTTAGTTTAAGAGGATCTGACACCCACTTTTCTGGTCTCAGCGAGGATTTGTACACATATGCACATACTTCTTCCACACAGATATATACCCAGAAATAAATATTACAGTGTTTTTAAAAGTTAATTATTTTTATATTGAATTATTTAATACTCTTCTGTATTCCCAACGCTCAAAGAGAAAATTTGAAATTATAAATATTTAAAAGTTAAACAAAACTCCTTCAAACAAGTAATAGGTTGAAAAGGATATTATAAATAAAACTAAATTGTGAGGCGAGCACGGGGATACAACATATCAAATCTTAATGAACAAAGCAAAAGCAATCCTAAGAGCAACTGGAATAGAAACACATACACCAAAAAGAAACAGAGGTCTCTGTCAGCCTACCGCTGTTCCTCAAGGAATAAATAAACAAAAACAAATCAATCCCAAATTAACAGAAATCATGAAATAAAAAAAGACCGGAGCAGAAATAATGAAACTGAAGTCATCAATAAAATTAGAATTTAAAAAAATATGAACAATGTTGGCAGACCAAAGCAAGATTACTAGAAAAAAAAGATTCAAGTGATATCTGAAATAAGAGGATAGATTGCAACAGATACCACATGTGCTGAGCAGGTCCAAGATTATTGTGCACCACAATTATCTATATACCAATAAGTCAGAAACTCTTAGGAGACATGGCTGGATTCTTGATAATCAATCTCCCAAGGCTAAGTCATGAAGAAACAGAAAACCCAAATAGTCCAAAAGAATACAGAAATTACTCACTAATAAACACCACCATGAAGGACCTAGATAGGTCAGTGGACAAAGTTGTGTTCCATGAAGCTTGGTTAATCCTAGAACACACATAGGGAATGGAGGAAACTGATTCACAAGCTGTACTGTGATCTCCACACTTGTGCTTTCATACACAAATGTGCATACACACACACACACACACACACACACACACACACACACGAAGAAATAATATTTTTTAAAGTCTCCCTTTGAAGAAAATCCTGATGGATTGCTGAACTCTACCAAATGTTTAAAGAAACAATGCTAATCTTTCTCAAACCCTTTCTTAAAATCAAAAACTTTTTTTAGCATTCTGGAATGCTCTTGTATGAGAACATTTATATTGATATTAAAACTAGACCAAGACACTGAAGAAAAATTATAAGTCAATACCATTGTTGAACCTAAAATTTAAAAAAAAAATGCTTGAAAGATACTTCAGTATCACTTTCAAAGAGTCATTCACCACAAACATATGCAATTAATACTTGTTACATAAGAAGAGCCCAACAAGTGAAAGTCGACCTTTATGATACTGCTTATTAACAGAATAAGGATAAAAATGATTATCTCAATGGTATAGAAAATAAATTGACAAAATCCAACCTTTTTATGCTAAAATACTCTTAAAAGTGCATCAAAGGCATGGCTATCAAAGGCATGAATGTCAGCAGTGTAAATTCCATATAAGACACACCTATAATTAACAACATGTACACAAGAGAGCAGATGAAGGAATTTCATACAAAACAAAGGTGTTACCACTTCTCTTCAGTATGTAGTAGAAGGCCAGAGAGATTCAGCAAGAAAAATAAATACAACATCTAATTTTTTAAAAAATGTTAATTTTTTTAGTTTACAAATTACTTGTTCTTAAATACAGAAAACTGAAAGAATCCACCAAAAGAGTAAGAACTAGGAAAAAAAAATCAATGAAATCACAAGTTACTCTGCGTTGTCAATAAACTGTCTAAAACAAAATCTAGAGAATGTTACTTCATGTAAAATGAAATATTTAGAGATACGCACGAGGAAGTGAACTTCTACTCTAAAAATGTATAAAACATGGATAGAAGAAATTGAAGAAGATGGAAATAAACACCATCTATTATAGCTGTATGTGGCAAAAGGAACAGTTGAATCGTAAAAGGCATCTTTCCTAAATGGCTGCTAATAAGGGCTTCATCCTTATGATTTTCTATGACTTCTGCAACTCCTGAAGGGTTTACCTTGTGGACTAGAAGGACACAAATATTCAGTTTCCAGAAATCATAAAATAAATGGTCTTACCAATCATGTTTCCAAACATATTTCAAATGTCAGTCACCTTTCCACTGTCCCTGTGACTCTATCATATTTACAGCATTGTTTGAGAAAGTCTCCAATGATTGTAATTCTATTTCCTGTAATGAAGTTGGGAATCGCAGACTATATTTACTGCATTTTGTTTTTCCAAGTGGTAAAAACATCAGGCAAAATACGGGGCCAGGAAAGACTGACATAATGCTACTACAATACCTTTTAAACATGTGTTGACTTATTTACTTGTTTATTTAATTAACAACACAGTTACTCTCAAGTCTAGAACTATCATGGAAACACTAAATATTTGGAGATATATACCTCATTGCAGCAAAGCTATTTGCCTGCTGAGGAAAAGCTTCTTGGAGTCACTGTTTTAGTTAGATTTCTTATAAAAAGTAGTAACAAAAGAACTTTGAGAAACAAGTTGCCTTTTAAAAGGCTGTGGGAAAGATCTGTTAGCATTTTAAATCATACCAACATTATGATGGGAAGCCTGAATAAGACATCCCAAAATAGATGAGAGCAGTTTTCACAGCTGTCTGATGGCTCTCACACACAAAACATCTTTATTTCATCATTTTACTGGCATCTTGTATGTTTCCTCATTTTATTCTTAGAATTTATCTTTCTACTTGTTATATCTTACTATACCTATGCACACATGCCTTGGACTTGCAAATTTATGTCCTTATACATATATTGATTATAATAATAATTATTTATAGGTAGATATGAGTTACTTTCATTAATATAGCTATATGTTTTAGTTATAAGATGGAATTTATGTTTTTTTATTTCATAAATGGGACATATTTTTATGTTATCCTGCCTATAAAATGTAGGAACAAAAGCCAAGGCAGACCAAAAAGGCTTGGGAAATATTAGGAAACAGGTCTAACAATGTCACTGCCTTATTGGTCTGAGGAACAACTGATAATATGTAGGCAGCTATCTCACATCCTGCTGCATGTCTACTTGATATTCAGTAAATAATCCATTTGGTCTTCTATATTGAAAATTTCTTGGACAGAGAACAATTGGGCTAGGTGTAATGGGTATATTAGAGAGAAAGCATACCAAAACTAGAGTAAGTTCAGAAACAGTTTGATCACTGCTGTTTATGATGGCACACAGTTTATGTCATATGGAAAATATTTAATCACTTTTAGTTCAAATTTATACAGATAGGACCTAAAAAGTATCATTTTGTCATTGAAGCACTTTTAGAATTTTTTGCGTTATATTTAGTTATGTCCCCCAGATTATTTGGTTATAATCAAGAAGTAGCCTCACCATTTACTGCTTTGTTCTTTATATAAACACTTTATATGATTGATCTTGCTGTATTCTGTTGCCATTTACATGTTCATTTTTTTTATTACTTTATTAATTCAAACATTCTGCCACTTTCTGTTTTACCTAATAATAGTATGTAATTGAGTTTTGAGGTTTTATTTCCTCTGAATACGTGCTTTTTAATAAAAACATATATTTCATATATGCACATGATAAAATAATACAATATCTTTATGATTAAAAAAAGAAATGTTAAAATGTATTGAAAAGTTGGTGAATATTTGCTAAATGTACAAATAGCCATCAACTTATATTCTTCCCCCTGCTCTACCCTCCTCATTTCTTTATTTATTAGTTACTTTTTTTATTGCTGTGGTGAGATACTCTAGCCAAGACAACTTACAGAAGATTTAATTATGGTTTGGCAGTTCCAGAGGGTTAGAGTCCTTGATGGTGGTTCGGAAATGGCAGGTGACCAGAGCAGCATCTGAGAGCTCAGATTTAGAACTGCAAAGAAGAAGTCAAGAGCGTCCACTGGGGTTGTGTGTGTTTTTTTGGGGAATGCAAAGCTCATTCCCAGTAACAAACTTCCTCCTGCAATGTTACATCTGCTAAGCCTTCCCCAAACGTATCTACCAACTAGGAACCAAGCATTCAAATTCCCAAGAATATGGCACCATTTCATAGAACCACCACATTTACTTCTAGCCACTCTTATGACCACATCATAATACAAATTACATTCAGCATAGCTTCAGAAGTCTCAAGAGTCTTCCATATTTTCATTAAAAGTCCAAAGAGTCTTCTAAGACCCAAAAGAATAATTGTAACCCTAAGTAAAATCAAAAGTAAATTAATTATTTTCAACATTCAATAGGACAGAATATATGTAGCCATTCTACAAGGTAAGATTGGAGTATAGTGAGAAACACTGAACCAAGGAAGACAGACACTAAGCAGAGTAAACTTCAAATCTGGTAGTTTTGTCCCCAGTGTCATAGGGCTGAGGTGCCTCTGACTCACCAGCTTTGGTGCTTTTATTACCCTTCTTTCTCTAGAACTGGTTCTTCTCACTGTATGCAGTTCTCCAAGGAAGATATCTCATGAGACTGAGACTTCTAACAACTTGGATTCTCCATATAACTTCAGGCTTCTCTTTTACAGTGGCACACAATGGCCTCTCAGTGCCTCTTTATATCTGAGACACCTCTGCCACATTCTGGCCTCACTAGCTCTCTGAAGTCACAGAGGAAGAGTCTATGACATGCTTTTAACTCCAGCACTCAGAAGACAGAGGCATGCTGCAAATGTCTGAGTTTTAGTAAATTTGTCTGAGTCTTAATTGAGGGGCAGTGTGCAGTACGGTAGAGTCCGTTGGCAGTTCAGTTTGTGGAGTTCAAAAGCAGGTTGCACAGAGAACACGCTAGATACAGGTGAAGTTAGAATGAGAAGGAGCCAGAAGATTAGAACAGATTGCCAGAATTTGTTTGAGGCTAGGCAGAACAATTCAGTAAGAAGCTGAGAAAAGCCAGTTTGAATTAGTCAGCTCAGAGAAGAGTTTGAGCTAGAAAAACTGAGTTGGACCAGCCAGCCAGAGTTCAGAAAGAGGGAGAAAGTATGAGCTTATTGAGCAGTAAGCCTTTGAGATGATAATCACATTGGGTGAATAAAAATTACTCTTACAGTGATCACTAACAACACCATGACAGAGTCAATATTAGGCTTTCTTGAAATCCGCTCAGCCAAAAAAATCAGTCCATTATTTAAAATGTAGCCTTAGACAGGTTTTTAGGACAGTATAGAAAGCAACTCTAGTCAAACTATCACAAGAACAAATGGTCTCTACTCCAGTTGCTAACTTTTTTCATCTCTGAAACCTCTTGAACCTGGCTTTCACAGCCCCCGGATCTCTTAGCTCCTCCCAGGATATCTCCATAAGTTATAGCATTTATGGCATTTGACAGCTTTCCTATGATAAAATCATTCCACATTCCTAAACACACAGACACACACACACACACACACACACACAACACACACACACTTTCATATCTGTTACAGCAATTAAAGATGTCTAATCTTTGAATTAAAAATCTATTCACAGAGAAAATGCATAATCAAACCACCTCACTGATGAAGAGACCTGAGCACATTAGTGGTTGCGTGGGAAGAAAAGGAGTGTGTTTGTTTAAATGAGATATTCCTCATATTCTAGGAAATTTGAATACTTGGTCTCTAGTTAGACATATCTGGAGTGGCTAAGTATGTGTGGACCTGATGGGGAAAGTGTGTGGAAGGTATGTGGAAGAAGCCCACTGGGGAGGGGTAGAAAATCCAAATGCATTTCGATTTGATTCCCCCTTACAAATACAAATACATTTGTATATAAATGTGTTTCATATACCTCTTTTATTGTTCTATGTTTAAAGGTTTTACAATCATTTCTCTGCCCATTACCATATGTATAACATAGATAATTCTTTAACTGAGAGCATTGCTAATATGTATTATTTCCTCAGTCTTTTTTTTTCTTTCTTTTTTTTTTCAACCTGCTTTCTTGGTTGATTTTAATCGATTATCAAATCATTTATTTATTATGTTGAATTTTACTCTTGTGTGACATGTTTACTTTCTTTACGTTAATTTGGATTTTATTTTTACTATTTTTCCTAGCTTCTTGAAATAGATCACTCATATTTCAGTCTTTCTTGTTTCCTAGCATATTCATATAAGGCGCCATATTTGCGTCTACACATCTTAAACTATTCTATAATGTTGACACTGAATTTTACTATCATTTACTTGAAAACAGTTTAAAGTTTACATTGTAATTTTTTTCTGTTTTGGTGACTTTTTTGGAGAGTTTTAATTTTTATATTTATTGTTTATTTTATTTATGTACATTTCAAATGTTGTCCCCTGGATTTCACTTCCGCAAGAACTCTGGCTCATCTCCCCTCCTCTTTGCTTCTATAAGGGTGCTCTGCTACCCACCCGCCCACTCCTGCCACCCCTCTAGCATCTCCTTATACTGGGGCAGCAAGCCTCCACAGGGACAAGGGCCTCTTCTCCCATTGATGCCAGATAAGGCCATCCTCTGCCGTATATGTAGCTGGAGCCATGGGTCCCTCCATGTGTACTCTTTGTTTGGTGGTTTAGTCCCTGGGAGCTCTGAAGGGTCTGGTTAGTTGATATTCTTGTTCTTCCTATGGGTTGCAAATCCCTCCAGCTCCTTCAGGCCTAGCCCTAATTTCTCCATTGGGGTCCCTGAGCTCACTCTGAGCTCAGGCTGTGAGTGTCTGCATCTGTATTGGTCAGGCAATGGCAGAGCCTTTCAGAGGACAACTATATCAGGCTCCTGAAAGCAAGTGCTTCTTGGCATCAGCAATAGTGTCTGGGTTTGGTGTCTGCATATGGGATGGAGGCCTAGGTGGGGCAGTCTCTGGATGGTCTTTCCTTCAGTCTGCTCCCTTTTTTGTTCCTCTATTTACTTCAGACAGGAACAATTCTGGGTTGAATTTTTTTTTAGATGGATTAGTGGCTTTATCTTTAAGTTACAGAATGTTTACTGTCTTTTGAAATGTTCTCTCACTTAATTCCACTGAAGTCAATATACTTTTGATTCTTTAGGGCCCAGGTCTTTTGAAATTTGTTTCTTTCAGCTAATGTCATTGCCATTTGTACTGCAGGAATACAGATTCAGCAGCTGTCGGTGGCAACACTGTATCAGTGAACTATGTATGTTCTTGTTTCTATTTGAAAATAATAATGGCAAAGACATACAAACTGAGATTGGAGCTTCACCAGCACATTTTAATGTCTGTATTAGCAATATTTCTCTGAGTTGTCTTGGACTGCAGTCACTAGCTTCTTCTCCGAAACTGTTTGTGTTGTATAGATTCTTTTCATCTCTTTAATGTCTTTGTGTATTATAGATGTATACTCCATAAGCATTATGTTTGATTCAGAATTAAACAATTGTGAAAATCCTTCCCTTAAATCAGACATTTATATCATTTATACTGAACGTTACAGCTGACATTCAGATCCATATCACTATATTCGGTTCATGCTAATATTTTGCTCAGGGCTTTCCTTCTTTGGGAAAATTTAAAGTTTTTTTTTCTTTAATCGGTATCTTTTGTATCTCCAGTATCTTTGTTTCTCTGCCTCCCTTGCACTGGGGTAGATAGAGGTTTGCACCACGGTGCTCAGCTTTGTCACATGTGCTAGGGGTTTGAACTCAGGTTCCTATACTCACATCACAAATTCAATATCTACCGAGCCATCCCTCTAGCATCCCATGCTTTCATTTTACTAAGGAAGCCATATTCACAAGAAAATTCTGTGATTCCTCTTTTTTCTTTTTTTCTGTGATGTGTTGTTGATGCTTGTTTTTCCATTAAATGCAGAATTTTTGGTGGGAAGTTATTATTTTTTTTTCCTCGCATCTTGAAAATGCCAAAGTATTATTTCCTGGCTTTCATGATTTCTGTTCTGAATCTAGAAACTGATATTACTATTGTTTTCTTGGAAATATTCCTTTTCCCTTGTTGTTTTATTGCTATTACTTTATCTGCAATATTTGGAGTGATTTTTAAATTTTAGTTATGTTTTTTTTTTTCGTGTGTGTGTGTGTGTGTTTGTGTGTGTGTATGTACATCATATGTGTTCAGGTGTACATACTGTGGCTAGTGAGCAAAGGTCAGATAACTTTATAGGATCTCTTCTCTTCTTCTAACTTTACGTAGGTTCTAAGGGTTGAACTCAGATCGCCAGACTTACACTATAAATGCTCTGAGTCAACATGCTCAATCGTCCAGGATACTTGTGATTTTGTTTTATAAAAATATCCAGAAATTCAAAAACTTCTAGAATGTCAGGCAATAATTTTCATCAGTTTTGAAAAATTCAAAGCGATCATTTTCTCAAACATACTTTCTCTCTATTCTCAATGGCGTATCAATTATCTGTTAGCATGATGCTGATGTTTGCTGTACATGATATTATATAATTTTCTTCCATTTTTTGAGCTATCCTCTTTCTGCACACTTTCCAGTGACCTGTCTTTCTGATAATATCTCTATCATCCTGATTATTTTTTACTCTTCTGTTGAACATACTCAATTCTTCATTACATTCATTTTGGGTTTTTTTTTTTGTTTGTTTGTTTTTGTTTTTCTGTTCTTGAGCTTTTAAAAAACAAATTTTGGGCACATTTTTTCCTGTGACAATCTGGTGCATATGATGTATTTCTCACTATATCCTTAATGACCGAAACACCTGAAGTACCTAGAAGTTTCTGTGAATCTTCTTTCCCCCACTTGCCCTCCCCCCCAACCCCGCCCCGTTCTCTCATTAGTGGCATACATGATGGATTTAAACCAAATACTCCATACCTAAGAATTTATATGAGGTCTGGACAATATTGTTTTCCCTTGAGAGGATTTATTTGCTTCTTCACAAGAGCTAGAGAGAGATTAGGTGGCCTTAATATGAGGCATAATTTAGATCCTCCATAGTCTGTGCAAGCGGAAACTTTAGTGACTTGCTTTGTTGTCACTGATTCTGGAAGCAGAACTGCGATCTTAGCTTTTGGCCAGAGCCTTTCCTGCTTGACTAGCCAAATTTACATTCCCCAGGTGTCTAAGTTTCTAATAGTCAGCTTAGCTCTTTGCTAACCAGGGGTCACATTTTGCATGCTCTTTGTCTCCTGGCCCTTTACCTCTTGTCATATCTCTTAAAGCCAAAGCTGAAATGAGACCATCATCCCATTTCTCTATGGATCACCATCTCTCGGCCTTAGCTAGTATTGTATCCCTGACATACAGGCTAGAGCTTCTTGCCTATGCAGCTGTGGCTTATTCCAGGGAGAAAGCTTCCTTGACCCCCTGCTCACCTTTGCATAAATCATTGAATATGCCAAGAGGAACATTCTAGTTCACGTGGGTCTGTTGCCCTTTGCTCAAGACTGGAATTTTCAGTAATTTCGTGACACCATCAAGCAGGTGATCTTTATTTCTTATTCAGTTTTTATGTTTGTTGTCTTTGGGGAAATAACAAAACAGTAAAAATATACGTTTACATGTGTAATATAGCTTCAAAAACAAACATCAGAACAGAGTATGTGATAGAATTTGTATGTATGAATTTAAGGAATATTTAATATATCTGTCCTAATAATGAAGCATGCTAAATATTAAAATATTTTGAGAAAATAAGAGAGAGTATTTAAAATTATGATCACCCAGGAAATGTGGAAAAAGTAAAATAGTGTTATTGACTACTGTAAGTAGATGCTATACTGAAGAGAAATGTTGTCCCTTGATTCTGCTGGTGTCTTCCCCAAGTAGTGCTTAAAGAAAATAAGTCAGCTGGTTGGGATGCACAATCAGTATGAGGGCAGTCCAGGCTACAAACTAACATCCCGTCTCCAAAAATAAATAAATAAACAAGTAACGATAACATTCCTGAAAATTCTGTATTGTGAAGAGGTTATGGTTAGTGTTAATGGTCCAGATGGAAGGTCTAAGCATGAAAGAGACAGGGTGTTTTGCTTTCCATAATTTTACAGTTAAAGGATGAAACATTAAGTAAACATTTAGAACAGTGATAATGCCAAGTACAAAAGTAAATAAAGTATTAGGACCTTATAAGGCCTGACAGGGAGCACCTTCATTGTACATTCTAGGTATGCAATCTGGAGCAGGTGCTATTGGAGCTGAGGATTTAGTAACAGGAAGTGCTATTCCTCAAAAAGCCCGAATACATTTGTCTCCTGCAAAAAGAAATAGTAAGATGGCTGATGTTCTCGAAGCAAAGAGATCACAGGAGAAGGTGATGTAAGGTGATGTTGGGGGAATAGCTCTGTCTGCTTAGCCACTGCAGGGAGCAATCAGTCACCAGGAGGACTTTAGATTTATCTCTGAGAATAATGAGCCGCCTACCATTGAGATTTAGGCAGGAAGTAACCTGGTTTCTTTTATTTTGTTAGCCTCACTGTGGGAGAAAGAATGGCCAACTGAAAGGCAGTTAGACCATGCTGTTTCCTGGCAATGAGCTGACTTCAGGGAGGGGGCAGCGGCAGAGCAGAAGAGTTGCTGGTCTGGAATTTATGATGGAAGTTGACATGTCTAGATTTAATGATGGAAGAATCCAGGATGGAGGGAGAATGTTGACCCTGAGGGTTCTGGCCCAAGGAGTGCATCTTCCTATGATAATGTTACAGACAGGGAAGGGAGTTGTATTAGATATTAGTGCTAATTATGATTCAGAGTTAACTTGTTATATTTGAAACATACATTCATTACAGATGTGAAAACAGGAGAGAACTTGATTGAGGAGCCTCAAGTCAAGAATAGCAGGGCAAGCTTGGAGATCATGGGGGGCGGGGATGCTTTTAACAAGTTCTCTGCTGTCAGCTAGAAAGGAAGTTGAGAGTTAAAAGGACAGCCAGAATAACCCTGGGCAGGTAACTAGGTCAAGAGGGAACTGGATTGTTGAGAAAGATGAGGCAACTACAGCTACCTGGGTACCATAAATACCAGATTGCAGGGGAAAAGTACATAGCAACCCCATACCATCTAGATTTCAATTAGTAACATATGGAGGTTCTCTTTGTTGTGGATTTGATTTTTTTTTTTTTTTTTGAGAATCTTTAATAAGTGTCAAGTGACTACAGACAGTGAGATGTAATTTGGAACCTTTTTACAATACAGTACTACCTACCAGCAACTAGTTTGATTATTTAATACACAAATGTTTACACTGCAATTTTTCAATTAAGGTAATAGCCAAGGACGTTATTCAGGATAAAATAGAGGTAATAATACGTCTGTTTATTAGCTAGGTTGTATCTAAATATTCAAAGTAATATAGTACTTTGTCAAAATATCTCACTTTTGTTGTTTTTACAAATAGTTTAATGCAGCTTTCATGCCAAGTTGACTGCAGGATTTTAGATTAATCTCAAATTAATGGAAACAATGAACATGAATTAAGAAAATTTGGTACAAGTCAGGAAATCTGTATAAACCTTACAGAGTAGATGCTTCTTAGCCGTCTGCCATCATTATTCTGATACAAGAAGTCAGATTTAGGAGCAAGAGATGACTCAGGAGGTGAGGTGCTTGGTTTGAGTTATGAGTTTTCTCCCAACCCCATCCAAGAGGCTTCTTTCTGTAATCTTGCACAGAGGAGGTAGAAACATGGAAATTTTGAAGCTTTCAGCAAACAGCAGATTCACTGAGAGGTCCTGTCTTAAAAACAAGATGAAGAGAGACTAGGATCCCGAATATGGATCTCTGGTCTCTACATGCATGCACACAAATGCATATATATCCTCACACACACTTTTACACATACAAACAGATATATACACATGTACATAATATATACACAAAGACATGCATACTGATACACATCCACATACCCACAAATATACCCACACAGTCACACACATAAACAGACTTGCACACGAGCACACACGTATACATGAGCACACACACAGACATACAGCATGCATAGACACACTCACACACAGACATACATATAAGCACACAGATACACATACCCCACACATACATACAGACAGACATACACACACATGTACATATTCACAGACACACATATAGATACCATGTATACACACATACATGCACACATACAGAGCCATGCATACACATAGACACACATGCATATTCATAGAGACACACACACACTCACACACACACACAAAGATACATATGCATACCACAAACACATATACAAACAGGCACTCACGCATACACACACACACAGACACACACACAGAAAGAGAGATAGAAAAGGAGAGAGAGAGAGAGAGAGAGAGAGAGAGAGAGAGAGAGAGAGAGAGAGAGATACTGATTCACCATAGAGGCCAATAGGAATACTCCTCAGAACACAGATAAATTATTTATGCAACTCTTTGTGTTCCTAGTATTTACTCATTCCAGGCTAAAGCCTTTCAGTAATGACTTCAAATGTAAGATTTTTCTCTGAGTAAAATATTAAAGTCAAATTTCAAATTTTACCTTAATGTCTATCTTCATTGATACTCTTTTCCAGAAACTCAAATGATAAATATTTATATCTATGAATGTGAAAATTAGTATATTAACTTAGGGATTCTAGCAGAAGCACTTATAAAGCAAAATACAGAAATTAAGATATGGGATATAAAAATGGTGGTTATTTCCCCAATAATTTTAGATTATGCTTAAAAAAATTAGGATAGTGATAACATATTTCAGTCAGTTCTTAAAACAATTAATAAGTTAGTCAATTTTAATATAGTTCACATAATTAGATTTTCCATTTCAAAGTAGATTACATCTTGACATTATTATTAATGTACATCATCGAGGCATATCAGAGTTAAAGCCACCTTCCTTCCATTTTGCATGGGTGTCTATACACATATGAACATATGTTGAAATAGAACATGAGCTGTGAAGCAATTGTCCTCTACTCGTTTTTATGGTAGAAAATACTGCATGACACATACTACATTTTCTAATTACCATCGTATCATTGTCATAAAAATACCCTGACAAAAAGCAACTTAAGAGACAAAGGGTTTATGCGGTTTATATCCTAGGTTGTAAAGAGTCATTGCCAAAAGTATGAATGAATGCATTCAGGCCTGTTTGCTTGTTTTCTTTACTTTTATACAGTCAAGGACTTCAGACTAGCAAATAGTGCCACTCACTGTGGGATGGGTCCTCTCTTATCTGTTAATACTAGTAATCACAGCAGTCCCCCCACAGCTATGCCCATAGACCAGCCACATGTACACAGTTACTCATTATGATTCTCTCTGATTCTAGGGAACAATGACACCTGAAGCTAACGCTAACCATATAGCACCACATAAAGTTTTCTTATAAGGAAAACTAATGGAGCTTGGGAACATACCTACTTCTTACATACCTGTTGATATGTCACATTCTGAAGACCATTTCACCAAGATAACTGCGTGAATAAAATTAAACACATCTTTAAATCGTATTTTAAAAAGAAATCAAGATTTGAAGAATGTAAGGATAAACAGGCCAAGTATTAGGCTTCTAAGTAGTGCACACTACCTTGATACTATAATGTGGTATGCAAATATGTCATTGCACAAAGTGGACCCTGTTAAAACATATGGATGTAGGATAATTATGATGTGTATTGAAGCCCCATCGATGGTCACAATGTGTTACCTTCAGGGGATGTTCATAATGTAATAGATCTACTTACAAGGTTAAACATGTTTGAAAAAAATATTCTTACT
Source organism: Arvicanthis niloticus (assembly GCF_011762505.2). Taxonomy (NCBI): domain Eukaryota; kingdom Metazoa; phylum Chordata; class Mammalia; order Rodentia; family Muridae; genus Arvicanthis; species Arvicanthis niloticus. The sequence goes on from NC_133438.1 coordinate 16,657,547, forward strand.
GTCTCTTCAGTTTTGCTGCGGACTTAACAATTTTCCCTTATTTATTTGGTCAACCAGCTCTTTACAAAGACAGGAAAATGGTCCATGTCTCTCAATAATTGTTTTGTTGTTGTTGTTGTTGTTGGGTTTTGTTTGTTTGTTTGTTTAAAGTTACCATTTTCAATTTAGAAAGCATTTAACATTTTGAGGGATCTTTTCATTTACAATTGGCTTCTCAGAGGGAGCCGTTGTGGTTCTCTTTGTAAGCCACTGCAGTTAACAACGAGGAGATGGTAAAATATTTATACCATACACTTGGTAATCGCGACCACTGTGTCTGTAAGTTCAATGACATTTAAGACATTGATGTTGCTGTTGGAGCCACAGCACAATCTGTCAAGATTCCTCTGCATCTTGCAAAACTTGAACGTAGAGGTCACTACATGAAATCCTCCATTTCACCCCAGACTCTGTCAAGCAATATTTTCCATCCATTAGAATGGATGTGATTACAGTAGGTACCACGTACAGGTCGAATAATCCAGTAAATACTTTGTAATGTATTGTACATCTCCCAACTCCCACTTTGCTGATGGATCTTTGGGTTGTGGTCATGTTTTTTGATAATGTCATTTAGTATGAATATCTGTTTATGTCCCAGTTTCCTTCTCTTTCTTTCTGCTTTACGTATACTAACATATTTATTCATTTGCTTTGTGTTTGCACACTAGCAGGTAGACTTGCTAGTACAAAAGATACCTCGGCTTTTAAAAATTTCTTTGTGTAGGATACATAACTATTTCCACAGTGGCTCCACCATTTGACTTTTCTACCGCCGAGACACAGGAGTCAAAGCTCCTCACACTCTTCCTGTTTTCTGTCCTCTTTTTACACTTTTCCAAATTGGTTTAAAATGATAATGGTTCATATTTTCAACCAGAGTTCTCTAATATTTCTCAAGGTCATTTTTGACACATCCTGAGAGATACATAATAATTTTTAAACTACCTGCTGTTGAAAAGAATAACAATGAGGAATACCCTGTAAAATTTGAAAGTCCTGAATCATGATAGATACAACCATGCGCTAAAGGAAATTAAATCCTGCTCAATTTTGTTCAGCTTTCTGAAATATGTCATCAGTTAAAAGCTCACGATAAGTCAAAAAGAGTCAGGTAGTAAATGAGCTATTTTATTATTTGCATAAATTATAGTTTTATCATACAAATGTAATGTGTGCGTGTACTCATGTCTAGAATTACAAGAGGTCTGTGTGTCATTAGGGAGTTGCTGCAGGCACTACTTGAAAATCTGTTTTGTCTTGGATGGTGGACAAAATGTTTTACATGAATCCATGAATCATCATTTGGACTTTTTTCAAATTTTGAAGAAAGATGATATTACAAATGAGAACATTTGCATTACAGAGATTAAGCATCTTGCTGAACATTTAACAATTAGGAAGCAATGGAACCTGAGTGCAACTTAGTGTTAACCTCCATGCTGGTTTCACAGCTTGCCCTCCAGATTCCAAACAGATGTTTTTTTTTCAATTCATATGCAAACCTCAGAATTTAAGAGCTTCAAGATTTTCTCTGTTGTTCACAGAACTGTACTGGCCATTTTTCACAGCTTCACTAAAAAATTTAATTAATGTAAAATAATATTAAACTTCTATGTCTAGGTGAAACTTTGGATTTATCAAAGGCATTATTACCCTATAACATACATTTATAGATATAACTTCACCTCCTTTACTGACTGCTTAAATGTCTGTTTGTGTTGATGTCTCTCTGGGAATAATTTGGATGGGCTTACTGCATTAGTGTGTTTCTTGGTCAGTGTAATCACACATAAGAAGCCATATAGACTTGGGAACCTGATAAGAAAGCTCAGAGAACCTAATTGCAACAAAATGAACACCAGAAAGCCAGAACTGAACTATTGTTATCGATCCTGTTAGTCAAGACAATTTACAGAAAATTAAATCCCCCTTTTTTTCACTTTCAGTGTGATTTGTTGATTTTGCTGAGAAAGAACATTTAAATTCTCTGTAATAATCATACTGAAGGCTCGAATATTTCCATGGCAACATGGCATTTAATGTTCTTATTGTTTCGATACATTATGTGGAATTCTACACTCAATATTTTACAATGGATTTTCCAAATGTAGTAAACGAGTTAAATGAAGTTAACACAGTATCCTGAAAAAAAAACTGATTTATCATAAATATTAAAATTATATACCAAACAGCTGGAGTTTAAGAAATACGTCAGTATCAAAATATCCCTAAAAACCCAATAAGAACTTTAAGATAGCAATTTTTTTATATATGAAAGAAAACACTGCTAGATGATTAGGTTAAGAGACAGTAAAAATTATACCAATCCTTAAATATAAAAATATATAAGTGTATTTGATAATTCTTTTTCATGTCTCACTTATTTTTCCAGTATCTGTTGGATTCTGGAAACTGAGATGACATTGTTGTTTAGCTGTTGTAGAACAGTTCAGATTTGAGATTTATCTGAAGTGTAAGGGCAATGTAAGTGAAGCCGAATTAATTCAACTTGTGGAAACTCTGCTTATCTGTGGTGTCAACTCCTTTCATGGGGCTCATCAATATGAACTGTCTCGATAAGTATGCCTGTTCATAACTAAACACATTTAAAATTCATTCTACCATTGTACTTAAAATATATCTTCTTTATTCTCCATTTAGTACCATAGTTTTTTTTGAAAAGTCAAACAAAAATTAACTGTAATTATAGTGACTATTGGTGTGTAAATTAAAATTACAGATGGAAGTCCAGACGTAGACAAACTTTATCCCCAATGAATAAGTACATACTGCAATTCTAATTTCTTTCTCAGTTAAAAGGTTTAAAGAATATATTCAGTGTAGATCATTTTCCAACTTGATATGAAACTCCACTTTGGAGATTATGTAAAAATATAACTTTAATCCCATATATCAATTAGGAGATAAATAAACAGTCACTGACTGTAACACCTAATTTTCAATGAGGATTAGTATAGGTAAACCTTCTCTAAGCACATCAATTGTGCCCCAAAGTTTGTTCTTCAGAGCTACATGAAGGAATAATTGTTGTTGTTTCCATTGCTGAGATGGAAAAGAAATTCTCAATGAAGAAAGTTTAAAAGCTTTGCCTACAGGACAAAACCCATTTAATACATATTGCATCGATTTCCCAACAAGCAATTTCGCGTTAAATGTCTTATCGTGTACCACAAAGTTTGTCTCAGCTTCATTCCTCAGTACACTCCACAAAGAACATTCTTAGTAACCTTGCTTTAGGGCCTCAGACTCTGGACATCACCACCAAGCATCCGTTCTTCCTCCTGCTTCTCATACAGATCTTTCAAAAAAACCACTGTATAACACATCATGAATGCTTCCCACACTATCTGTATCACCCCATCCTAATCTAAACCACTATCTCCTTCTCAGTAGGGCAGGGAGAAGAGCCTCAGGTCTAACTCATTTCCATATCCCTGTCTGCTTCCAGCTTGCCCTTCAGTAGTCAGAATAGACAATTAAAATATAATTGGATTCTGTTATCCTCTGTTCAGATCCCTCCTTGTAGCATCTCAATCTGTGTAGACCCAAATTCCCACGCTTACCTTTTGTGTATCCCTGTGACCTGGTCCTGATTCTCTCCAGCATCATCCATGACGACACACTCTTTTTCTCTATTTTATTCTGATCACACTGGATTTCTTGGGATAAAATACATTTATTCCTTCATTAAGCCTTCCATTCTTCCTGGACCTTGTTCTCAAATCCTGTTCAATAGCATATAACATAGTTTCATCCTTTGTGTCATTAAGGTCTTTACTTGACTCTTCTTAGAAAAAAATTTTGTGACTGTTTTATAGAAAACTCTACCTAAAACTTATTTTTACTTGCTTACCTATCCTGTTTGTCACTACACTAGCATATTGGCGAGTGTTTAGCAACTGGCTCTCCAGGGAATAGCAAAGCCCTGAGTTAAACCGTTATCCTTTCTCCAAGAGGAAAACATTCCTACAGTGGCTGATTGCACATTACCTCATGGAATGTCATTGGGAACAGTGTTAATGAGAGGCACTCACATTGGCTTCTCAAAATCATGTGAATTGATTCTGCCATAGCTCTGGCATGCTGCTTGTTTTTCTGGAACATAACTCCACTGAGAGGGGGATTTTGAATTCACCTCTGTATTTCAACACCTACATTACAGGCTGCCACAGTAAATGATGTGTTACTCAATAATTGCAAAACAAATGGATTAGTGAACTAATTAAAACACCATTCTGTGGGTCTTTAATATACATATGCACATTCTATAATTAGTACCTTGGAAAGCAAAAATGAGCCTAGTAATCTCCAAGTGGATTTAATTTCAGATACAACTGTCTTTTCTATCCTGCTTATTTGGGGAGTCACCCTAATCCTAATTTTAATGTCCTCTTATTTACCAAGAATAAGAGCATCCCCATGTACCCTGTTTATATTTAAGTAATTTTATTTATGTTCAGCAGGGAAAGCCTGATTTGAAGTTATCTCACTACAGTTATGTACCTTTGATATATACATAATACATTACTAAAATGCCCATATCAATCACATCTGCAATTGAAATTATGTCTCTTTCCCTTTCTTATTTTCAATCTTCAGAGATTCCTATCCAGATGTTAAATAATTATTTTAGAGCATTCCGGAGAATTTGGATAGCCATGTGGCTTCCATTCTTTCAGTGTGATACTGGCAATGCCAGATGTTTAATGGGGAAGGACAGAGGCATCTACTTCATACAGTATGCATGTAAAGTTAGTTCCAGAGACTAACCATGTTTATAGCATGATGGTCACTTCTTAGCTGTCTGCTGTGTGGTCTCATTTTAGAGTCTGGCTTCATGTCACGAGACACACAACAAGACCTGCTGTGTTGTATTTTCATTTGTGTTTTTCTCTGCATATGTATTTATCTGCTCTACTGTCTTCTTTGCTGGGCAGACAGTGGTCTTGCAACCTTAGCATCTGGTGTGAGCCAGACTACTTTGGAAGATCCTGGATTATAATTCCTGTCTGAATTCTCACATATGAAACAAAACTCAATTTCATGCCAAGGGAAATGCTGTCCCAGAGATGTATGTGTGTGTGTGTGTGTGTGTGTGTGTGTGTGTGTGTGTGTGTGTGCGCGTGCGCGTGTGTGTGTGTGTTTGTTTAAAGATTTGCTTTGCTTCTAAAAATTTGACTCAATTTTGGGAGTAGGGTGGCTAATGATTTCGGAACCAAAATTCACAGATAATAGTTTGTACTACTTTAGAAGGAACTGAGCATAGAACTTTTCCAGAAATGCCTTTTCAAACAAATTGCGCATGTTAAGGAATGATTTAAGGCTTTCAGAAGAAGCCACTTGGAACCACAATTTCCTAAGTGCTAAGATTGTAAGTATAAGCTACCATGCCTAGAAATTAAATACCCCTGTTTTTTCTAAAGGGAAAGATTCAGAAAGTTGGAGGAATAAGGAGCCTAATGAAAATCTGTAGATATTTCAAAGAAGATGGAGACAGAGAAATGTAATATAACATTTCCAGTAAGGTCACTGGTTCTGGAGTTGTTATATTAGGGTAGTGGGGTTGTGATTCGGAAGCTGCAGATAATTAAATAGGGACAATATTTACTTTACAAAGTCTATAAAGACATGACAGTAGAGAAGCAGACAAACATGAAAAAGTCTGGTGCTGTTTCTTGTGTAGTAGGTAAAGGGGGTAAGTAGTAAGTGACTGGCCTGTGGGAAGCAATCATAATCCACAATCACAAAGTTTCCAACCATCTTTGATTTTTTTTTTACTCTGCACTGCTAAAACTCCACTTCTACCTCTTCTCATCACTACATAATCTGTCCCATTGTTCCCCAAATGCTTTGAACTTCAGTGACTCATTCACTTCTCTAATGTCACTACTGGGGCACATGTTAGTTGTCCTTATTCTGCTCACTGTAAGTGGAGAAAAACAAGGCCAGGCTGGGTATTTCTCTAGGGTGAATAATTTTCAGGAGGCAGGTTTTAAAATGTCACAGTTTTGATTGTCTGTGATTCACACCAATATTGCAGTCTGTGACGGCTGTGCTGTGAGGGAGGACTCAGCCCACCTGCTCTTTTTACCAGTAGCTGATGGGAAAGCCATGCTGGGCCAACGACTTCCTCACAGGAGGCAGGTCAATCTTCTAAAACCATAGATTGCCTCAATTGAGAGAGCAGCCTTGTGAAGAGAGAGGAGATGTCAAGGGCAGTGCTAAACACAAGAAAAATGCTTGCCTGGATTTCCCCTGCAGCTAACATTGTTAAAAAAAACGACAACAACTTAAGGAAGCATGGATGACTGGATGTGTTAATAAGCAGAGGGAGGGTTGTGCTCATTCCAATCTGGAGTCTACTTCCTCTTGCTGTAGTTTTAGTTAAGTCTGGGCTAAAATAGTGAGACCTTATGGCCAATAGTGCCATCGGAGTTGATAATTATTAAACCACGTTCTTGTTCTATGAATGGAGTATAGTTGCAGAAAGTGCCTAGCTATTTATCAAGGTAATTAAGAAAATGTATTAAACATTTGCACTTTAGGAACAAGCACTAAATTACTGCCAGTGGTAATACTGTTGTGTAAATGAGAAATATTTGTTTATTAAAATTAGATATATTAGTAAGCTTTTTATTCTAGTCATGAAAAGAATTCAAATATACACAAAAGCATAGAGCATAGCATGAGTGTGGATGGACCCAATGGCCACCCATTTATAAGAATTAACTCATGGCTTCCTTCATGTCAATATTTTATTTTTATTGCTCTGTGTGTGTGTGTGTGTGTGTGTGTGTGTGTGTGTGTGTGTGTGTTGGTACATGTATGGAGGAGACCGGGTGAGTGTCTTCCTCTGCCTGCTTCTTGTATTTCCTTGAGGTAGGGTTTTTCAGGGGACTTCAAGCTCATTGTGACAGCTAGCTTGACTAGCCAGAGAATCACTTCCACTTGAGGTCATGCCTGGCTTTTATGATGGTGCTAGAGATTTGAAGTCAGGCCAACAGACTTGCACAGCAAACAAACTGACCTGGTAAGCCATCTTGTCAGGACCCCTGTCCATGCTGGCTCTAAACAAAACCACACCCTACAGTGACTGAGGCCCAAGCTTATTTGGAAGCAGCCTCTGGTGCATCTCTTTCTAGGTGATTGTTTTCCTTGGTAAATAAAAGCCTCATCATGCCTAAAGATTATTTCATTAATATTAACACATATCTTCATATCTTTGTTAATGTTAAGACTCATTTTGCTTGCCTACTGTTTCCTTTTGAATGGCTGACGAGTTTCATCACAATGCATATGGGGACACACATTGCATTATTCAGCTAAATCTTCCAACTCTCTCTTGATCTATAAACTATTTTTTAGCTTACTTGTAATTTCTTTATCTGAGGATTCTAGTGATTTGTCGAATGGAGGTCCTAACATTTTCCCTTTGCTAATTGTCTCCTGTAGTAATGTTTGCACACCACTACAGGTCCTGACAATGACCATAGCTTAAATTTCCTCTGATTGAGTTCCCTGTTTTGGCATGACTGTTTTATTATTGGCAAGCCATAATTCTAGCATATTGTAAGAATGTCTAGGTGTCACCATTTTGGGGATATCAATGACCACTGATGAGCACAGGTAACCATAGAGCCCTTGATTAAAGTAGATTTTCCTTCACAACAAAGAGCAGCAAGTCATGTACTGTGGTGACACATCCCCTATAGCCTCTTGTCATCTCAAGGTGTATCCCTCTACTGGGGCGCTTCGATTTTGGTGTGTTCTTCGTTATTCTGGTTTTACTGTTTTAGAAGTTAACTTTATGTTAAGCTTGTCCTTCTCTGGAAGAAATCTATCTAGTATTTCTGGTGAGATAAATAGAGCTACGTATTATTGTATGCAATTGTATGTTGATTGTATATTAGTGGAAAGAAAGAAAAAGTAACTCATATCTTTGAGCCACAGGTAAAGATTTTCCTTCTTGTAGAATGTGGCAAACAAAGCCCTTCCAGACTATTGAAAAGTTAGCCATTGTTTTAAATCCTTGATAAAAAAAAAATCCAATTTCAACAAATAATTGCAAATTTTCTCTTCATAGGATTATCATTAGTCATCCAGTCAGATTATTGTTTCTTAAGAAAAAACGTAGGTACTGGAACCACTCATTTTCAAATGTATTAATTCCATGAGTGCAATGTGAACATTTCATACATCTGTTCTAATTGGGAGCAGATTGTCCCTGTTCCTCTTGTGACCTGGCAGAGCTACTTACCCAGAGGCAGAGTGGCTCATCTGCTTACCTGTAACTTTTGTCAATCCATGCTCAGCAATGATAATGTATTTACAGGAGGGGTTGGGGTGGGATAAAGTGACCTAACTCGGTATAACCGAGTGACAGTTACAGATCATTTTAGTACATGGAATTATTTGAAATGAATCTGCTTAAAGACTGAAAGCATAGGCCAGTGTATTCCTCTGAAGCCCCCTGTTGCCTCACTCTGGCTTTCCTGGATGAAATAAATGGATAAATACATATACAACTCACCTAGACTATAATGACTGTGGATGTTTTTAGGTTAATTTTTTTTGTATCTAAAGCCTCATTTAAACCTCTTAAACTTGGTATCTGACTTAAATTTTAATTTAAGCCATCCTCAGCACATACATATTAACCTCTACTTTGGAGAAATGTGGTTTAATTTTGCTTAGATAACATAGACATAATAATATGTACAGAATAAGAACTTGGTTATATGTGCCATAGGTGGGAGAAAATTATTATGAATATCTATTTTCTTTGGGCAAAAAATGTGCAATGAGTTTCACCCCCTCCGCTCATGCTATGCTCCAGCTTCTGCCAGTGCTTTGTGTACAAGGCTCTGGACTGTCACAGCCGCCATAGCCAGACTGAGTCCTCTGGGCTATAACTTCTGTTTTCCTTCAGCAATATTTATGAATCTTCCAGAAAAAGACCAAGATCTCCTCATTCGCTTCTCTCTGCTGTTATTTGAATTTTGTTTTGTTTCTTAATTTTTCTTTAGCGCAGGTAGACAAAACCAACTAATAGTCACGTGAACTGTGTCTTTCGACTCAAACAAAGAAACATAGATACAGCTATAAACATTTTGAATTCTTCCCTAAGCTTGAACATTCATACTTTGGATAATCCTTTCTGGTTTGGACATTAGATGGCTCTCATCACTTCAAAAGAAGATGGACAAATGACACAATTTGGATCATGGGCCATTTCAAAGCAAAGAATACAAATGGTCTTTCAAAATACAGGTTTTGTAATGTTGAGATTATGTCACAGCTGCAAGAAATGTTAAAATTCATAGCATGGACCAAAGCAGATATTAGAATACTGCAGAAATTCCTGCTACCAACTTCTGGCTATGGTTCCTAAGTGGGCAGCTGTGTAAGTAAGGAGGCAGTACACAAAGTAGGACAGAAATTAGATGGCCACCTGCTAGCCTCATAAGCAACAAGGGAAGACAACTCAGAGGAGAGGCTGTTAGGTTACGTTCTCCCTGAGGACACTGCTACTTAGAGCCACTGGCCTTCATCAGTTTGTTTGCCCTTTGTGAAGAGTTTAAAGAGAAGGCTTTGTTTCATTTGTAAAGAATCACATTCATCCTGTTTCTCTTTAGAAAAAAACCATAACACACTTATACATTTGTTTGTGTGTGTGTGTGCATGCATGTTCATGTGTGTTCACGTGTGTATGTACATGCTTGTGTATGCAATTGTGTGTGTTCATGAGTGCATGAATGTGCATATGTATGTATGTGTGTTTGTGCACACACATGTGTGTGTGCATGTGTGTATACATGCATGCATATGTATGCACCTGTCTGTGTGTATGTGTGTTGGGGTTGTGTGGCTTCATGTATGTGGAGGCCAGAAGAGGGTGTCAAAGCTCTTCTTAGAGCATTTGCTTGATGCCCGGGTTGTTTTGTGAGTACTAGGAGGAGAATACTGACCCTGATCACACAAATGTCAAGCCATCTTTACATTCCTTGCCCTATACTTTCTAACTGTATACCACTGACACTCAAAATCTCCAAAATCGCCAAACAATACTTTTTGGTAGCATCCTTCTGAAGATCAAAGTACTTGGAAAAAGGAAAATCCTAAATGTTCAAGAACTGAAACCAGTGTTAGAGCACTCAGCAACACTTACAGTTGGTCCTGAATACCACCCAGACCTCATAGTTTATGAGAGCTCAGATAACACTCACTGCAGCAGGACCTGAAGGACTCCAAGCTCCCAGGTGGCTTACCTGAGGTAGTGTTATACAATCGCACATTATTTTAGCGAATGGCACGGAACAGAATCTTTCATGAAAAGATCTTTTATGGAAAGGTCCTTCCGAACCCGTTTCTTTAATTACATGCTAAATGAATACTCAATTCGCAATACTCCAATTAGACCAGTTACAAGAGATGAAGCATCTATTCAACACTGCAAGAGCTGAGGTAATTACAGGATTGTCATATATGTGAATGAGCAGTAAAGCATAGTAGGAACCAGAAAGCTCCCTTGGTTCCAGTAAAATTTCAGCTATTTATTGTTATTTTAAAAATTGATTTTGAATTTTTTTTACAGACACTATGTTTTTTTTTGAAACAATACCTTTCCACCAAAAGAGCAAGTAAAACAAAAACAAGAACTAAAACCATAACCAACAAATAAAAATTTTGCATATCATATTAGTATATGGTCATTGAAACCTGGTGGTTTTAGCAGGTCTTACAGTGAGATACTTGGTTTCCTTGCTACAGCGTTACACTGTAACAGATTGTGCCTGTATTCATTAGGAATAAGGTATTAATGCTACTGATTTTAAAGAGTCTGAATAGGTAAAACACAAGAGACAGTTAATAAAACAGCACCGACAACATTAAAGAGCTATTCTGTTTGAGACATTGAAAATGTGGAGTACTTAGAAAATCTCTTAAAAGTTTTATATTCACTCTCTGAAGCCTTCAAAGAATGCTTCTATTCATTGTGTTTTTCAATAACGCGATTTACAACACTTTAAGAAGTTTATTCATAATAGTACATGCCAACAAATTTAATTAATGTTGCATGGGCTGTAGAAGAATCCATAGAAAACAAATAAAAGAAAGATATTGTTTTGAAATGGTACTCTTTTGATATTGTAAGAAGCAGGGACTGTTTCTGTGGCATTTAATGCTGGCTGTTAGAGTGAATTATAGAATGAGGATTCTAGGAACTTTGTTTAAAAAGTCTTCATCTATTATTGCAGAGCCAACACAGACGCTCTGGAATCATAAATCTATATCATATTACCCAAAGAAGTTGGCCTGTTCTTCTATCTCTTGCTGGGCTGCTTGCTAAACAAACTTCCTTATCTATAACCCCAGTGTGTCCTTATTTTTCTTATGAGCTGACTGTGTTCTCTAACATATTTCATTATCTTTTATTTTTGTCTATCTTTAAAAAAAAAAATCACTGCATATTTTTTTCCTGAAAGGAAAGATACCACCTCAAGTATTCATGCAGCTGGTACTCTATTCTAAAGAGTAGCCAGCATGTTGGGGTCATTATCTCACAATCTCTTCCTTGGGTTGTCTTTGGAAAAGAAGTACTAGGAGGTAGAACGTTAAAGGGTTTACTTATTTTTCTTAGACCAGCAAGGCTGAATAAGATGAGCAGGAGAGAAATGCATGCGTTGCTTCCAACCAAGTCATGTCTGCCTTTGTGTTGAGTAGGATTTAAACTTTTGCAAACAGAAATAGCCAGAGCTAAACTAAAAGAAGAACCATAGATGATACGGTGATTTTGATTATTCAGCTACATATAATAAATGCTGAATCCACACTATCTCAAAATATTGTAGTAAAAACTGCACCATTTTTAAGGATGTAAAAGCTGAAACCTTGCCCTCTGGGTACTCACAATTTAGGTGTTCTCTCCGTATTGTTTTAAGGCCTAATAGGGTTGCTTTGGGAATACAGACAACTATGAGGAGATTATTTCATAACTGAGTGGTACAGTCCAGTTTCCCTTTACCTTCTTCATGAGGGATCAGTTGATACATTCTTCAACAAATTTCCTCATAAGAAATTCATGTGACAGATTGTTGACTAGGATCTACTTAAATGGAGATAATTCCTTAAGGGTAATGCCTAAAATTTCAGAAACAACAAATACTGTGAATAATGGGGTATGGTCTACCCTATTCATAGGAAGCCAGGGTAAGTGTAGTCTCTGCACTCAAGTTGAGGTAGAAGAATCACAAGTTCTAGGCAAGCCTGGGAAACTCAGAACAAATGAAACTAAGGCTAGAGACTCAGCTCCATGGCGATGTATTCTCCAAGCATGTGAGAGGCTCTGAGTCTAAGTAGTGCAGCCATAAAATAGTAATAACAATAACTTTGTTGGTAAGAAAGACATATGTGTTAATACTAGTAACATAACATTATAAGGGGATGAAGAAACAGTTCTAGTGTTCCACCTCTCCTTGATTCCTCATTCTTAAAGTGAATGGCTTTAACATGGGTATGAACATCATGTCTCAAACATGTAAATATTTCAAATATTTACATATGCACACATAGATGTGTATGTCTCTGATGTTACAGTTCAACCTGGGTAGGTATTGTAGTCTGCTGATAATTCCAGAATTTTGAAGTAAATACAGGGCAAAGTAACTCCTACAGATTAACCATATTATAACCGTATTATAACCATAGCATTCTACCTTAATGGATTAAGTAGAGAATATTCAAGGAAGATTCGAGAATTATTATTGGTCATGCACATAGTCTCTCTCTCTTTCTCTCTCTCTCTCTCTCTCTCTCTCTCTCTCTCTCTCTCCCTCCCTCCCTCCCTCCCTCCCTCCCTCCCTCCCTCCCTCCCTCCCCCCTCTCAAGAGAACTCATGAATACTTCCCATTTATATGTTCTCTTTAGAACAGAATGACACAAGCCCTTTCTGAACAGAGTAGACATATTGGCTGTTTCTTATCTTTCTGGGTTTAGCCTTTTGTCCTCAAGAAAGAGAAGAGAAGGCTTTAAATGGCCGAGCAACTATGATTTGCCAGCAGAGAGAATTCAGCATTTTAACCAGCAGCTTTCCCACAACTTTGCATAACCAGTAAATACTACCTTTAATTTCAATCATTTAAGGTATTGTTTTTATCTCACAAAAGATGATGTGTCCACCTTCGGTAAAATATTTTCCAGAAACAGCTGTGTCCCATATTGTCCCTTCTATATCAAATTTTTATATTTTAAAATTATCTGTAAGTATCACACAGATACTGTACGGGAATTCATGGAATTCTAATGGCAAAGACAGTTTCTCTAAAATATTCCTTTCAGGGTTACTATGACACAATAGGGCTCTAAATCAAATTGTTGGTAGAACCATCCCTGGGTCATCCCCATTAGTGACCACATCATCCAGATCTTAAAGCTGTTATGATCCCTATATGGTATAGGGTTTGCCAATACATACATTATGTTAGTACTTTATTGTTACTTTTCATGGCTTATAATTTCCATTCTAGGGGGAGATATTTTTTTAACCTAAGTTGTATCTATATTTCTGCCTAGAATACTACACAAAAGTGTCACTTTATAATATCTGGACATTATATTTTAGGCTTTCAGATTGCATTGCAGGCACAGCTACATAGTTACATATATTTGGATTCTCTCTCTCTCTCTCTCTCTCTCTCTCTCTCTCTCTCTTCACTAACTTGCATGCAGATTTGAAGGTAGGTCACTGTTTACTCTCCCAGATTACAGCAATGATGTCTCTTCCTTCCTTCCCTGACATTACAGGTTTACTTCTTGTAAAGAGCCAGCACAGAAATGCTCATTTAATATGTTGTAGTTTCAGCCACTTGTTGACATAACATTGGAATTTAAACTTTGTATTTTCTATGTGGGGATGCAGAGGACCCCACATTTATTAGGTGTCTACCGTCAAGTGCTTTTTTTCCAGGTAGTTTGTGTATAATATTCCATTTCATATAGTGGCATCATGGGGGATGTACTTATTCTTGATTTTAATCCATAGAAAGTGAAGCAACGGGGAAAAACAAACAAACAAACAAACAAAAAACCCAATCTTCTTAGGTTCCTAATGTGGGACCCATGATTTGAGCATAGGAATGTGCCCCTGAAGTGTTAACGCTATTTAGATGTTGTACATGAGGTCTCCATGTTTGAGGATGAAGTGGATTTAAATAAGCACGTTTTAGTTTTAGCACAGTTTTTCTTGACTATGAGGTGAGCAAATTGGTATGCAGTGTTTTTCATGCTGATACCATAAGAGACCTTTAATAACTGGGCAAAACAATGCTACTGAGTTGTTGGAGGACTCAAGTCTACTCTTAACTCATTGCTTTCAGTCATGGTTGTCCAAATGAAACAGCTTGTCTCAGCAAAAAGTGAATGTGCAGTACTAAAATTATTTTTGCAGAACACGATTGAGTTAACAAACAAAATCCGGGATGAACTCTTAGATAGTAGTCACCTTTCAACTTGGCATGGCTGAGAGAGAGCATGTTGGAACTCAGAGCTTTGCTGTTGTCCCCTGTCATCAGGTGTTCCAGATTGCCTACGTAATTGTGAAAGCAGCCAATTCCCCTCGGCCTGGAAACTGGATTTTGGAACGTTCCCTGGATGATGTGGAGTACAAACCCTGGCAGTATCATGCAGTGACAGACACGGAGTGCCTGACCCTCTACAATATCTATCCCCGCACTGGACCGCCATCCTACGCCAAAGATGATGAGGTCATCTGCACTTCATTTTATTCCAAGATCCACCCTTTAGAAAATGGAGAGGTAAGATGGAGAAACTCCATTGAGTACTGTCAAATAGCTCTGTCATAAAGACATGAATGTGTCAGTAATTAATGTCAGTGAGATTTTAAAATGGAATTTAACAGAAGTCAATTTAAATGTGGTGTTAGGTAAAAAAGAAAACCCAAGGTGATTAGAATGTTAAATTCACGTGTCTCCTCTCTCAAAGATCAGAGATGAGAAAATGGGTTTAGCTTTGAAGCCAGAGATTCATTTCACTGCCAAGAGACTTATCTAATAGTGATAGCTGCTGGAGACCTAATGAAAGATCTACAGTGTGCACAGATAACCTCAGGATAGAGACAAAGAAGGGGTTTGTAAGGGGAAACACCAACAAACTAAACAACAACAATAAACCCCAATCGAAGCAAAAAACATAAACCACATAAAAGAAATCATTTCAGGTTCCATGTGCATCTCTGCCTTCACCATAGAGGGCCATGTTATGATGTGATCTCTTTAGTGACATCTTCCTGCGGCACTTGAGTTCTTAACTATATGCAAACACAATTCAAGAGTTTTTGGTTGTCTTCAGCGTTTTTTTGTTTGTTTTGGTTTTGTTCTGTTTTGTTTAATTTCTAGGGATTTGTGTGTGTGGGGGGATGTGATGGTTTGTATATGCTTGGTCCAGGGAATAGCATTATTTGAAGGTGTAATCTTGTTGGAGTAGGTGTGTCACTGTGGGATTGGGCTTTAATACTCTAGTCCTAGCTGCCTGGAAACCAGTCTTCTCCTAACAGCCTTCAGATGAAGATGTAGAACTCTCGGCTCTGCCTGTATCATGTCTGCTTAGATGCTGTCATACTAGCATCCTAATGATAATGGACTGAACCTCTGAACCTGTAAGTCAGCTGCAATTAAATGTTGTCCTTTAGAAGATTTGCTTTGGTCATGGTGTCTGTTCACAGGAATAAAATTCTAACTAAGACGGGGGGGGGCGGTAATCGAGATATCATACAAATATATAATATACTCTGAACATATCCCTCACTATCTCATTACCACTGTCTACTAATCTCACATTTTTCTTATTAATTATCTTCATTTAGACAACTCTACTTTAGTGACATGTATATAATATATCATAGGATTTCCCCCTGAAATCTCGGATAATAATTTCTTCAACTGCCTGTACAGTTAAAAGTTAAGACAATATCCACTGAAAAGTTATAGGACTCCTTCACTAGAAGGGCAGAGGAAAGGACATTATCTCTTTCCTCTTCCTAAGGTCATAAGTACAAACCAAAGAAGGTCTCCAACTGTAGCAGTAAGATATGCTCCCTGCAGATTTTGCAATGCGCACCTGTCCAGGAGCTATCTTTGGATTCATAAATAAAACACATACACACATTAGCTTATTTTTTAAATGCCATGGCACTTCTAACCCTTCCCCTGCTGCCCCAGGCCTTATTGGGGAAGCGGCCATTGGCCACTTAACAAAATCTCACATGGCTGTTTGGCTTTCTCTCCGGCTGCTCCTGCATCCCATCCTTCCCCAGTCATGTTGATTGCCTTGTTCCTCTCTGCTTCCTAGCCCGTGCAACTCTCTAGGATTCCAACCCTGTGCCCAGCCATTGGCTATTGGCATCTTTTTGTTTGTTTGTTTTGTTTTGTTTTTCAAGACAGGGTTTTTCTGTGTAGCCCTGGCTGTCCTAGAACTCACTCTGTAGACCAGGCTGGTCTCGAACTCAGAAATCCGCCTGCCTCCACCGCCCAAGTGTTGGGATTAAAGGCGTGCGCCACTACTGCCTGGCTATTGGCATCTTTACTGATCATTCGAAAACCAAATGGGGACAAGGACCTTTAGCATTTGGACATGCAGATTCCCAAGTGATTCAAAGCATTAGAACCAAAAGTTAGAAGACTCCTTCACTAGAAAAACAGAGTTTGGGACAACATCTCTTTCCTCTTTCTAAGGTTGTAAAGACAAACCAAAGAATGGGTCCACCAATGTTTACTCTTACAAACCAATGAGTTTATTGGGCTTGCAGATCAAGGATAAGAGGCTACTCCCAAAAGCATGGGAGGAGACTGTAGCAGTAAACTCTTCCACACTGTAAAGTTTCACTCAAGAGGCAAGATGGTTTTCCTATAGACTAACACCCCTATCAATTAATATGCCCCACTATATAGATATCATAGCACATGTTTAGGACCCGGAAGCTACATACACTTAAGATGTAATGGCATACAAATAAATAGAAGTAGCCAGAATCTCAGGATCGGGTCCACTGGTTTTGCTTATTCCCTCCTTCAAGAAGAATATCCATAGTCAGGAAGCCCGAGGGTGACAGTGGCTTGAAAGCAGGTGTAGTTGATCCAACGAAGGTGAAGGTGGCAACTGTTTTGCTGGAGGACAACTCTTCACACCACCACTCATGACAAGGAATAAGACCAGGTAATTCTGATTTCCCTGTGATGTCCTTAAGTTGTTTTGTGTCTTATAGGGACAAAGTTGAAATATGGAACAGAGAATTATCCAAAATACTCACAATAGAATGATAGGATCTAAAAATGAGACTTAAATCTGGGCTTCTCCTAGACTTTCTCCTCATTGTATTGCAGTTCCTTTGTGGAATATGCTACTTTCTAGAAAAAAAAAAAATAAAGATCTCATACTAGAAAGAGGCCTGGTTCTGACACCTTGTGGTCTGAAATACATCCAACGAAGCAAATTGGAGGCCAGGTCTTCATAGGACTTTGAAAAGGTCAATTCATCTTGAAGGCATTGACTTGCTTTGATTGATTAGTTTAACAAATCAAGATTTCCAAGCATATTTGTGTTTTAATGCAGCATAATTTTGATTTTCTAAATTAACATACAAAATAGGTTACACTATGACATTTATTCATAGTCTCCACCCCCCACCACTGGCCCATGTTCCTTTCCCTCTCATATATTATATAACATTTCAGGATATTCTAAAAATTTTAGATGATCTTCATCCTAATTCAATGTCTGGTGACTATGAAGAATCTTTGTCTTTTGTATTAGCTTTCAGTTATAAAATGCTTCACTTTTGAATAAACTCAAAAATGTAATTTTAGGTGTTTGTGCTGAAAATATCAATAGAAGTAACAGTTCAGTAAGAGAAAAAAATATTAACTAGTAAATAAAATACAGTGATAAAAGGGCCACAGGGGAAATGGGCAGAGTGGGTGATCCACTGTTCCCCACAGGGGAGTAGGAAAAGTCCTTTGAGAAGATAATTTTACATTTCAAGACCAATATATTAGTTCATCTTTATGAGATTTCTGTGTTAAACAAATATGTGATAGAAATTATTATGGGTTATGTAATTACGGAGAGGATCTTAAAAATGTAACTATTTAGTCTTTGCATATTTTATTGTTTTCTGATTTCCAGAAAACAGAGCTACCCAAACTCTGTTCCTCCAGATGTCTTGTCTTTGATTCCCTTAAAGGTGTTTATAGTCATGTTTGCATTGCAGTGGTATAGTTATAATGCTCCAACTTCATGCTTTGAGAGGCAATAGCCATTTATGGTCCTTTAAATCAGTTTTATTTTTCAAATCATATTAGAGTTTTGTTAGTCAGTTGTACTACTCAAATCCTGAGTGTGTAGTAGGTATGCATTACAAGTCACTACCACACTTTACTTTCAATTAGGGCACCTTTGACCTTGTATAGCTCTGTTGGGAATTGGTGTACTGGGTTATAGCAATTCCTTTTCGAGATTCCGATCTCATTTTGTTTTATACATCTACAAAATGATGTCTCTATTCAGTTCAAGAAAAACTTCAGTGAGTGTGTGGTTCCACAAGTATTTTCTTTCAGTCTTTCTTCTGCAATCCCAATTTAAAACAAATTAGAACATGTTTGACACTATACATCTTACACTCGAGTCTCTCAATCGTACATTTTTGTCCATTCTCTTTTTATATATTTGCATCAATATTTTATTATGGCCTAGTTTTAGTGTATTAAATTCTTCCCAGAGCTATGTAAAATCCGTTGAAACTGTTTATAGAACTCTAATTTTTTTCTACAATCATTTTTAATTTCTAGAATTTCTCTAGTTCATTTTCAAGTAGAAGTTTAGGGTTACTGGTTTTCCACTGGAATTTTATATTTATTAAACATTTATTTTATGGAGCTGGAGGGATGGGTCAGTGGTTAAGAGAACAGACTGTTCTTAGACATGAGTTAAGTTCAACTCCCAGCACCTGGGTCAGCTCATAGCTGCCCGTAACTCCAGTGTCAGAGGATCTGATACCCACTGCCTTCTATCCAGACCCATGTAGACATATGATACACATACTTAAAAAGAAATATAATATTAATTTAATAATATAATATGTGTTGAACTTATCAGTATTGTGTCTTTATTTCATATAGTACAAAGTTATAATTATTTGAAATTTTTGTTTGAAAACTAAATGACTGGCCTTTGTGGATACATTTTGTTCACCAATTACTAGGGGATGCAATTTTATGCTGTCCATATCTATGCATGCCTCATTACTTTGAACAGCAAATTTGTATTTGAACGGTGTTTGTGGAAATAATTGAAGAACTGGGATATGCTCATCCTGTGGGAGTTTTCTGGTGCTTCTGCCATGCCATAGCAATCTGGATCCTTTTTAAACAATTTACAGATTTGAGTTCTTGGGGCATTCGGAGTAAATCTCTGAGGAACCCGCCTACAACTGTGTTAATCCCAGTTACACCCATTCCTTGGATTCCTGTCTTTGGCATTCAAATCAATATTACATGGAATTTACTAAGTCCCGATTCCTTCAAATTTCAGAATCTAACTTTTGCCCTTTTAATACAGCAGGGTTGTCTAAAGCATTTCTTAGTTTTCTCAGCCATGTCTTTGGGACAAGAACACAACACAGGATTAGATTTGCCCCAGTGCAGCGAGACCTCTCTAGACATTCATTTCTATTCTCTTATAACTCTTAAGTGGCTTTTAATGGATGCTCTTCTGTATTCTGTCATTTTGCTGGTATTTTTCATTGGAAGTATTGGTTCTGGTTATTTAACTTACTAGAAACAGAATCAAAGTCATATATGTAGTTTTACATTTTAGAATTGTGTTAAATTTGCATAATTATAAGATGCAGAGACTCATGAGATATTTTCACACTGCTGTTGCTACAGACAATGTCTTACACAGTGTATTTGTCAAATAGCCAACCTTCACTCTTACATGATTGTGAACCAAAGTAGTAACTTTACTCAGATACTGTTAATTTTTCCATTTCTTTTCATGGATCCAATTTTGGAGAAAACATTAAATCTATAATTGTATTCCTTTCATAATCTCTAATCTGTGACCATTTTAAGAGTTATTTTAAGACCCGTTGAAAAAAATATTTTGTAGACTATTATTCAGTTTTGACTTGCCTAATGTTTACAAGTTAAATTGACCTGTCTTGGGGGAAGACCTTCATGGAAGAAACAGCTTTCTCCTCCTCCACATGTTTCATTCAATGTATATTTTTATATATTTTATTCATTCATAAAATTATGCTTCTAGATAACTTTTTATTTTATCTAAATACTCACTACAATCTGAAGTACATGTTTTTGACTAAGCATAGAATGATCACTTTATTCAGACCATCACAATAGCCTTTAAGTATAAAATTAAGTCATCACTAAGAAAAAGAAAGATTATTTTAAAGCACATCAATGAAAAGAAGACCTGATGAAATAAGAACATCTTAATTATAATACACCGATATAACTTTTTTAAGTTTAAGAATAGAATATATATAGAAAACCATCTTCTCATGACCAATGTCCAATCCAATGAATGTAGGTTAAATACACTGTCACTTTTTGGAGACGTTTAAAGACACACCAAAACAATCAAGATACTCTAAACTGTCATTTCAGGTAGATAATACACCATTGTCAGGTTAAAAAATACCTGGGTCAATTCAGCATTGATCTTGTAAAGGCTAGATCCTTAGTCTGGCCTCTGTGCTCAGAATGTGTACTGGATACAGCCTCTGTTGAAATCATCGCTGCAAAGTTCTTCCTCTGACCTCTTTCCCATTGGCTGCATCGTGCCCACTATTTTCTCTGACTTTGTTGCTCCAGCACTCGACTCACTACCTTCTCTGGATTTTCTCAGCACACTCTACATGTTTCAAGAGATCAAAAAATGTTTACCATGTGGCTTCACTGTGAGAGAACTTCAGGGTTGCACTAAGTTCCCTAGATAACAAGGTTCAACTACTACCAAGAAAGAGATTAGCTCTTCATGCCGAGTTTGAATCCCAAGGGAGCGAGGAGCTCACTGTGAGCTGTGACAACACTGGTACATCATGATTTAGGGCTTGGCATAGAGGGGGAAGGATGACCATGGGCGGATAACCCGTGTGTTGTTATCCCGACTGAAAACCATAGGAGGCATTGAGAAAAAGCCTTTAGAGTTTAATTTTAGAAAAAGTAATTTTGTATCATCTGTGCTGAAAGGACTCAGCAGGAATTTGCTTTCCTCTGGTCAGAGAGAATGATCTGGAATCCAGTAATAGGAGTTGTAGGCAATAAGGCAGCAGACCACAGGGAGCCTCCATTAGGTTGTGAGTCCAATCATAGGAGAAGGCTCTAATGGGCACCCATATGCAGACATGCCTCCCGGTGTGCTGCAGAGAGTCACTCATCTGCAATGTGTTGCTTCTGCAGAAAGTAGCTGCTACTGCAGGCTCCTGAAAACTGCTCAAACAGGCTGCCAATGGAGATATCACTGAGAAGTCTAACTCACTTGTAGGAAGAGATATATCTCTTCCTAAAGAATTTTTGGGGGATGAGAGCCTCTCATTTATTTAATACATATGGCAGGAGTGTAGAATGCATGTTTTAAACATATGCTCCAGGTGCTTCGGACTCTTAAGTCTCTGCTTCCTGGCTTGCTTTCCAGACAATTCCAGCTTCCTCAGTCCCTGGAGAAGAACAGAGTAATGGGTTACTTAAGGAAAGAATGTTGGTAATTTGTAGCTGAAGAAAGACAATAAGAATATTGTTCTCAGGAAACCTAGTAAGATTTAGTGAATGGAGTCTCTGGGCAGTTTAAAGCTGAGTAAATAGCCTGGACCTTACTCAGTTATTGATGGTTGGAGAGGCACAGGAGAGAAGAATTACATTGACAATGTTGAGAAGTCTGACCGTGTGGAAGGTAATGCTTTAGGAATTCTAAAATCAAAATTGTAATCAATGTTTTTTAGTTATATGAAATTTTTTCTTGTCCTGTGGCTAGGATTATTACTTTTAATGTATTTTGATAGATGGTAGACCAATAACTGAATATGCATGGTTTCCATGGTGATGTCACATCAACATCCTCTTACAGAGACCTTAAGTTATTTACAAGTGATCTTCTTTCCTTATTACTACAACCTTTCCCACCCCACAGGAGTGCATCTCAACGGAATTTAGATTCCCTTTGAGTTTACTTTTGAAATGTGGCAATCTGATATGAAAATCCCTACAGGCACCATCATTAATTCTTGAAGACACTTCTTTTGAAAAACCATATTTATAGCTTTGATATTATTTGGATTTCTCATATGACAGAATTTTATATAGTACGACGAAATACCTTTCATTTTCTTTTCATCACCTGATATTATGATGATCCTTAGAACTGAAAATTATAAGGGAGAGAAGACACAAACACAGCATCTTAAAAAAATGTTTCAGAGATTATCCTTTGATGTAATGTTGTTTTGGCATAGCATGATTTCATGTGAACTTCTATAAAAATGAGCAAATGGAAATGAGGAATTTTTCCTTCTGTGTGAACCTTGGAATTGCTCCCTCAGAGAGAAGCAAGGGAGCATTACCAATTCCTATCTGTTCGAAATGGAGATTGAAGTAAATAATTACTTAGAGTTTCCCCATACATAATCGTTACAATGACAAGCCATCAGGCAGGTCAACTGCATACAACATGGAACCATGCCCAGAGGATTATCAATCCCTATGAAAAACACACTGTGTACTTGAATTATTTAGTTTATAAAGTGTTATACATATAGATATTATATCTTAATACGTTAAGATATTTTAAGAGTGGTTGTACCAGCTTGCAGTCCCACCAACAATGGAAGAGTGTCCCTTTTTCTCCACATTCTCACCAGCATCTACTATCAACTGAATTTCTGATTTTAGCCACTCTGACTGGTGTGAGGTGGAATCTCAGGGTTGTTTGATTTGCATTTCCCTGAAGACTAAGGATGCTGAACATTTCTTTAGGTGCTTCTCAGCCATTCGAGTTTCCTCAGTTGAGAATTCTTTGTTTCGCTCTGTACCCCATTTTTAATAGGGTTATTTGGTTGTCTGGAGTCTAATTTCTTGATTTCTTTGTATATATTGGATATTAGCCCTCTAATGAATGTAGGATTGGTAATCATCTTTTTCCAACCTTTGGTTGCCATGTTGTCCTATTGACAGTGTCCTTTGCCTTACAGAAGCTTTACAGTTTTATGAGATCCCATTTTTCAATTCTTGATCTTAGAGCATAAGCCATTGGTGTTTTGTTCAGGAACTTTCCCCCTGTGCCTAGGTATTCGAGGGTCTTCCCCACCTTCTCTTCTATTAGTTTCAGTGTAACTGGTTTTATGTGAACGTCCTTGATCCATTTGGACTTGAGCTTTGTACAAGAGGATAAGAATGGATTGATTTGCCTTCTTCTACATGCTGACCTCCAGTTGAACCAGCACCATTTGTTGAAAATGCTATCCTTTTTCCACTGGATGGTTTTAGCTCCTTTGTCAAAGATTAAGTGAACATAGGTGTGTGGGCTCATTTCTGGATCTTCAGTTCTATACCATTGATCTTCCTGCCTGTCTCTGTACCAATACCATGAAGTTTTTATCACTATTGCTCTGTAGTGCAGCTTGAGGTCAGGGATGGTGATCAGTCTGGCGGTTCCTCAGAAAATTGGACATAACATTACCTAAGGAACCAGCTACACCACTCCTAGGCATATACCCAGAAGATGCTCTAACATATAACAAGGACATATGCTCAACAATGTTCATAGCAGCCTTATTTATAATAGCCAGAAGCTGGAAAGAACCCAGATGTCCTTCAACAGAGGAATGGATACAAAAAAAATGTGGTACATTTACACAATGGAGTATTAACTCAGCTATTAAAAATAATGAATTCTAGAAATTCTTAGGTAGATGGATGGAACTAGAAAATATCATCCTGAGTGAGGCAACCTAATCACAAAAGAACACACATGGTATGCACTCACTGATAAGTGGATATTATCCCAAAAGCTTGAAATAGCCAAGATTCAACTCACAGACCACATGAAGCTCATGAAGAAGAAAGACCAAGTGTGGATGCCTCAGTCCTACTTAGAAGGAGTAACAAAATACTTAAGGGAGCAAATATGGAGACAAAGTGTGGGGCAGAGACTGAAGGAGGGGCCATCTGGAGACCATTCCACCTGGGTATCCATCCCATGTGCAGTCACCAAAGGTAGATACTGATGTGGATGTAAGGAAGTGCATGCTGACAAGAGCCTGATATAGCTGTCTTCTTAGAGGTCTGCCAGAGTCTGACATATTCAGAGGCAGGTGCTCACAGCTAACCACTGATCTGATCAAGGGGTTTCCAATGGAAGAGATAGAGAGAAGACTGAAGGAGCTGAAAGGGTTTGTGGCCCCATGAGAAGAGCAACAATACTAACCAACCAGAGCTCCCCAGGGTCTAAACCACCAGCCTGGGTGTACATAGGGAGGGACTCATGGCTCCATCTGTATATGTAGGGGAGGATGGCCTTCTTGGGCATAGGTGGGAGAGGAGATCCTTGGTCCCATGAAGGCTGAACACCGAGTGTGGGGGAATTCGAGGGTGGGGAGGTGGGAGTGGGGGGGTAGGTGGGGGCACATCCTCATAGAAGCAGGAGGATGGGGGATGGGATAGGAGGTTCCTGAGTGGTGGGGGGAATGGGGTAAGGGGATAAAATCTGAAATGTTAATATAATATCCAATAAAAAAATTTTAAAAATGTAAAAAAAAAAAAGGTATTTTAAATCATGCTTCAAAATCCACCTTTCTGATGAAGATTAAATTAGGAAGACTGCATTCTTACTTTGCTCTGCTAGTCTATCAATTTTTAATGTATACACATTAAATATGGTACACATAGAAAATAGCAACAGGTGCTTCTTAAATTCATGTAGTATCTTTGAAAATAAAGATAATTACAGAAAATGGCTGACAAGAGTGGAATCTTGAGGTGATAACACTAATATCCATGGGAACAGTTGTGGAGATGCCCGTATCCACTGAAAGTAAATAGGGAACCATAATCTGTCATAGCCTGTACAGGGCTGGGGTAGGTCTAAGGCACAGTGGCACTTACTGTATGCTCTCATGCCACCTGATGTGGTTGTAGTTCTGCCAGCGAGTAACAAGGGGACTTGCAGAGATAAGTAACAACATGTGTCCAACTGTTCTCATGCTAGAATGGATGTCTAGTTTATTGCAATGCGCAATGCATGTTATGCATGTACCCTGTGTAACATGACAGAAGATTCTCTCAGTTCCTTGATTATTATAGCCCATCCCCTGTCTCAGAAAGACTGTTCTGAAAGGAGATCAGGGAGCATCCCAGAAGCAGGACCAGGTAGTACTGTTCTGAGGAGTGATTGTGGGGGCAGTCAGGGATTGTAAAACAATATGGAAGAAAGAAGTGAAGCAAGCAACTTTATATCCATGAAGAATGAACTACCAAAAAGAAGAGGATCTCAAGTGCTGATGTGAAGTTATCTCAGCGCCAGGGAGATATTAATAGCTCTAGTAATTATAGCATATGACTTTTATGACAGATGTTATCTAAGGGATTTATAAGTATAAACTCATATATAGCAGTTTCATGCACTGCTTGTATGCAAGAGGGCCAGGATCAGCTCAGTACTCCCACTGGATATGTGAAACCATGAATAATACTGAAACTATATGCATATTGTGGTTTTAATTATAGGCACATGCCTATAATAAAGTGTAATGTATCAATAGGCAGGGTAAGATCAATAACATTAAGCAATAAAATACATCACTTCTTATAGCATGTTGCACTAGAACCATCAACACTATGACTCTCGTGTCCTGGGTCATTATTTATTTACATTAAGGACTTGTTTACTATAAGATCTGCAGATAAAAGCACACTGACTTTGAAAGAGATGTTTGTTCAGTGACCAATGGGCAGGAACATCGTGTGACACCAGGATGAAGCAGCATGGGATAATGTCTAATCACAGCAGTAGTAACTAATATCAATACACAATTTGAAACTTAGGAATTACTTTTGAGATTTTTGATGTAAAGTTTGGGGAGTATTGTTTCAGTTACCCAAGGAAATTGAAAAAAATCCATAAAAGAATCATTTTAATTTACAACCGAGAAAAAGGTGACATAGAGAAGTTAACTAACTGTTCCAGGGTTCATAGCAATCATGTAATATTTGGATCTGATTTTAATGCACGTGCTATGTTTTTGGAGAACTAGAAATCTTCCTTGTGTATATGGCAATTTCTGGAATATCTGCTGGGAATCCCCATCCCTTGCCAGTCTACATTTCTCTGTCTGTCTGTCTTTTAACCACTGTGCACTTTTTGTAACATTTAAAATCAATTTTTAGTTGCTGAGGAAACAAGCCACCACAGAAATGACAGGGCATACACGCTTTGCTATGTTTCATCTGTTCTATTCAATATTGCCAAGACAATCCCAAAGGCTCCCAGTTAAAATGTTACTCCCAAGAAACAAAGGAAGAAAGGTAGATAGTTATTATCCTTATTATCAGTAACGTGAGTGTCCATCAATCAGTCTCACACAGGAAAGATAATCTTTATTGCCCAAGTATACTTGAAAATACAACAAAGAATCATGAAACAGTTCAAATAAGCTCTGCTCCATAGGGAAACTGTTTCAACACTCCAGTTGTTATCAAAAGTCATCGAGACAAGTAAGGCAGGAGCAGAATGTTTGTGATTACTCTTTATGAGCTAGCATAGGACGATACCAGGAGCTATGTCACCAGGCGCCCTGCTGAGAGTTAAGCAGTGTAGAAAACTTGCTGCAGAGGACCCTGGCCTGAGGGTGTATATCATTTTGCACCATACCATACTGGCTGCAACCAAGTATTTTCACCGGAAATATATAAACTAGTAACTCTGCTAAATTTAGCTACCAGGGGAGTACACAAGACACGGAGTTTACCCTCCACCCCCCTGATGGATAGACCAATCCCTAATACCTGCTTTGTAAAGGAGATACTTGACAAACCTGGCAAGGCTGCAACTTAGGAAATCACATTTTCCTTCTGCAATGTTGCTCTTTATCTTTATCCAGCAGGAATTGCGTATTTTTTCTATTCTATTGAAAAGTGCCTCCTAAACCCAGTCCCACTGTTCTGTGCAGCCACGTGAGGTTGCCAATAGTAGACCAACAAAATGCAGTTTCATATGATTTCAAGAAATGCATGCAAAAGCCTGAATAGAAATATTTGTAGGAAGGTAAACATCCTAAATGTAGCTTTAGTTGTAGACAACCTTTCCACTAACATCATAGAGAGGAAACCAAATGAACTTCCTGCTAAACAATAATTTGTAGTACTCTCTGATAATTGTTTTATGAAGGCCTTTCTGTAGCTGAATTAGTGGTATGGTGATTAATAAGCTCACAAAGTCAATCACAAAAGTCGAATCTGTTTTTGAAATTCATGGGGGGTGGGCAAAGGAGGTCAGAAATGTCACTTTCATAGCATTAATTAGATTCCCTAGATGTTGTGGATGTTGACAGAATATCAGTTACACACAAGTAATGAGTCTGGACCTGTGTTTTGCCTCATGGACTGTAAAGCATGAATTTGCATATCTGTACTTCAAGGTGCTCATTGCAGGTCCCCTACATGTGCAACATGATCACACATGTAGGCACTCACTGTATCAGGATTGACAACCACTATCTTTGAATCAACATTTTATGTACTTTTAAACCTGATATCCCCTTAGAGTGACAATCCAGTATTCTCAAGATGTATTATCATATTGTAAGATTATTGGTAATAACTCTCGGAGATTATGTCAAGAAAAGGATCTTTGCATTTTGGGAAAGAAATTCATAGCAGTGGTTTAATTTTTCCATCTTTCTTATCAGCACATTATTTCTGCGGATGAAAAGCCAGTGCTTTTCATTCTCATAATTTGTTATGTTGTGCTCAGTTATCTCCTAACAAGATAAAGCTTCATGTTGAATTAGCTGCAGGAGAGCAGCTTACATTTTTATCACTTCCAAGCAAATGTTTTACTTAAAAGATAGGACCCCAAAAATATGACTTGATGCAGCTTCAGTGCATCTGACAAATGGATTGCTATTGTAAAATAAACTATCATGAGACTATATAGTGTCAGTACAGGTTTATCTTTTATTTTTCCATTTAACAAATACTGAGAACCATCTGCATGGCAAGCATTGTCTTGGGTACAGAGACTAAAGTGTGTTATATTTAGAGCCTTAATATAAGACAAGAAATGCATCAGAGAAAACATCTTAGTGTTTGGGAGAAGGTGATAAAGAGTTTTCAGATACTGAAAAGACATGGTGGAAAAAGGGATGAGGAAAGGGAGCAGAATGAATGAATGAATGAATGAATGAATGAATGAATGAATATGAAAGGCAGGGACCTGTTTGAGGAACTGTATGACTGAGTGGAGGGAGGTGGGCTGTGTTGTTAGGAATTACCTTCAGTCAACATGATTTTTTTCAGCTGAGGAATTACTGAATAAGTTGAGTAATGATGTTCTCTGTACTGAGCTGTAAAACAATTTGAGAATGAGAGAATTCATTTTTAAAGTTGCATTTTTGGGAAAAATAATAGAAGAAAAAAGCCACCCATGTTGGTGAAACATAGACAAATTTGGGGAGAATTCTTTCCTCATGCAATGGTCTCAGTTAAGAGGTTGTTGAAATAGAAGTGGGTGGTGGTTATGACTCTGAGGGACAAAGCATTTGAAGTTTTAGTCTGAGTCACAAACTGACTCTTACTGTGCCTTTGTTTACATGTGATGCTCACATAATGAGGGGCTTGTTCTTCATGGTGAGGGACTCCATCACTAGATATGCAATGAATGCCTCAGATCCTCCCTCTTCCTCAGTGGTTTAATAAGCCTTTGCATTGATGGATAGCCATTGAATAATTCACTGAACAAGCCTAGTGTGTGGTACTTGACTCCTAAGTCATAGACAAACCTGTCTAGTTATCAGAACATGGCTTCGATATCCTTGCCATGCTAAGCAAGTCATAAGTATTTTTCTTTTTTTAAAAAATACTTATTTATTTATTTTATGTATATGAGTACACTGTTGCTGTCTTCAGACACACTAGAAGAGGTCATCAGATCCCATTACAGATGGTTGTGAGCCACCATGTGGTTGCTGGGAATTGAACTCAGGACCTTTGGAAGAGCAGTCGGTGCTCTTAACCACTGAGCCATCACTCCAGCCCCATAAGTATTTTTCTTAGTAGTGAGAACCTAAACAAGTTAGAGGAATAGGGAACCTAGATGTGGAGAGAAAAGTCATCCTCAGCGCACCCAGCTTTGTCTTCACATGTATGCTATACTATCCAGAGCTGTGAGATTTCCTATGAGATTTCATCCTCAGTGATTTCATTCGACACGATGAACAAACAAATCCCAGCTCTTTATGTGAGCCATTTAAATGCCCTCATACCTGCACAGTGATGTTGCAGCCAGCCACAGCATAAGCCAATTAATTGATCTACAAAAATATGGTAGATCTGAATATGTTCCTTATGTCTAGTAACTTTTTGGCTGGCATAACGCCTATGCATGATACATAGGTGTTTGTGGTAATGCGGTATAAATAGACGGACTGTGCTATTCATTGTACAAACACATGGTGTGTTCAGTTTACACACATCACAATGCACTTAGTGGTAAGAGTGAGTGAGCGTTTCTGCCTGTGTGCTTTTCAAGCCTTTCTGCATTATTTTAAGGTATACTCTTTCAAGATAAACAGCAGTTATCTACACAAAAATGCCCTGTGTTTCATGGAACTTGTGTCCTTTGTTTCTCTCAACTATGTATGATTGATTGAATCTGAACAATTATGTCAAATATATTACTTCATTCTTTGTGGACTTAGAAGCAACAAGCTATCACACATATATAATATATATTATATATATATTATATTATAATATATAATATATTATATAAATTACATATATATTATATATTACACATATTATATATTATATATTATATGTGTTATATATCATATATATTATATATATATGGGGGACAGAGAGAGAGGAGAGAGAGAGACTTCATACACACACAGCCTCATATACACAAATATCAGCTACATAACATGAAAACACTCCACAAGTCATGTGCTATTATTCCATGCAGATTTACAGCAGTCAGTGTCTGTAATGGTCATACAATTATAGCAGCATCTACAAATGTATTTCCTCTTGCATGCCTCCATGTTAACTACATATGCTTGCATAATCCAACAAGAGAGCAATCAAACACATAAACAGGGGAAACATTTACCTGCACCAACATGGAGTATTCCTGCATTTCTTTCCTACAGAGGCTCTGCTAAAGCTTGGCAGGGCTTTCTGGTGTCTCTGCAGGACCACCTAGGAGGAGCCCGGAAGGTCAGCTATTCTCTGGCTAAAGCCACACATTCAGACATGAGGAGGAGATGATTCCAGACATTTTATAAATAGAATGGGTAATTATCAGCCAGATGATATCTCTATCAGCGAAAGAAACTAAGGCTGAATGAGAAGAGGATTATGGTGCTCCTGTGTACCAATGTTTGCTTTCATAGAAAGGAAATAATGTCCCTACATCCTTTAACAGTAAAAAATTACAAGTATATAAAATCTTGATAAATAGGATATTTTTATTTTCTAAATTAAAGAACTTGTATTTAATAGTAAATGAGTGTTGGATAGATTTAAAGTATGACATATGCAAAAACCAAACAATTCACAGATATTGTGGTCTGGAAGAGGGATTGTGAGTAATTTTGAAAATCAAGGTCTGTACAACTCTGTCCAAAACTCACAGCTGCAGAGTGGAAGTAAACAAGTCTTGTGAGAAGACTGCGTGGTTAAGGACAGCCAAAGACTCAAAACTACCGACATTCCTGGTTCCCACTGGTATGTTTATAACCCACAAAGTCCCCAAAGAGAAAGTATGAAAGGATGTTTGAGGAAATAGGAACAAAAGTCATCTTTCCTTTTTGTTCATTAGATTTGATCAGGGAATCAACTTTCTGTATTTGCTTTATAAAGGTAGCCCTACAGCCTCTATGAAGACATTGTCTTCCCATGGGACATCAGGCGTTTTACAGTCATCTCTGCTTAGGAGTCATGTTGGCAGCTGTTGAGGTCCATGACCAGGGGAACTATGGTTCACGCCTGCATTCACTTCTCCCAGTTTATATTGTTACATAGTTATGTGTAGGGACTCCCTCCTGCAGACAACCATCTCTGTTCAGTCACCCATGGAAGTAGAAGGTGGAGCTAGACTTACTAGTTAGACAGTCTTGAATAGTAAACAGCTAGCTTTCCAGATTCTATTAAATAGTGACAGGGAAGGAATCCTGGACTTTTGCAGTATTTGTGTGAGCCATTCACTCACTTACTTGTTAATGCCACACAAAATCCCAGCAGAGTCAGTGGTAAAGGAGTATGCTTTCCTTCTAGATGCTAATCTAAGCAGTACGTAAGAATACTCATAGGCACAAATTGTTTCCTCAATGTTTTTAAAATATATCTCATGTACCTAAGAGGTGCCCTGTTAATTCAAAAAAGCCACACTGGAGTAAAATGTGCCTTGGTGGACCCTGATTGTTGTACTGGAAAGGGCATTATTTTTTTTCCACACGGGAAGCAATGTAGCAATACTATCAGGTACTTTTAGAGATCTGTCTACACACGTGCACTAAAACAGCAGAGTAATAATCACTCTTCTGAAACTGAGCAGCCCCTCACCCCAATCACCAAATTGCTGTCTCCATTTTTATTTCTCTTTTGAAATTTTTCCTCACTTTGGTTTCCTATTGTCACTGGCCTTCTGGATGATCATTTTGTAACATCTGGATATTTTCATATGAACATCTGGAGTGGAAATCTTTTTAACTGTCTGATGCATACAGACTACTTATTGAAGAAATGTATTTTCCCTGATGTTATCAAAAGATGGTTAAGCAAATCTAACAGCGTATAAAATTCCATAGGAAGCATAAACCACCTGAAATCCTATGAGTTTTTTCTCACCTATCATCTTTTTGCCCTGAAATAAATAGTTAAAATATGTACATCAGGGACAAGTAGAGATGTCACAGATGGTGTCCTTAAGTTAGGAGCCTTTGAGATCAGGCTTGTTTGGATGCTGGGTCTGGCAGTCAGTAACTCTGTAACCTTGAACAACTCTCTAAAGGTCAGCTTCCTTACTTCAAGATCTGAAGTAAGAATAAAAGTCTTCCAGGCTAGTTGTATTAAATGCGATGATTTAAACAACTATCTGGCTCAAAGTGTAGACTTGATAAACAACAGCTAGCATTGAGTGCTTGTCACAATGTCCTACAGAACACAATTTAAGGTTTCTTCTTTCTTGACCTCCAGTGAATTCCATGCATATAATTAGTAGTTTGATCTTTGCATAAAGTTTTCCGGGGGAGGGGGAATAATTTTAGAGTTGCAATAGAATCTTGTCTGCTCACCTATTGCTCTTTAAGTGGGGAAGAAGGAAGAATTGTTGCCATCTTTACTTGTTATAAGGAAATAAGAGAATACCCTTATCATAAGCTCTTGGGATACAGAGTGAGAAATGTATTTAAAGTGAGAAGTAGAGATGTAATAAGGTCTCATCCTTAGCCAAATGACGAGCTATTGGTAATTGACAGCTGCTTGGAGTCGAAAAGGTTGATTTCTGTAAGAGTGTAGCCCCGGTTAGGTCAATCAAGCTCCAATGCGAAGCCACACACCCAAGGATATATGCTGTTACTATTTGGCTTCAAAGGAAGAAAAGTCACAAAGTTCTGTGAGTAACGAGGGACCATATATGGGAATTTGGAAAACATGACAAATGTGAGTAAAATCAATTGTACAAAATTCTCATATAACTAATTTAAAAATTCTCAATAAAAAGTGAACATGCTTATTCTACATTTTCAGACCAAAAGGTAATCCCCACCGCTACACCCAGATCATGAGTTAGCAGAAGTTAGGAAGATGATTATAATGTTTTCAGTTTCATATGTGTATTCTGAAAGAGAATGGTTTTCTCTAAGAAGCTTGACGATTCTCATACTCTCCTTTAAGGGAATTCAGCATTTGAGCATGCTTCATTTTTCATTCTCTTTCTGATGGTGAGAAGAATCTTTTCTCGAGTCAGGTGGACAAGGTAATAAGGAAGATGCAAACATAAATCAGTTTGTTAGAGTGATAACAAAGCCCTTGATGTATCTCAACTTCTGGGGAAAAAAAATGGACTGCCATAAAGCAAAGTATAATTGCGATACAATCAAACACTGAAAATATATCTAGAATATTTAAAATACAGGTTGGCTGCTCATTTAGGGTAAATTGGCTACTTCAGTGGAACTATGAATGCAGAATTTTCAGACAAAAAAAAAAAAGAAAGGAAAATGTTGTTATATTATTTCTTTGTGTGATAACACATAAGAAATTGTCCAAACTTTCAAGATAAGTGATTTTCTGGCAATGCATTCTCAGAACAAATTTTAATGAAATCCTTCTATGAAGACTTCAAACAGGCAAAGGTACAAGGCTGTCAGCACAATAAGAAAGAAGAAAACATGAATCCTTTATTTTTGCCACACTAGAAACCTGGAAATACAAAAACATGTTTCACTTAGTTGTGGTCCCCATGTCTCTGGAAAACCTGATAATGAGTCCATTTCATTTTCTGACATTCCATACTAACTTTACCTCTAGGGAGCCCTGGTGATGATGGGAACTGGGTGCATTTTGTTGCGACTCTCAAATATAAAGCGTACAGGCAAATTCTCATGGTAGAACTATCCAACAGGAGCTTAACACCAACCTTCCCCATTAGCGTAGTCTTCGGCATGAATACATATGGAATGCATTCCTACTTACACGGAGAACAGGCCATTTGCCACATAGAAACTTAGAAATACATTTTAAGATTTCTTGCCATCGGAATCTCATGATAGAAACAGAAATTGATATCTTAATGTTACCTTGAGCAAAAATAGCTAATATCTGTCATTTGCTGGTCACATTCTGGACTCTTCTGTGACTGTTTAGTTCCTCATGAAGTGAATACTATTATTCCCATTTACGAATAAAGAAATTGATTAGAACTATCTACTAGCTGAAAATTATGCATCTTACTTGTGAGGAGCTAAGGTATAAACCCAGGCTGAAGCTATATTATTGGTGTTGATAGTCAGTCATGAGACTGCCATCAAGTAGTCTATGAATTTGCATATGTCTATAGACAACAAAGGATAGGTATGTCACATGTGTAAGAGGCAATGGGAAGAGGACATGACATGAGCATTAATAAAGTCAACGCTAACTAACGTTTACTGACTTAAGCAGAAAAGAGCACTAATGTCGTTCTCGTCCAAATGTCTTAAAATGAACAGAATTGCATTATGCTCCCGGGGCTATGATTAAGAAAATTGAAAACATAGTATAAAATAGCAGCACAAATAAATGAATAGGATTCTTAGTACCAGGGTAAAACTGAATGCTTATCTTTTGAAAATGATTATGGTCTAGCAGAAGTGTACTGAACTTTAAGAGGGAAAAAAATCCGCAGGATTTGACCCCTAATTTGTTTTCCATTTATTTGGGGTGGGAATTAGAGAGCATGTCCATGCCATAGGGTGCATATGGAAATCATAAGATAGCTTATAAAATTGTTTATTTCCTTCTATCTTGTGGGTTCAGTACCCAGATCTTCAGGATTGGTGGCAAGCACCTATCTAATGAACCGTCATACTTACCATAATTGGAACTTTTAGTATTTAGTATCTGCAACTTTAATCTTCAGCTTTTCTAAGATGTCAGGCACTATATTTTATCTATAATTTGGCTTAGGATTCCTTCTCTTTCTACTTTGTTGTGATAGCAAATATCACACACACACACATACACACACACACACACACACACACACACCTTAGAGGATTAGCAGGGTATTCTGAGGCAATCTTGAAGACAAAAATGTTCACAAAAGTCTCATATGTAGACGACACAACAGCGAGTCAATGTACAAATGCCGTCAAATTACTTTAGGTCAGTTTAACAGACAGTGTGTGATGGGCCATAACTGTCATAACTCTATTTCTACTGCTCTGATTCTGCCTGTCGGGAAATGCAACTACACTCTGGCATACACTAAGGGTGTGTAGAGGTCTTATCTTGAAACAAACGGAAAAAAGATCTGTAGGATCACTTGGAAAGCAAGAAGGATGTCTGACTTTTTATTTTTAGGATGTTTATCTAAAGAGTACAAGAGATTGAAGCCAGTTCTCAAGAGGAGATACTGGGTGATTGTTGCTCCCCATGTCAGAATGATAACTAGACTAAAAGCCCTAAGGGAATAAAAAGGAATGGTATAGTATGTACTTAAGCATTTTAAAGTACTTAAGAAATATAAGAGCAAAATAAGTGTTATCATATAAAGCATGCATTTGTGGAGGGGCCAGTTGGAGCAGTGACAGGGGAGGAGAGACCACTACTTCTGCATGCTCAGTCCACTGTTCACAGCAGTGAACAGTTTTATGTTTCCCTTCTCTTGTTTCTATGAATTAGTGGGCATGCATATATAAAACAGTTTTGGTTATTCTTGTTTTTATATAAATATAATTCTCTTCTGCATAGTATTATAATAGGGTGTTCTTATTTATATTATATATTTTTTTCCATTTTGTGAATTATGGATTTAATGTTTGCTTTCCTCATCTCCATGGCCTGAGAGCCAAACCAGAGCCTGAACATCCTCATCACTTTATGATGAATCTGTGTCCTGCCCCCACTTTTTGAAATAGAATCTCATGTAACCAAGGATGGATCAAACCTTGCTGCATAGAAAGGCTGGCTTTGAACTCATGATCTTCCTGCCTCTAACCTCATGATTGCTGGGATGACAGGTATGTATGACAGCACCTTGGTGTATTTTAAAGCATAAATGTCACATCCTTCTGCAGTGCTGGTATTTTGTAATACATTTCCTCATATCCCTATGATGCTATAGTGTCTATGGTACCTTGTGTCATTTCCAGATTTTCAAGATTGATCCATGTCAGAATAGACATCTTGCAAATATTCTTGTTCTCTCATGAAATCTTCTGTAGATATATCTGGTTAAAGAGTATAACATAAAAATAAACAAATAAATAGATAAATAAATAAATAAATAAATAGAAATAAATTTAAAAAGAAAACCAACAAAGGACACATGGATATTTTATTTTGGATGCACACTGGCATGTGATAAAGACAATAATTAAATAGTCTTAGAGACATAGAAGTTTTCATAGGTTAATTAGCAGAAATCATTTATACAGGTTCTAGCTGTATGTGTGTTATCAAGAGAAAAGGCTTAAAGTATACTTTCCAATATCCTTCTACCAGTGTCAAAAGGAGAAATTCTATTTATAGGCAGAAATTGTCAACACTGTATAGGAAATACATCAAGAACATTTTGAAGTTGCTATTTCAACTTTACAATATTTCAATATTTCAATATCAATGCTATTTTCACATTTCAAGATATTTTAACCTGAGACATTCAGATGAATGTTTGGGTCCATTTTCCACTGCCCCAAAAAGGTCAAAGATGAAAATTGTTCAAACATCTAAAATGCCATTTGTGTTAGAATCACAAGTGTAATAAGCCAACATGGAAAACAGACATTTAAATGTTTGGAGATTTTTGGAAACAGTGAAAAATCCATAATGAAACATTTGTGTCATTTTAAAAGTTTATCATCTATTAAAAATGAAAGTCAAACAGAATGAGAGCAAACAAGAGTTTTGTTCCACCAGCACTGGATCATTCCACTGGGCGTCAGTCACTCATAAAAATTGTGGCTAGTCACAAAAGTTGTCCCAGTTTCTGTCAAACAAAACTTTGAATTTGGTGGGCCTCCTGAAGATCAGGCTGAGTAGAAATGTATACGTATCTTATAAATTAAAAATGAAATCAGATTTTAGATTTAAGCGAATAAAGTTGAGTGGAACTGTTCCGTAACGTATCTTAACGGACCATGATTAGTGTGGCAGAAACATCTGGCTTCTGGTGGGATGCCCTGGCCTGAGAAGCCAGCCCCTTCACTTTCATGTCTTGGCTGTTGTTTCTGGTCCTGCTCGGTTGAAAGGCTCATTTACATTCTCTCACGCGTGATCTCATTGTGAATCTTCAGTCTGTCTGTTCGTGGTAGTTTGTAAAATCTTGCAGCACACTGGTCACTGCATTTCCGGACAGTCTTCTGCTATTGCCTTTGGGGCAAAAGAGGGAAATGTTGGATGATGCCAATGAAATATCCAAAAGCATCTAATGCCTATTCTTGAGACTCCTTTGTTGCCTTTCTTAAGAAGAAAAATGCTTATGAATGGGAAAAATAACTTTAACCCACATGCATCAGTGTGCTTTACAAGGGAGTACTGTGAATCCTGGAAGGAATGGCAGTATCTGGAGTTAGAGCCCTGTGGTGTAGTCACAGTGGGTGGGAGTATGTATTAGCCTAGAGGCTCCTGCTGAGAAGTCAGAGACCTCCCTCACAATTGTCCCTCACTGATGGTGGGCTTTCAGAAATAATTATTTACAGAGAACTTGTAACAACAAATGAATCAGCCTCAATATTACGCTTGCCCTGCTTTGAGATGTTTCTCTACTTGGCTTTCTAAAATTGGAAGATCTCAGAGTTCAACAAGAAACACATTTTACAAATTTTTCTTTGAGGCCACCAGCGACTTTGGTAAGTATACTTTCTGTGTTTTTTTTTTTACTGTGAGTCTTCTGGTGGGTGACCACTTCAGTTGAAGGAAGCTGAAGGAATCCTGTATGGTGCTTCCCTACTTAAGCCACATGAACAGCTGCAGTTGGTGACTATTAGCTGTTATCAGGGCGTCAATAGCAGAATTATGTGGGGAGAAGTTACACCTTCTTTAAAATATATAATAAGACTCAGACATTGTAGTGAGCCGCTGTTTCAGTGGCAACACACGTGCATTTTCCAAGATGGCGCTGGTCTCATGTTTCCCCAGCAGTAAACAATCATTCTGCGCAGCTGCTAGGCAGAAAGAGCGCCAAGTCACTGGCCTATCCCGAGGCGTAATATTGGGTGGTGAGTGAACAGCCATTCAGAAGTGAATACGTCACTCTAGGGTGTATTTAAGGGAGCCTCTTCCGGTTTCTTCCGTCTTTCCGCGTTACCGTGTGGAATAGTAAAGTTCCTCATGGCAGTACACCCGACTATCGCCTCCTGTCCTTATTCGCGGGTGAAAAGGGATTTTGGGGGCGCTCGTTTCAAGACATTCCACCATGTGATCAGTTTCTATGTAGGTGAATGTCTTATGAAAATTTCCAGTTAACCTTTATGGAAAACATTCGTATTGTAATCTAGTAATTTAGAAATTAACAAATATCAGAGTAAATAGAGTTCCCTACATTTGTGACTCAGTTTTAAAAAATCTTCATAAATAAAAAACTTATTCCTTATAGAACATTCTTTCCAGGTGGGCGAGCACCTGCACGGGTTTCTCTCTTGTCTGTGCACCTGGGTATAAATGAACTTTACAAAGGCAGTGTTCATCATATTGTGATCAAAATAAATACCAGGGCCAGGTGACTGAGGAAGGCTCAGTGGTTTTCTGGACTTTCCAGCTATGTAAATCTAACTGAAACCCTCTGTTCTCAGATAGCATAACAAAAATCAAGATGATACAAGAAGTGTAGCATCTTAGGTATAATGTTTAAACAATGTAGCGACTTGTACATTAGGGAAACCAGAGTCATTCTCAGGTTGCAGGACAGGGACTGTGGACAAGTTGCCATGGTCACACCGCATTCACCATGTTTACGATGTTCATGATGGCCTACAGGAGGCCACCAGCTCTTAGAATTGAGTCCCACCTACTAACTTTTCAACCTTGTGTTCTTGCCTAAATTCTTTAACATCTTGTAATCTTTTCTGACCTGCAAAAGTAGGGACAATTAGTAACACCATTATAACCATGATAATAACTAATGAGGATTGAAATTACAGGCAGCACACTGGGTAGAGCAGTTTAATAAAAACACTGTCTGTTCTGCTTCTGAGGGATTGAAATTAGCATTTCCATGCGACAGCTAGACCTAGCATTCTTCATAGAATTCATCATACTAGCCAAAGCACAGAAGCCAAGCAAAGTGTTGTATGTGGGCAAACAGGGAAACATGGTGTGTACCTCCTCCAGTAGAATACTGTTCAGTCTTTTCCTTAAAGAAAGAAATGCAGTGAAACACAAAATGTTTGAAACTAGAAGACATGTAAATGAAACAAGCCAGACATAGCAGAAGTATTATAGCATTCCATATCCATGGCATGTAATACTCAAAACCCATAGAAGCAGGGAGATTTGTACTTACCAGGGACTGTGGAAGAAGGGTCACGTGAAAGATTGACAAAGGGCAACAAAGGTTCAGTGAAATGAGGTGGATATGAAGATCTGCTCAGCATAGGGTGTTGTAGTTAACCATTTCCATGAATATCAAAAGATTCCTAGTGCAGTAGTTCTCATGTCACATGTTTGTATCATAAAATATAACTCTGTAAGATGAGGAGAAAGTTTGGGTGACCGTGGACATGTCTGTGGTGCAAATGACTGCATAGCTTCGATAAGTAACTCTCTTCTGCCGGAGTTGCATTTGCTACAGAGTTTATGTTAATTAACAAACCACAATGTATTTTTTTTTGTTGTTTTTTGGTTTTTTTTTCTGCTTAACCTGTTTTATTTTTTTTCTAATAATTTTTTTATTAGATCTTTCATTTACACTTCAGATACCATCCCGTTTCCCCATTCCCCCCCCCCTTAGAAAACCCCTATCCCATGCCCCCTTTTCCTTTTTGCATTTATACATTTTTTTTAAGAAATGTTAATCATAGGCTTTATAAGTTTGGTATTGTTCAATCAGAGGTGTAACCCACTACCCAACCTAGATATATCAACTATCTTTGACTGGTGGAGATACATGAACATCTGCTTCCCTGTCTCCCCCCTCTATCTCTCTTTCATCACCTAGCTTCTCCTCTCCTTCTTCTTCTCCTCTTCTTACTCCTTTTCTTCCTCTCAGTACTCCTCCCACCTTAGCTCCTCC
Organism: Arvicanthis niloticus; assembly: GCF_011762505.2. Classification (NCBI taxonomy): domain Eukaryota; kingdom Metazoa; phylum Chordata; class Mammalia; order Rodentia; family Muridae; genus Arvicanthis; species Arvicanthis niloticus. Next base: position 16,697,852 of record NC_133438.1, read on the forward strand.
TACACATCACCCTTCCTGTTAAAAGGAAACTTTTCTCTCAAAATACAATTAGAGCATAATTATGCCTATTTGTACCAGTGAGGTACAAGATAGTCCTAATACCCAGTCCATCCTTTTGTTGACTAACCAGCACCTCTGTCATCTATCCTAACTAAAACACTTAGTTCTGAACCTGGCTTTTTCCTTGGCTTTAGGATGAATGTCAGCTGATGACCATACACTCAGATATTTTCTCTCAAAGTAAATAGCTATAAGTTTTCAACCCCATCAGAAATCCAGAATGACTGAGTTGACTATAATTGTGGGAAGCACAAAGCATAGCTTCTAAAACTTAGCCAATTTATAGAGACCTCTGAACACCTGGACACTCGCTCTACTTCGAAACGTTGGAGCATCTGTTCTTCTGCCTTCTGGCCCAGGATCATCTGACAGACCTTAGTGATGCAGAATTATTAAGGGCTGATTACTCTGTCTAGGCAGATATAATCAGTCGACTATTCTGCAAGTGTGTCCTTTTCTGGACAGTAATTTGTCTGTAGAAGGAAAGTGGCAATTCTTGCCTAGTGGCTGTCTCACCACAACTGGAGTAACTCCAAGGATGCTCAATTTCTTCTTAGAGTTTAACATAGGAAGCTGTCCGGAGCAGACAGGTCTCTAATGAAAATGAACATTAATACTGAAATGTTTGTCATGTCAATTCTAAGGATTTCTGATGTTTTGAAAACCAGCTATCCATGTAAGGTAATCTGGACTGTTGCCTGTTAACTCCACTCAGCTATTTCTAAATAAAACATAGAGAACACCCTTATAATAAACTCCAAGTCATGAATTTGCTATAGTCCCTTAACTCACAAGCTGACCATCTCAAATCAGTTAAAAAAGTTAAAGAAGGACTGGGTCTAAGCTTTGTATTCCTAAGTGTGTTATACTGGTACAATGCCTATGAGAGTAACAATATTCATCTCACTCTTATATCACTAAAAAGCTCATGCCAATGAAAACCTTAAAATTTGTAAACAAAGTAAATTGGTGCCATTTAAGAATTTATATCTTCATCTTGATATTAATTATACAGATTTCTACTAATAGGTTATGGCTATGCAATATACCCTAGCTAATCCTCTCTATTCCGACAAAACCACTACTTTTCCCTAGGGAGACAGCCCAACATTTACCACCTTAGTCCCCATGCCCAGGGAATAGGGGCGCTGACTCATCATTAGCTTCTTCAAGCTGATTATGGGCGTTGAGATATTAGAAGAGGAGTGGGGGGGGGAGAGCAAGTTGACAATCCTCTGATGTTGTGTCTTCGCTGCCTCCAGATGGAATTCACAGACCTCAGAGGTTTGAGCAGGTCTGTCCAGCTTGCTTGTTGAGTAGATACACCAAGGTTGATCATTCTGCAATATACAATTCAGCAGGCCTCAGACTGCAGGAGGGGCGAGCCACAATGTGTTTTTTTAAAGGGCTAATATGAATGCCTGCTTTAAAAAAATATTCCTACTACACAAAGCCATGTGAGTTACATTGTGTGTCCGTGAAACAGTGTTTCAGTGAATAGTTAAAATCTAAAAGCTCAGGCTTGAACTCAGAAACCTTGGCAAACCAGTTGTGAGCTTTGAAACCAGACTGAATCTTCTGTGGTCCAGACAATCTTTTGGAAGTCGTTTATAGAACAGCAGCCTTGGCAAGATAAGTGGCATCTCTTAGAGGCCAAGGGGCAGATAAAGTTGGGAAGATTGGGCGAGGTCTCCATCCAGAGGGAGGGCTAAGCACCAGTCAGCACATACCAGATAAAAATGCTGCTCCTAGAGTCAGGATTCATCTCCCATCACTCACAGTTCACGCAGACATAACTGGTCCCGTCTCTTCCTTGCTGCAGAATGTGCAGCCTTGGGAACTGGCATCCTTTGTGTCCCTCTGCATCCTCCGATTGAGTGTTAGTGATCTTTCCCCCTGGTTTGTAATCTGAACATTCCTTCCAGACTCACCCAAACTATATCATCTAACTTAATTTTTGCAAATAGCATGAACTCTCAGAGCCCTCACAGTCTTTTCAATACTTTTAAAAGGCTTCAGAAGATGTGCTTTCCCCAACGTCTCACCAGTCTAACATAAACAGGCTAGCCACAGGTAGGACAGGCACAGCTTTGCAGCCGGCACCACCATCCAAACTCAGGTCGTGCCCAGCACTTGTAAAAGCAACTCTCAGTAAATAAACTGCCATTCCTCACATCCTCTCCGCCTTACTTCTTGCTCCTGCTGTTCTGGGTCAATGTTGGAGCCATGAACTAGAGCTTGAAGCAGGAAAGCAGGTTCAGTTCAGGTATCCTCTGACTGGCAGCAGAGGACAGATGATAGCTTGGAGTGCTGCAGAAGCAGTGAATGTGTAATGAATGGCTGAAAGAACAGACGCCTTGCAATAGGAGCCAATAGGATATCCTGAGTAACTGGATATGCCGAGAGGATGCATTAATGGCTTTTCCATGAGGTGTAAGGAGATGAGAGGCTCAAAAGATGAGTCCCTGGGTTGAAGCAACTGTAAAGATTTAATTACTTTCAAAGGAGTTGAGGAAGACCAACAGCATGGAGAATTTTGATAGGGGAGTCCAGGAGTTCAGTCTAAGATTTATTAAACATAAAGAATCTATTCAGTATTGTGTGGAGGGTGAATAGATGCTGTACAGTAGTCTGGAATCTACATATGAAATGGCACTTAGCAATACAATTCAGGAGATTGAAAATCAGGACACTGATGTTGCCAAAGATTTCTGTGAAGATAGCGTTCCATGCCTGAGAAGCGGTATCATCCTTCACAGGTCACAGAACAGCCTTTCAATTCAAAGCCCAGTGTATAAGGTAAAATTTTCCACAAGAACTTTGCATATGCTCTGGAGCCTGTTGGTTGAAGCTGTAAAATATGACTTGAGAAGCACGTGCTTGAATGTGATGGGATTTATGAATAAGTGGTGAGCAATTTTCTAATGCCATCAGACATGCAAAGAAATGAAGGTGTTACTCAGAAACTTTGACAAGAGAAGGGGGCTCCAGATCCAGCAGGACAGCTGTAGCCAGCATCTAAACTTTAAATAAACTACTCTATGCTACATGTCCTTCAAGATTCATGGTCTATGTTACTTTTCAGAGCTTACTGCCGTACAGTGAAAAATATATCACAGTGGCATAGAATATTTGTAGAATAAACTCAATTCAAGCATGCAAAATGTTTGGCTACTAGACTGATTCACTAATGGACAGTGTCGTTTAACACTGGATATTTATAATTAGCTTTTGGTTTTGGCTTTTGTTTGTACATGCAAACATTGAGAGATAGTTGTTTTCAAGTTAATGGATTCCTGGTATTTTGAAAGCCTTTCAAATAGAACTGTATATACTGAGAAAATGAAGTATTTATTACTTTGAAAATTTTCTCTCATGATGAGCCACAAATAAGGAACAGTTACATTTGTGTTAAATGAAACTAGTGTCATGTATGATACCAGACACATGGCTGAACTTGGGTGATGTAGCTAGTCATCCATGAATATCTGGTGTCGTGCAAGTGAGAAAAAACATAATGAGCATTTCAATATGTCAGATAAATGTTCTGAAAACAAACATCACCTCTTCTATAATCTGGGAGGGCAAGCAGGTGACCTGCCAGTGTGGAACTGATCTCAGTTTCTCAGAGTTAAATGAAACAGAATTTATGAACATAAATCATGAATAAACTAGGGCTTGTTACTTTACAGAAATTAGAACTTTCATTAAAGGAGCATGTGTAAAAAATCTGGGTGAACCTCGTAGGTTTGCATGATATTACTGGCCGAAAAGAGAAGTGGGCAGAATTATTAATTTAAAAAGAATTTATAACATAAAACATAATTTTAATATAATACAGAGAGAGGGCTCTATGGTTCAGAGCATGTACTGCTCCTACAGGGGACCTGAATTCAGTTCCTAGCCCCAGCTCATGACCACATATAAGTTCATCTGCAGAGGATTTGGCATCTTTTCCTGACCTCTTAAGTAATCTGCACTCACCTTCAACACAGAAATTTTTTTTAAAAAAGGTAATTTGCAACATAGGTTTCTTTCTTTCTTTTTTTTTTAAAATTTTTTTATTGGATATTTTATTTACATTTCAGATGCCATCCCCTTTCCCCATTTCCCCTCCCTAGAAAACACCTATGCCATACCCCCTTCTCCTTTTTGCTTTTATACATTTTTTTTTAATGTCAACCAAAGGCTTTATAAGTTTGGTAATGCTCAATATAAATCAGAAGTGTAACCTAATACCCAATCTAGATATATCAACTATCTTTGACTGGTGGAGACATGTGAATATCTGCCTCCATGTCTGGGCCCCCTCTCTCTTTGTCTCTCATCACCTAACTCCTCCTCTTTTTACTCCTCCTCCTCTCCTTACTCCTCCTCCTCTCTGTACTCCTCCCACCTTAGCTCCTACTACATATCACCCTTCCTGTTAAAATAAAACTTTTCTCTCAAAATACAGTTAGAGCATAACTATAATAATTTATGTCAGTAAGGTGCACGATAGACCTGATACCCAGTCCATCATTTTGTTGACACAGCAGAACCTCTGTCATCTCTCCTAAATAAAAGACTTAGTTCTGAACCTGGCTTTTTTTTCTTGGCTTTAGAATGAATGTCAGCTGAAAACCATTCTCTCAAATGTTTTCTCTCAAAGTAAATAGCAAGGATTGGCTATGAGACTATAAGTTTTCAACCCCATCAGAAACCCAGAATGACTGAGTTAACTGAGATTACAGGAAGCACAAAGCATAGCTTCTAAAACATAGCCAATTTGTAGAGAACGCTGGACACCTGGACAGTCCCTATACTACAGAATGTTGGCGCATCTGATCTTCAGCCTTCTGGCCCAGGATCATCTGACAGACCTAGTGATGCAGAATTATTAAGGGCTCTGTCTAGGCAGATATAATCAGTCGACTATTCTGCAAGTGTATCCTTTTCTGGACAGTATTTTGTCTGTAGATGGAAAGAGGCAATTCTTGCCTAGTGGCTGTCTCACCACAATTGGAATAAGTCCAAAGATGCTCAATTTCTTCTTGGAATCCAAGACAGGAAGCTGTCAGGAGCAGACAGGTCTCTAATAAAAATGAACATTAATACAGAAATGTTTGTAACATCAATTCTGAGGATTTCTGATGTTTTTAAAACCAACTATCCATGTAAGGCTATCTCAGCTGTTGTCTGTTAACTCCTCTTAGCTATTTCTAAAGAAAATATAGAAAACTCCCTAACAATAAACTCACAGTCATGAATTTGCTATAGGCCTTTAACTCACAGGCTAACCATCTCAAATCAGTTAAAAATGTTAAAGAAGGACTGGGTCTAAGCCGTGTATTCCTAAATGTGTTATACAGGCACAATGCCTATGATAGTAACATCTCACTTTTATATTTATAAGAAGCTCGTACCAATAAAAACCGTAAATTTGAAATCAAAGTAAATTTTGTACCATTTAAGAAATTATAACTTCATCTTAATAACAATTATACATATTTCTACCAGTAAGTTATGGCTATGCAATAAATCCTAGCTAATCCTCCCTGTTCCACCAAAACCACTACTTTTCCCTAATATTAACCAGCCCAATATTAACCACCTCAGTCCCCAAGCCCAGGGAATAGGGGCGCCGACTCTTCATTAACTTCTTCAAGCTGATTATGGGTGTTGAGATATTAGAAGAGGGGTTGAGGGAAGAATAAATTGATAATCCTCTGACACTGTGTCTTCACTGCATCCGGCTGGAATTCCAGGACATCAGAGGTTCGAGCAGGTGTGCTCAGCTTGCCTGATGAGTAGATACACCAAGGTTATATATTCTGCAATATACAATTCTCAAAACAAATTTTAGTATCAAGATAATTGTTTGTTTGAATTCTGGAATCTAGTCTTCTGGCTGCCTGCCTCTATCATGTCTAGTCCATATAATTCTGGGAGTTTCTGTGAGGGTGTTGCTCCTACCATCCTCCCATTTTCGACTCCCTGCTCTCAAATTCCTCAACACTAGGGAATCCAATCTTTCAGGCACCAAGGCCCTCCACTTTCACTGATGCCTAGCCCCTTACTCCCCTCCAATTATTATGAGGGTGTGCTCCCACCATCCTCTCATTCCTGCCTCCCTGCTCTTGAAATTCCCCAACACTTGGGGATCCACACTTTCAGGCACCAAGGTCCTCTACTTCCACTGATGCCTAACCCCTTACCCCATCTTTCCTCCTCCAATTACTATGAGGGTGTGCTCCTACCATCCTCTCATTCCCGCCTCCCTGATCTTGAAATTCCCCAACACTAGGGAATCCAAACTTTAAGGTACCAAGGCTGTCCACTTCCACTGATGCCTGGCAAGGCCACCCTCAACTACCTATACAGGTGGAGCCATGAGTCCCTCCTTTTGTGTTCTCAGGCTGGAGATTTTAGAATGGCTACTCCAGCTTGTTTCTTAGGACCATTTGCTTGAAAAATTGTTTTCCAGTCTTTTACTCTAAGGCAGAGTCTGTCTTTGTACTGAGGTGAGTTTCCTGTATGCAATAAAATGCTAGGTCTCGTTTATGTATCCAGTCCATTAGCCTATGTTTTTTAATTTGGGAATTGAGTCCATTGATGTTAAGAGATATCAAGGAACAGTGATTGTTGTCTCCTGTTATTTTTGTTATTAGAGGTGAAGTTATCTTTGTGTGGCTATCTTCTTTTGGATTTGTTGAAAGAGGATTACTTTCTTGCTCTTTCTAGGGTATAATTTCCCTCCTTGTATTGGAGCTTTCCCTCTATTATCCTTTGTAATGCTGGGTTTATGAAAAGATATTGTGTAAATTTGGTTTTGTTGTGGAATATCTTGGTTTCTCCATCTGGGTTTTGCTGGGTATAGTAGCCTGGGCTGGCATTTGTGTTCTCTTAGGGTCTGTATGACATCTGTCCAGCATCTTCTAGCTTTTATAGTATCTGGTGAGAAGTCTGGTATAATTTTGATAGGTCTGCCTTTATATGTTACTTGGCCTTTCTCCCTTACTGCATTTAATATTCTTTCTTTGTTTTGTGCACTTGGTGTTTTGATTATTATATGACGGAAGGTATTTCTTTTCTGGTCTAGTCTTTTTGGTGTTCTATAGGCTTCTTGGATGATTATGGGCATCTCGTTCTTTAGATCAGGGAAGTTTTTTTCTATAATTTTGTTGAAGATATTTATTGGCCCTTTAAGTTGGGAATCTTCACTCTCATCTATACCTATTATCCTTAGGTTTGGTCTTCTCATTGTGTCCTGAATTTCCTGGATATTTTGTGTTAAGAACTTTTTGCATTTTGCATTTTCTTTGACAGTTGTGTCAATATTTTCTATGATATCTTCTGCACCTGAGATTCTCTCATCTATCTCTTATATTCTGTTGGTGATGCTTGTGTCAATGACACCTGATTTCTTTCTTAGGTTTTCCATCTCCAGGATAGTCTACCTTTGTGATTTCTTGATTGTTTCTACTTCCATTTTTATGTCCTGTATGGTTTTGTTCAATTCCTTCACCTGTTTGGTTGTGTTCTCTTGTAAGTCTTTAAGGGATTTTTGTGTTTCCACTTTAAGGGTTTCTACCTGTTTACCTGTGTTCTCCTCAAATTCTTTGAGAGTGTTATTTATGTCCTTCTTAAAGTACTCTATCATCATCATTAGAAGTGATTTTAAATCTGAATCTTGCTTTCCTAGTGATATGTGGAATTCAGGACTTTCTTGTGTGGGAGAACTAGGTTCTAATGATGTCAAGTACCCTGGGTTGCTGATGCTTATGTTCTTGTGCTTGCCTTTTGCCATCTGGATCTTCTTAGTGATACCTGCCCTTTGACTAGAGCCTGTCTTTCCAATTTTCTTGGTTTTATCAGAATTTGTGGGGTGGGTGTAACTACTAGGGTAAGCGCTGGAGCCCAAAATCTGCTCAGTGCTCAAGCTCAGACAGGATACTCCCTGAGTTAGATCACCTGGGATCCCCACTTCCTCTGGGTTCTTAGAGACTGGGGGCAGAGCTGCCACCCAAGATCTGCTCAGTGCTCTGACCCAGACTGGAATGAACCAGTGTTCCAGGCCGGGAGTGACTTTTTGGGTCCTTGTGGGTCCCAGTTACTCCCCATTTGGGGCGGGCCTTGCTGTCTGCTTACCTAAGATACTGTCCGAGTTAGAGTGCCTGGGATCCCCACTTCCTCTGGGTTCTTGGAGATTGGGGGCAGAGTTGCCACCCAAGATCTGCAACGTAGGTTTAAATTTAAGGTAAAGTACATTGCATATTATAAACAATGTTTTTAAATTCTAAATAATCTTTTCTAACATGTGACATAAATGCATTAATCTGATTTTTGTGATGAATGATTTTCAGTCAAGTAGAAGATATGGATTTGATTTCAATGTAAAAGTAGACCTCTTTTTTCTACAGTGGCTATTCTGAGAACTGTAAGAGATGTCTAAAACCAAAAACTAAACCCCAAATCATGTACATATCCCCTGAATGCAGATCTGAAGTAGTATCTATTGATAAATTAGGTATAAGAAGAAATTAATGATAATAATTAACTCAGCAAGAATAGCAATGCACTCTAAGTAAGGGTATGTGGTCTATCGTGAAAGAATGAATAGAAATATAATGTATAGAGATCATGGATGACCACAAGTCATCAAAACTAAGCCAAGTTAAAGTAAACGGTGGCTGCTACAAGGGGATGGTGTATTGATTAAATGGTTTTTGGTTAGCAATTCTTCCCTTAAACCTTCAGTGTTTCCCAGAAGCTGTCTATTGTGATCTTGAAGGATTCTGAAGTCTCTGGAATTGTGGGTAATTCTGAAGTTCAACTACTCACTGAAATTGTGGGTAATTCTGAAGTTCAACTGGTCCCTGGAATTGTGGGTAATGAGAGCACAGCTGTAACCCTGATCCATTAATCTGGAGCTTGAGGGTGTCTACTTTATACTGAAATTAAATCAAGTCAGCTTGAGTTTTAGTCTGACCTTTTATATTTATGTCCTATTTTCTTTCCTCAAATATTACTTGTTCTTGAAGTATTCTCCCTCCTGTCACTGCAAGACTAAAAAAAAAAAAAATTACAGTTGGACTAAAATAGTGTGTTGAGACAGGTCTCTTTATAATCACTTCAAATAATTATTTGAAATCAACAACATTCCTTGACAGGCTCTAGAGTGCTAGAGTACTTATTTTAGAAATGTTTTTGAATTTGTTGACATATATATGTATATATGTATATATATATATAATATATATATGTATGTGTGTGTGCATGTGTGTATGTGTGTGTGTATATGTATATAGGTATGTGTGTATACGTATATGTGTGTTTGTGTTTGTGTGTGTATGTGTGTGTATATGTATATATGTATATATGTGTTTGTGTGTGAGTGTGTGTGTGTGTGTGTGTGTTCTTACCTTTGGAAGTAATGGGATTTGGAGTGGTTTGTGTGTAGTTCCTACAAACAGTGTGCATCATTGATGACAACTATAAAGTAAAAGTCGTCCTTTCCTTAGCATTGATTTCAATGTGTCATTTCACATTTTCCCAAGAAGGGGGTGTGGAAATATGAGAGAAGGTGCCCCAGTGAACACATAATGCTGCTTCCCTTCAGGGATAAGAGAAAGTTACATTTTATTTTTTAAAGTTAGATACTTTAGAGATAACGTGAGGGGTCTTGAAACATGCATAAAGACAGCAGTTAGGTCAGTGGGTTATTTCATCCAAACAAACTATGTTAACAGAGGATGGGAGGGTGATGTGACACTGTAGTTAAAGGACTTAATTATGGCTATAAACACACAAATGGAAATGACTTTTCATGAATGAAGTCAAAGAATTTACTATCGATCAGATTGTCAGAAATCTTGCATAGAAACTCCAGTCAATAGTAGCACTCCCAGAGTCCTGAGGTATTTTAAAGCTGCCTCCCGAGGGGTGCAGCCAGGTTCACTGTGGATAAAGACAGGAAGGATAGCATGACCTCTGTGATCTCTGGACCTACAAGATGTAGTGAAATGTTTGGAACAAGAGGAGACAAGATATGATGTCTCCACAGAAGCACAGTTCACCATCTGCTGTAAACAAGGTTTCAGAGTGGCTGGGCTTAGCCATCTAATAGGTAGTTGCTCCTCTTGGTAATGAATTTGTGTCTTCCTTTGAGTCCCTGAGTGCACCTGAGTCAATCTGGGGGACAGCTGTGATGAGGGTTATGAGAGCTATGACAACCTAGAGCAGATGCTACTGGGGAGCTGCAGTGATATTTAGTTATTAGAAGCATAGCATCCAGGTAGTACATGTTACCCTTTTAGGAGCAAGTTCACAAGTGTTCAAACAGCAAGAACCACATCCTGTAACTCTGACATAGCCTTTTAGCTTTTCAATGTATCATTATAATAACCTTCCTTGATGAAGAAGCACATCACCTAAACTCGCCACAACAACGCAAAGGCAAGGAAATAGTCCCGTCCCTGCTTTCACTGGAGCAAGTTTAAAATAAAAACAAACAAAACGCCTCCCAAGACCAACAGTAACCTCCATAACAATTTCCCTATTTATCTGCCTGTCTTCGGGCTGAGGAAGAACAGTTGTGTTTTGGTCATTAGTAGGAAAGGGAACAGTGCCTAAACAACCTATTATGAATTCTTCTGGGAAAACATATTACAAATAATTGGAAACAAACCCGAGTCTATGAACTTGGCAGCAAATGTATACGAGAAAGCAATTCTGCCTTGGCCCCTGGATGATTGATTAAATCCTTTATTCTCCTTACCTTTCATTCACACTGTGTTTATCAAGAGGAAAGAGGAAAGAAATGTTGTGTAACAATGTCTCCTTTAGATGAATTACTTACAAAAAAAAAAAAATGATCAATGACCTCCAATCAGCAGCTTATTCATTTTTTTTCTCAGATTTTAATGTTTCAAACTATTTGGAATTCTGCACTGGTCCCTGTAGAAAATAAGGCCCCACGTTTCAGCCTGTCCTGCCCTGCCCCCATAACTAAGCAACAACACGCACTGTTTCTGGGCTGCTTTGAGGGCACAGCCCAGCAGCTTCCTGTAGTCAATTATTAGTTGGAGGCCAGAAAAAGAACAAGAACACTGTGTACTTGGTAAATCTGCAGAAAACTTCATCTTCTGCTTGTGTGGGAGGCAAAGTCCCTATGAGCACTCTATTGCTTTGAAAGAACTCAAGATCTGCTAGAGCTTTACAGATGTCGGAGTGCAGTAAGCCAAGAGTCTACAAACTTAGTCAATAAATAATTAGGATCTACACCATACAGAGGAAGAGGAAGAACCGCAATTTGAAATACCAGCAACAGCAACCGGCAATAATTGTCAACACCCATTCTATAAAGCGTACAAAATAGTAATCCAAACACTTTGTGAGACGTTTTCTTTAAACTTCGGTTGTTTGGAATATGTAGCCATCTGTGCCCATCACAGCGATGAGTCACAAATACAGCAGTGGCCCCAGCCACCTTTCATGTCTGAAGCCAGGTTTGTGGAGGGTCTCTTGTTACATCACCTCCTTTTCTGTTTCATCTTTCTCCTCTTGCAAGTTCCTGCCCAGATGTTGGTAATTCTGCAGCCTCTTCTTCCTGAAGCTTTTGTGTTGGTACTTGGTCATCTCCTCTGATCTCAGTCCTTGAAACCATCATGTCAAAGGATGAGAACACAGACCATCTCCAGGGCAACAGCTTTAGCACAGACATGGATGTCTTGAGCTTGGAAGTTTTCTGGTTTTTTTTTTCTCCCTTAATTGGTTTTGTAGAAATCACATATGGGTAAGAAAAGAAGTCACAAGGATATGTTCTGGTGGGCTTCATTTACATTCTTCCTTTTATAATCAAGTACCTTAATATCTCACAGTGGCAGAGTGGCATCTCCATGGTGAGTGGAAACTTTGCTAATGTCACTCCTGTGTCAGGGAGGACAAGTTGGCAATAGGCATCTGGGATAAATGGGAAGCACTATGAGATACATAGTAATTCCATGGTTTTTTTCTTACTCTCAAAAAAAAGAACAAATAACAACATTTTCCCCTTTGAGCTATGCAAAAACATCATTGAACACATACTATCTCCAGTTAATGGGATCTTAAAACGTAAACTCATTGAACACGTACACAGAACTGTAAAGAGTTTTACCACACAGAGAATCCCATGTTAGGGTCTGATTCACAAGCCCACAAAAATAAAGCATTCAACAGTTGTGGGAATACAAATTTTGTTTTGCCAAAAAAAAAAGTTATATGAAAAGTTTTCATATGCAGTGATAAAATATGAAACATGAGGAATACAACTAGTATTTTCTGATACAAAGATAGTTGGGTCCATGTTTAGAGCTATGGAACCTGTGACTTCACTTAAAAGCACAGACACTTAACAAACCATTGATACAGTTTTTCTCTTATAATGAGAATGTAGGCAGGACAAGCATTGTGTCTCACTATTCCTGGGGAGATGTGAACAAGTATCTACTTACTTCACATAGGAAAGCAAAGTCAGAACAATGTAAAGATACCACCAAAGTGCAGCTTGCTGAAGCAATGAGTTTTATGGGTTTACTTAGAGGAATACAGGTGGAGGGTTACCCAAAGAAGGAGAAATGACTCAAAGACATCTACAAAAATCTACCCAAAGACAGGTGACATCTCAAGCTAGCTGGAAATCTGGAAGATACTGGGTAACCTGAAGGTGCTCAACAGGGTGGAAGGGTGTCCTTTCCTAGCAGCTCAGTTGGTCTCAGTCTCTTCCAGGCACCCGAGCTACTCTGCTTCTTGCTGGCAATGTGGTTCATCTCTACATATTATTTCATGCTCCTCAGCTGCTCTGAGCATCTCTGTACTTCAGACTGTCTGGGAATGTCTTTCTGCAGATTGTACAGCTATGTATGCCCTGGGATTGAATATGATCAGTTTCAGAGACTTCCTGAAGTTACTGAATTGTTTACTTCCTGAGTTTAATGAGCTCCCCTGCAGGCTGGAATGTTTAACATCCTCTTAGAGTAGTGGTTGTCAACCTTCCTAATGCTGCAACCTTTTGATACAGTTCCTCCTGTGTGGCGATGACGAACCATAATATTAATTTTGTTGCTATTTCATAGCTGTAATTTTGTACTGGTATGAATCGTAATGTAAACATCTGATATGTAGGATATACCTGTTATGCAACCCCTGTGAATGGGTCAGTCAACCCCAAAGGGGTTGGTTACTCTCATTGCCTTAGAGTATCTCTTTATTTCACCTCTTTTAACATCTTATGTCTTAACATGCCTTCCTTCAAGATGAAGGGCTTATCTTAGAGGAAATTGCTAAACAGCTAGATGAACAATAAATAAGACACAGAAAGGACTACACTAAGTTAATAATGTGAAAATAGAATAAGAAAAGGAAGGTGGTCAAACAAGGGACAAGCAAAAGCCAGGGTGGGGTGGTAAATCCTGTTTGCAAACACACAGCAGAGGCATCACTATAGTGAGCCTAAGAAGCAGCATGCTTAGCTTTGTAGAGTCAAGTTCTCTCCAGATATGGGTATCTTTTTATATTGTAATTTAAAGTCTCGTATGTCTTGCTTTTTGGAGGGATCGTTTTGTGTGTCTACAACGGTTGACTCTAAATCAGTTGAGTCTATCAGTGGTCATCACAAAATGCTACATCAAAACAACATAGCAATATAAATTTTCATTTTTATGCTTGTGAAGTCCAAACATACTTTCTATCTGAGGAGGCTTTGAATCAGAGAACAAGGCTGAAGGAGACTGATTTTCCTCCCTCAGACACACATGCAGGCTTTACTCCAATGGAATGACACAGGATTTGGCACAATGGCTGCACTGCCTGCTCCAAGATTTTAATTTTAAACAAGTGTTCCCCCACAGGGACTGAAAACAAAACAGAAAAACGTTGGTTTAGTCTTCCTTTGTGCTGTTATATGGCTTTTAAGGGTACGAATTGTTCTGTTCTATCAATGTAGGTCATGAAACACTCCCTGTATTCAGGACTTGCTCTAACTTACATCTCCATATTTAAGAAGACTCTATTCATGTCACAGCTGACTGTTTTGAATATGAACACTTTTATCTCCCTACAGCTCAAAGTTTTATTACTTTAACCTTCTAGAGCTTCCATGAAGTGTGCATTGTTTTGTGTACACTCTTCTCACTTAATACAATACTTGTATAACAAAACTTTAATCACAAATTTTGTTCATGTTGAAATTAATACAAATTTGGAAAATTTTAAAATTAATAAAAAAATGTAGAATTTTTTGGATTGATTCCTGGATAATAATGGTTTATTCATTAACTCTAAGACATAGACGGTTATGGTTGTGATTTTCTCAAAAGCTTACTTCTGTAAACCAGAAGAGTCTGTATTAGTATGATTACCATTATATAGATGGCTGAGTATGAATCTTTCCAGTGGATTGATGATCTTCCATGTTCTATTCTCCTTCAAGCCTGTCTCCTTTCGGGAAATCTGTTTTCAGTCTGCTCCAGTGGTGTCTGAGTAGGACGGGGGCATGATAATAATTCCACAGCAGACAGTCCTCAAGAAATAAAATTGGAGGGGCAAATTCTCTATAAATTAATTAAGGGAAACAAGAACCATAGAAAGAATCTGAAGAATCATGGGTGAGGCACAGAGAAGAAATGAAAATAATACGCTGACACTGTCTTAGTCACATCTAGATGGAAGCGTGTCTTATGACAGAATTGGGAACAGATGCATGGAAGAGACTCATCAGCAGTGGCTTCCTGCCACTGTAAGTCTTCCAGTTGTTTCTACATGGCCAGATGTTATTTATTGAAGAGATGCTTATTGAACCGTTCATTTGTTTGATAGTGTAATTGGCTAATGTGTATAGTCAGTGAAGTCAGAATAGAATTAGGGCACATCTCAGCTACGCTTGGACATACTTGTCTAAAATCCAGTGTTTCTATTCTTTTTTATCATTTTTTTGGTTATTTCATTTATCTACATTTCAAATGTTATCCCTCTTCCAAGTTTCCCCTCCACAACCCCCCATGCCCTCTCCCACCCCTGCTTCTGAGGGTGCTTCCTCACCCACCCATTCACTCTTGCCATAGCTCCATAGGACGAAGGGGCCTCCCTCCCATTGATGCCGGATAAGGCCGTCCCTGGATCCCTGGGTCCCTCCATGTGTACTTTGTGGTTGGTGGTTTAGTCCCAGGGAGCTTTGGGGGATCTGGTTGGTTAATGTTGTTCAGCTGCATGCATCCACATCTGTATTGGTCAGGCTCTGGCAGAGCCTCTCAGGGGACAGCTATATACCACACTCCTGTCAGCAAGTGCTTCTTGGCCCAGCAGGAGTGTTTGTGTTCCTTAAAAAAGAGTAATACCTCTCAAGAAGTATTAGCAGGATTAAGATGGCATCCATCAATACATTCTAATTATGCTTTCTACTATGTGGCAATAACCAGTACTGTGTCCACATGTAAGGTCCTACTGAAATATGTAAGGGAGTGGAATGATTCTACTTTCTTAAGCTATCTCTAGTTGAGTCACACCCAAAGCAAAATTTGGAGCAATGCGAATGTCTCCAGAGAGTGAGATAGTTTCCTGCTGGTATTTTCCCTCATGTATTGCTCTGGAGTTGCTCTCCTTGGATTCCTTCCTGGCTGCAAAGATCACATAATGTATATCCCTGTATAGTCTTGGCTTGACAGCACAAAGATTTTAGCAATGACATTTGCATTTGATAAAATGTAAATGAGAAGCTCCCCAAAGAGACTGAGAAAACCTATTTTGACAAGTCTTTTTTAATCCATGCAAATATTACAAAACTGCGTAAAGAAAAACACAATGGTAAATAGAATATTTTCTAGTGAGGTCATTACTTTATTACTTTAAAAGTACCGAGAATACAATATTTAAAAGAAACTTGTGTATGTCAAGGACCTGTCAGAGTTAGGAATCAAAAGAAAAAGTGTGGTGCACATTTAGTAATGATCTTAGTACTTTTGAAATTTTCTGGCACTTAAGTGGTCAGCATCCTTCTTACACATCGTGACCAGTGGGAGTCGTATGCTCTTTCATTTAATTATGATGGATTGCAGGAAACCTGCAAGTGTGTGTTTAGATGAAAGTTAATAAAGCTCATGTTTAACAGGGGACTTAGAAACAAATGCTTTGCTGGATCGCTTTGAGCTGTTGAAACCAAGAAGACCACAAGACATACTCTGAAAAACAGAACAAAACTCAACATTGAGACTTCCTAAAACTAAAACCCCCAAAGCAGCTGAGACTTTAATTCTCTCCATGGGTTTGCTTAAAATTTAGATCTTTTGTGTGCTCTTTAGTTCTGTGGAACATAGAGATCAGTGCCCCATGAAATCTGTTTTTGTATGGAGAGGGAAAAAAAAAAGAGTCTCATCTTACTCTATTTCAAAATGAGAGGCAAAGGATATTTTCTTAACCAGCTGATAAATCATGTAAACCTTTAGGCCCAGGATTTTGACTTTCACTAAGTAACTAGAGAAGTAAGAAGAAGAGATGACAAATATTCTTTGCAGATAGCTAATTTTCTTATTATGTTTCAATTTATTAATGACAATCTATTCGACAGTGAAGAATTTGTTTAAGTATCTCATGGCAGGCAAAGCTTTCATCCAGGAAAGACAAATGCCCAAATTACAACTCGAAAGAACAGGAGAAAAACAATGTCAGTTTTAGGGCAATTGAAATAAAGTACATGTCTGGAATAAACCACCTGGTGTGGGATAGTAAAAGAAGTGTTGAGAGGAAGCTGAAGCCTAGAGTTGTCTATGGTGCAGTCATAGGTGATAAACACTTCACTAGGCTAACATCTGCCTGTAGTTTGCAAATAGGGTGTGTGAAGAGTCAGTCTTTGGCATGCCATCTTTAAATTATCACTCTCTAATCAACTCTGAAATCATCAACCATGCAGGAGTAGTTATCCCTGTTGGGGTCCCGAATGAATGAAGTGGTGTAGTACCAAAAGTTCTCTAGATTAAATGTGTAGGCTATATATTATTAAAAAAAAAATACTTCCAATTCTGCTTAAAAGGAGTTTTGAAACCCAAGGAGGAACATATGCATTTTTTACAAGCAGATTCCATTAATATTCTTTGCAGAAAATTGCTCCTTTGTCATGATACATTTAATAATTTCTCAATGATTTATTAAAGAACTGGGATTAACCAATGGAGAAGATCTTTTCTGGCTGAGTATGTCTAGGTGAATAGTTTCTAAGTTCAAATACAATTATCGTGATTTTCTAAAATCACATTTACATGCTAGTCTGAGATTTTAAAAAAATTAATATATCAAAAGAAAACTAAAGTGTAATAAAATTGACTTATATTGAAGTCATATTAATGTGATTATCAAACTAAGATGGAAGGAAATAACAGGCTAGAATTAATTATATAAAGCTTATTTAAATCAATTAAGATGCTCAGAAATAAAATAATATGAAAAATTATTAATCTTAACTTTGTTTCTGTGAAAACAGCATACTCACATTAATAGAGAAATTCCATCAACAAACCTAAGAAGTTTTTTCAGACGAAAAAATTAGTTGAATTGACTAAGTATTTGGCACTTTCACTTACTTTATTCATTCAGAAATTTTAAATTCCTTGTTTGTTTTTTTGGTTTTTTTTTTTTTTTTTTTTTTGTTGCCAGAGACTAGCCACTATGCTTTGTATTACATTACTTTAAAGATAAACTACAGAGCTTTCTAATGACTTGGGATTCACATCTAGAGAACACAGAGAAACCATCAGCAGTAACGCCTCAGGTTTAAGAGGATATTGAGAATGTGGTCCATGATGGTTTCAATCAAGCGATGGATAGCGATTGGCTACTGTATGTATTTAAAATTAAACTAATGACATTTTCAGATAAACTTGACACAGGATAAAAGAAAAAGAGGAAGTCTCTAATGATTCTAAATGATTGGTAGGAAGTAGCTAAAGGGATGGTTATTTAGTGAAACTGAGCCAAGGATGAAAAGGAGGCACTCCAGTGATTCCTACTGGGCAGCTATGTAAACGAAGAAAACAGCATTTCTGCCTTTCATGGAAGTCAGCCCTGGGGACCTAGATATGGAAGATGGCTGTATTGATGGTATGTGAAGCCATAGGCTTTGACAGAACGACTGTACAAGAAACTGAGATTAGAGAAAAAAAACATGACTTTCTGTTCTTGTACTGATGGTGAAAAGTACAGAAAATACATTTGATACATAAAGTATAAAAGTAGATATGAAGTTCCTCATGGTCTGTTCTGAATGCCTAGTCTACCTGTATAGTAGGACTTTCTTATTAGCAATAGCATGCATCCACGCGTGTGTGTCTCTGTGTGTGTGCATGTGCGTGTGTATGCATGTGTGTGTGTGTGTGTGTGTGTGTGTGTATGTGTGAACTTTAAATTTAAAAGGCAGATAAAAAGGCAGAGAATGGAGCAGCACCATGCCACTCTAATGGAAGGGACTAAAGCATAAGATGAACAACCTCATCCAAAAATGCAAACTGAAATATCCTAAAATGAGACTAATTTAATCTTAAACACAAAGCTCTCATTCTGAAGATACCTCATGAGATATACAAAAATATCCAAGATCTATAACATTTTACAATGGCGCCCTTCTGCCTGGAGACTTTCAGACTGTGTATTGTCAAGCTGAAATACTGAGAAAGTTTGAGAAGAGAAAGTCAGATGAAGTAGGATCCAAATAAGGAAAGCTTGTCATCTTAATCAATCAATACTGTAATTAATTAATTTCAGTTCCTAGTAGTAGGTCAGATGTGGTACAGGCTGAGAACTAATCATTTCAGCTAATTATGCAAAGGCTGTTGGTGACGTTTGGGAGTACTGCAGAAGGAAAGCAGCTTTTGAGCAGTGAGAGTACAAATGCCACACTGTCGCCTCTCCCTAAGCCTCATGCCCCTCCTGCCCATTCTACAAATTGTTTTTGTACATACCCTAAAGTGAAATTCTTAGGCTAAATTTTCAAAGTCATTTTTCAGAGTCTAACTCTCACAGACATGATTGTATTTATAAGTTTCGCCAACAGCTTCCATTCTTTCATGAATAAAACCTTTGCAGTGCTTCTGATTGGATAATCTCACTCCATACTTATGCTCTGATTGTTTGAAGCCCCGGGGTGCATTTACTTTCATTACATTGTGTCTATTTCATTGGCATGCACTTAGAGGTTGCTAATACAAGCTGGATTTAAAAATATTCTGGGGGCATGCCACTTTTTGAACTTCATTCCTCCCACTACTCAATGCAAAGTTTCTGATGTGTTATCAATAAACTCCAAACCTTCTTTTTATTATCCACAAAGTACCATGGCGACCTTGTTTCACTGAGAAAATTAGGAAGAGTACAAGCATTTCCAGCCATGTAAAACAGATATAATCACATAATAAAGAACTGCTCTCCAGAATAGAAACCTGGCTATTTATTTAAAAAAAAATAGCTTGAAATTTCATTTTAAAGTAAAATAAAATAAAGACAGAGAGTTCTTAGCCATCTGCAAAGATAAACATTGCATATTGTATACTTTACGTAGTAACAACCAGTCAACTGGTGAACAAAAGGTACTATTAAGTCAGCCATTTGGTAATGAAAAGAAATATCCTAATTTTTTTTTCCCATTTATTTATCTGTAAAAACTCGTTTCTGAGAAAAGTCATTTCAAACTCTGAAGGGCCAATAGATAGTTATGGTCAGATATCTTCATCTGGAATGATTTCTTGTGACAGCACAGCTGTTTACCCACCAGTATTATCTGTAATAGAAGATGTTACCGAAGGCACTAGACTTTTGGAGCTTCCCAGGACCTCAAAGCAAGGCAGAGGTGGTCTTGAAGCCTTCTAGTTTCATTGAAGCTAGATATTCTCTAGTTGTCAGTCCATAGGAAGTTAGGAGTATGCTAAACACTCCTGAAAACTTGAAGTTAGATAGTATTGTGTCAGAGGAAATATTAAATATTATGATTTACTACACATGAAGGTAGGAAAGGAAGGAAGGGAAAGAAAGAAGGATACACAGAGAGAAAGAGAAACACAGAGAGAGGGAAGGAGGGGGAGAGGGAGGGGAAGAAGAGAAGGGAAAAGGGAGAAGAGGTAGGGGAAGAAGGAGATGGAGAGGGAGACAGGAGAGAGAGAGAGAGAGAGAGAAAGAGAGAGAGAGAGAGAGAGAGAGAGAGAGAGAGAGAGAGAGAGAGAATATAAATCTCTAGTCAGTCAGTCCAAGGAATCAGCTCACATCATGAGCAAACAGCTGGCTGATTCTTTATCCCAGAAACAGCTTGGGACTAGCTATGCTCACAAGATATCTTGGCAGAGTGGCTTGGTGAACATACCAAAGCTGTGAGAACAAGTGTTCTCTTGCTGAATACTTCATGGTGCTATCATGGGGCTGACTAGCCTAAATGAGCGCATGTATACCTTTTAAAAAATGTTTGTGTGGGCTCCCGTGAAAACACCTTATCATGAGCCATCCTAGAGGAACCACTGCACTCAGAACAAAAGGATTTTAGGATCCCAGAGGTGGCCTGAGTCCCAGGAGTTCTTCCACCCAGGAGCTCAGGATCACAGGATCGTAGAGACAGCTGGACTCTGAGGAGTTCTGACACATGCAAGATAAGTGGAAATACAGGCTTCAGTGAGAGACAGTGAGTGAGGGTAGCACTAGAGTTAACCAAATGGCAAAAGACAAGCACAAGAACATAAGAAACAGAAACCAAAATTACTTGGCATCTTCAAAACCAAGTTCTCCCAACAAAGCAAGCCCTGGACACCACATCACAACGGAAAAGAAGAATTCACAATTAAAATCACTTCTCATGATAGAGGACTTTAAAAAGGACATAAATAACTCCTTTTAAAAAATACAGGAACACTGGTAAACAAGTAGGAGCCCTTAAAGAGGAAACACAAAAACCCCTTAAAGAATTGCAAGAAAGCACAAACAAACAGGTGAAGGAATTAAACAAAATCATCCAGGATCTAAAAATGGAAGTAGAAACAATAAGGAAATCTCAAAGAGAGACTACCCTGAAGATAGAAAACATAGAAAAGAGATCAGGAGTCATAGACACAAGCATCATTAACAGAATACAAGAGATAGAAGAGAAAATCTCATGTGCAGAAGATACCATGGAAAACATTGACACAACTGTCAAAGAAAATGCAAAATGCAAAAAGCTCCTAACCCAAAACATCCAGGAAATCCAGGACACAATGAGAAGACCAAACCTAAGGATAATAGATATAGATGAGAGTGAAGATTCCCAACTTAAAGGGCCAGTAAATATCTTCAACAAAATGATGAAAGAAAACTTCCCTAACCTAAAGAAAGAGATGCCCATAACATAAAAGAGGCCTACAGAACTCCAAATAAACTAGACCATAAGAGAAATTTCTCCCGTCACATAATAGTCAAACAAAAATTCACAAAACAAAGAAAAATACTAAAAGCAGTAAGGGAAAAAGGTAAAGTAACATATAGAGGCAGACCTATAAGAATTACACAGACTTCTCACCAAAGACTATACAAGCCAGAAGATCCTGGATTGATATCATACAGACCCCAATCTCAGCAATGGACAGATCATGGAATCAGAAACTAAACAGAGACACAATGAAATTAACAGAAGTTATGAACCAAATGGATTTAACAGATATCCATAGAACATTTCGTCCTAAAACAAAAGAATACACATTTTTCTCAGCACCTCATGGTGCTTTCTCCAAAATAGACCATATAATTGAAAACAGGCCTCAATGGATTTAAAAAAAAAAAAAAAGACATCAAAATAATACCTTGAATCCTATCAGATCACCATTGACTAAGGCTGGTCTTTAATAATGACAAAACAATGGAAATCCCACATACATGTTGAAACTGAACAATGTTCTACTCAATGATGACTTGGTCAAGGAAGAAATAATGAAAGAAATAAAAGACTTTTTAGAATTTAATGAAAATGAGGACACATCATACCAAAACTTGTGGGACTCCATGAAATCAGTGCTAAAAGGAAAACTCATAGCTCTAAGTGCCTACAAAAAGAAACTGGAAAGAGGATACACTAACAACTTGACAGTACACCTGAAAACTCTATAACAACAAAAAAAGCAAATACACCCAAAAGGAGTAGATGGCAGGAAATAATCAAATTCAGGGTTTAAAATCAACCAAGTAGAAACAGAAAGAACAGAAAGAACTAAACAAAGGATCAACAAAAGCAGGAGCTGGTTCTTTGAGAGAATAAACAAGATAGCTAAACTCCTAGCCAGATTAACAAGAGGGTACAGAGACAGTATTCAAATTAATAAAATCAGAACTGAAAAGGGAGACATAACAACAGAAACTGAAGAAATTCAAAAAATCATCAGATCCTACTACAAAAGCCTATACTAAACAAAACTAGAAATCTGAATGAAGTGGAAAATTTTCTAGACAGATACCAAGTACCAAAATTAAATCAGGAGCAGATAAATCATCTAAACAGTCCCATAACCCCTAAAGAAATAGCAGCAGTCATTAACAGTCTCCCCACCAAAAAAAAAAAAAAAGCCCAGACCAGATGATTTTAGTGCAGAAATTTATCAGACCTTTTAAGAAGACCTAATACCAATACTCTTCAAACTACTTCACAAAATAGAAACAGAAGGAATACTATGCAATTGTTCTATAAAGCCACAATTATACTCATACCTAAACCTCACAAAGATGGAACAAAGAAAAAAAACTTCAGACCAATCTCCCTTATGAATATTGATGCAAAAATACTCAAGAAAATTTTTGCAAACTGAATCCAAAAACACATCGACACAGTCATCCATCATGATCAAGTAGGCTTTATGCCAGGAATGCAGAGATGGTTCAATATTTGGAAAACCATCAACGTAATCCACTATATAATCAAACTCAAAGAACCACTATATAATCAAACTCAAAGAAAAAAAATGATCATTTCACTAGATGCTGAAAAAGCATTTGACAAAATTCAACATCCCTTCATGGTAAAAGTCTTGGAAAGATTAGGAATTCAAACCCATACCAAAACATAGTAAAAGCAATATACAGCAAGCCAGTAGCCAACATCAAACTAAATGGAGAGAAACTTGAAGCAATCCCACTAAAATCAGGCACTAGACAAGGCTGCCTACTCTCTTCTTAGCTATTCAATATAGTATTGGAAGTCCTAGCCAGAGCAATTAGACAACAAAAGGAAGTCAAAGGGATAAAAATAGGAAAGGAAGAAGTCAAAATTTCACTATTTGCAAATGATATGGTAGTATACTTAAGTGACCCTAAAACTTCTACCAGAGAACTCCTAAACCTGATAAACAGCTTCAGCAAAGGGGCTGGTTATTAAATCAACTCAAACAAATCAGTAGCCTTCCTCTACTTGAAGGATAAGTAGGCTGCGAAAAAAATTAGGGAAATGATACCCTTCACAATAGTCACAAATAATATAAAATACCTTGGTGTGAATCTAACCAAGCAAGTGAAAGATCTGTATGACAAGAACTTCAAGTCTCTGAAGAAAGAAATCGAAGAAGATTGCAAAAGATAGAAAGATCTCCCATGCTCATGGATAGGCAGGATTAATATAGTAAAAGTGGCCATGTTGACAAAACAATCTACAGATTATGCAATTCCCGTCAAAATTCCAAATCAATTCTTCATAGAGATAGAAAGAGCAATTTGCAAATTCATTTGGAATAACAAAAAAACCAGGATAGAGAGAACTATTCTCAACAATAAAAGAACTTCTGGGGAATCACCATCCCTGACCTCAAACTGTACTACAGAGCAATAGTGATAAAAACTGCATGGTATTGATACAGAGTCAGGCAGGAAGATCAATGGAATAGAATAGACCACCCACCTATGGTCACTTGATCTTTGACAAAGGAGCTAAAACTGTCCAGTGGAAAAAGGACAGCATTTTCAACAAATGGTGCTGGTTCAACTGGAGGTCAGCATGTAGAAGAATGCAAATAAATCCATTCTTATCTCCTTGTACAAAGCTGATGTCCAAGTGAATACAGGACCTTCACATAAAACCAGATACACTTAAACTAATAGAAGAGAAAGAGGGGAAGACCATTGAATACCTAGGCACAGGGGAAAAGTTCCTGAACAGAACACCAATGGCTTATGCTCTAAGATCAAGAATTGACAAATGGGACCTCATGGAATTGCAAAGCTTCTGTAAGGCAAAGGACACTGTCAATAGGTCAAAATGTCAACCACAGATGGGGAAAAGATTTTTGCCAATCCTACATCCAATAAAGGACTAATATCCAATATATACAAAGAACTCAAGAAATTAGACTCCATACAACCAAATAACCCTATTAAAAATGGGGTACAAAGCTAAACTAAGAATTCTCAACTGAGGAAACTTGAAGCACCTTAAGAAATGCTCAACATCCTTACTCATCAGGGAAATGCAAATCAAAACAGCCCTGAGATTTTACCTCACACTATTTAAAATGGCTAAGATCAAAATCTCAGGTGATAACAGATGCTGGCCAGGATGTGGAGAAAGAGGAACACTCCTCCATTGTTGGTGGGGATTGCAAGCTGGTATAACCACTCTGGAAATCAGTCTGGCAATTCCTCAGAAAATTGGACATAGCATTACCTGAGGAACCTGCTATACTACTCCTGGGCATATACCCAGAAGATGCTTCAACATATAACAAGGACATATGCTCCACTATGTTCATAGCAGCCTTATTTATAAGAGCCAGAAGCTGGAAAGAACCCAGATGTCCTTCGACAAAGGAATGGATTAAAAAAAAAAAATGTGGTACATTTACACAATGAAATATTACTCAGCTATTAAAAACAATTAATTTGAGAAATTCTGAGGCAAATGGATTTAACTAGAAACTATCATCCTGAGTGAGGTAACCCAATCACAAAAGAACACACATGGTATGCACTCACTGATAAGTGGATATTAGCCCAAAAGCTCACAATATCCTAAATACAACTCACAGACCACATGAAGCTCATGTACAAGGAAAAGCAAAGTGTGGATGCTTTGGTCCTTCTTAGAAGGAGTAACAAAATACTCATGGGAGCAAATATGAGACAAAGCGTGGGACAGGAACTAAAGGAGGGGCCCTCTGGAGACTGCTCTACCTGGGTATCCATCCCTTGTGCAGTCACCAAAGACAGAGCTGAGGTGCATGCCAGGCAGAGCATGCTGACAAGAGCCTGTTATAGCTGTCTCGTTAGAGGTCTGTCAGAGTCTGAAATACAGAAGTGGATGCTCACAGCTAACCATTGAACTGATCATGGGATTCCCAATGGAGGAGTTAAAGAGAAGACTGAAGGAGCTGAAAGGGTTTGCGGCCCCATGGGGAGAGCAACAATACCAACCAACCAGAGCTCCCAGGGTCTAAACTGCCAACCTTTGAGCACATAGGGAGGGACCCATGGCTCCAGCTGTATATGTAGGGGAGGATGGCATTGTCCAGCATAGGTGGGAGAGGAAGTCCTTGGTCCAGTGAAGGCTGGATGCCCCAGTGTGGGGGAATTCGAGGGTGGGGAAGTGGGAGTGTGGGTGGAGGCACATCATCATAGAAGCACAAGGAGGGGGGATGTGATAAGGGAGTTCCTGGTTGGTGGGGGGATGTGGAAAGGGGATAACATCTGAAATGTAAATAAAATATCCAATAAAAAAAACTAAAAAACAAAACAAACAAACAAAATGTTTGTGTGAGCGAGAAATTCACTGATGCCACATGTAGCACAACATGGTTCCCTATACCATCGATGTCAAGGAACCATCAAGAATACTCAGAAACCACAGTCCAACAGATTCAGTAGGTTCCCCTTTCACTTCAGACTGTTTGTGAATGGGGCAATCAAGGAAAGACAAGAAAGAAATTCAGGCACACATTCAAGAAGCAGAGTAACCTTTGGAGGGTACTAATGTTAACCTTTAAGACAGACTACTTTTAACAACTTTGTGGTTCATCTACTCTTTCTTTAAACATTTGATTGATCCCTCCTTGCACAGAAGAAACAATGTAGTTTAAAACACATTTTTGGCTACTTGGCTGGATGTAGGAACCATGGAATATTTGAGAATGCACATGATTCTCAAGCTCTCCAGCAGCAGAAGATACTCAATGTTGTGGGATTCAGCATTTTTCTAGAGCATTCTGTCTTCCTCCAGGGTGTCAATTTGATGAGCTGATTAAACACTAACTGTCAGAGTTTGATTCAGTTCACTGTAGTGTTTGGTATTTTCACTCAATATGAATTTCAGCCTAGTCTGGTGTGTGTGTGTGTGTGTGTGTGTGTGTGATCAGAATTGGTTTCTTCTCCTCGCAGTGTTTTTCCACTGTATTTTTCCAGTGTCTGAAGTAGTTTATTGGCAGTCAGTTTGTAAAATGCTCTCAGGGGTTATCTAAATGTAGAATTCTGGGATGGAAATACATATCATCGACTTGCCTGTCAAAAAATGTAATTAACACAGATGATATACTGTCTTCCAAAGCAGATGAGGATTCCAGGCTGACCTGAGTCAAGACTCTACAGTGTATACACAGACTTTACTGAGTTCTTCTCCACTGGAGTTCAAACACTCCATTCTTAATTCTCTAGTTACTTTCACACGTGTGTGTGTGTGTGTGTGTGTGTGTGTGTGTGTGTGTGTGTGTTCATGTGTGTGCATGCCTTCATTTGTAAGTGGTATGCTTAAAGCGTACTACCCAATCAATATTTTTCTACAGTTTGATTTGATTGAAATATGTATAAGTAATATGCAATCTATACAAGATGCAAAATGAACTATTAGGAGTATTTTTAATGGTTCCCTGTATCTCAGTATGTTGATATGTGATTGGTGGAACCACTCACACACTGACCAATTGTTTTCTTTCTCTTACTATATTCCAAAAAGGGTAAAAAGAATATATCCATGTGCATTCAAGCGGGTAGATCTCCCTTTGCATGGCTTTTAAAGAGGAAAACTAGATTTCTTCCATCTCCGGAAGCTGACAGGTTAAGGTCAGAGGTCAGCATAGTGTTCAATTACTATGAGACTTCTCTTCCTGGATCACATATTCTGGTCTTGTATTCTTTCTTTGTGCAAAAGAAGCTAGCATTCTGGAGTCTTCTCATTTTAATCCCCATCACCAGGACACCATCCTTATGTTCTAAATACCTCCAAAGGGCCTCCACACCTCCATGTACCAACACACCAAATCAGATTCAGCACATACATCTGAGAATGAACAATGGAAACTTTTAATCTTCTGAACATATTCAGTTCATATATATATATATATATATATATATATGTAAACAATGTCTATATTATCTACAAAGAGAAATTGCAAATTAATAGCCTGACATGTTCTCGTTCTGAAATGCATTGCCCAATCAATGTTTGAGATGTTTGTCAGTAAGCTTTACACTCATAAAAATAAGAGATGTGACCATACAAAACTAGCCTTGTCCTCGAAGAGTGTTTCCAATATTGGGTTCTTGTCAACCTAAAAATTGGAAAAAGAGTTTATCAGTATAATTTTAGTTAACATTTATCATATTATAAATGATAGAATTTTTAATTTTTTCTCATTCTATGTTCATTTGTGTTTTGCCCACATGCTTGTCTATGTGAAGGTGTCAGAAGCCCTGGAGCAAGAGATGCAGACACAGTGGGCTGCCATGTGGGTGCTGGGAACTGAATCCAGGACTTCTAGAAGATCAGACAGTGCTCTGAACTGCTGAACCATCTCTCTAGCCCCTTAAATAATAGGATTGATTCAGTTGTTGATAAGCTGGTTATATTTGTGCTTTTAAAAATAATGGTTTTATATCTCTTTTTGTCCCAATTTATTGTAAATTGTTGGGCTTTCTTTTCCTTATTGATTTAAAAACATTTTTAAAGGTACCAAGGACCCTACTTCCTTTGTTTGTGGTAGTTCTTTTTATTTGAACCTACAGTTTATCTATTCTTCTCTGTTAGATGGTCTGTTGTTTTATAGGAAAGTTGATAGGCTGCTGAGAGAGAGATACTTTCTTTTAGGGTTATAATCTCTGGTCTATAGAGCATGCTTTATAGAAGGCCTGACATGAAAGAGTTAATGGATATCACACATTGTACTTGATAAACTTAAGCATACACACACACACACACACACACACACTCACATACACACACACACATACACACACATACACACACCTTGGATGGGAAAAGAGTGGAGAGAGAACTGACGAGAGTGAGAGGAGGAACCAACAGGATCAAAATATATTGTATGGAATTCTCAAACAACTAATAATAATAAGGAAATGAAGAAAAAAGAAAACTATCTGCTCTTGAGGTGGCCCTGTGAAACCACATGAGCTTTGTGTGCATGTGGGCAAGTTCCATTAGTAGTTGGAAAATGGGCTGACAAATTGTATTTTTTTCTGATGTCAAATGTACTGTTATTTTTTGTTTTAAAAATATTACTAGTACATCCAGGTTCAATACATTTTCAGACAATCTATTTTTCTTACACTATGTAATAGCCTGTGTAAATCTTTGTCTTCTTGGTCTATCAATTACTAAAAAATAAATAAATCATAACAAAAAACAAATCTATTGAAATGTCTGAGAGCCAAGATTTATCTAGTTTCCATCAAAATTTATCATTTTTGCTCTGTATATCATCTCTGAAATACATTTCCCCATTTGTCATTAGAAGATTTCAAAATCAGACTTATTTTCAAGGCACTGTGTGTGTGTGTGGGGGGGGGGGGGGTGTCCTAGTTTTTCAAATTCAGCCTAGCATTTTCTTGCCAAGTATTTAAAAAAAGAAAAATCTATGTAACAGATTCTTAAATAATTGAGAACCCAATTTGTAGAGAACATCATAGTTGATTTAACACTTAATTTCTGGAAATGCTATGAGAGGCAAGATGACGATATGGCTTAAAGGAATACAATTACAGATATGTACAGCATCTAGTATAAGGAGTGAACAAACTGTTACATGCTCATGTATTGAAAGGCTCAGTTGCTTTACCCCACTCGGATGTGTGAACACGAGCCTGCATCTGCAATTTGGCAAACGCAGGAGGAAAAGTAAGTCTGTAAACCATTTTCTGCTTCATGTAGATTCACATTTCTTTGATCAATGGGAGACCAAGTGCTGATGACCCCTCCCCCGAACTCCTGGAATTCACCTCCGCTCGCTATATTCGCCTGAGATTTCAGCGGATCCGCACATTGAATGCCGACTTGATGATGTTCGCTCACAAAGACCCCAGAGAAATCGACCCCATTGTCACACGAAGAGTAAGTACTGAGAATCACATCGGAGCCTAAGTGGTACCATGCCCCGTGCCCATCTTCTTAACAGTCTGTCAGGGATGGAGAGAGAAATCGTCCAGTGATTTGTAGGACCATTTATCATTAGTGACTTTAGAACCTAGCAGACCCTCCTTTGTACAAATCCAAGCTCTGTGACTTATTAATTACATGGAATTTATCAAGCCTTCCAACGTTTTTCAACTTTAATTTCCTCTTTTGTAAAACGAGCACTATAGTATCTCATTCATAATCATCTTAAGAAACTACATTAGTTCCTGTCACTTTAGGTGATCTGTATTCTTACAGTTGGCTCCAAGCAGCTGAGTGTTTAAGTACAGAGCCTTTGAAATACTTTTACCATAACCCACATGAAGAAATACAGAATATATATATATATATATATATATATATATATATATATATATATATATTACACACAGCTGTTGTCCTTGCTGAAACTACATTCTAATTCAGTAGGTATAGAACAGAACTGAGGTTGACTATTCTAGAAAGTTCCAGAGATGTCAATATTGCTGGTCCAAAGACCAGGGTAACAAATGAAAAATAACAATGACTCTATTGATTATGAACCATACAACACACACACACACACACACACACAGCTCTGCCATGGGGAAAGTGATAAGAATGATTCTACACGTTTTCTTTCTTTACAGATACACTTAACAGAAGCAAACAAGGGTTTAAAGCACCCTTTCAACGGGTCTTTGACAACCAAAACTAAGGGAGTGCTTGATTTTAGTACCAAATAAACAGAAATTTGTGAATTTAATATGAGAAGAATGACCAGTCCAGCTTGTCATTCCTAATCTTGATTCTGCCCAACTCCTCCCTCTTTGCTCTATAATTTAACCATAAGTTTGTGTGGGATCTGGTCCCATATAAGCACGCTATTACAATTGTTCAAGTCAGCCTTGAATCCTAAGGCCCAGTCATGCTAAGACAGCAACTCCATTGTATTATACAACCGGAGGGCATAGACTGCAGACAAAAATCACAATCAGGTGAAACTAAACCCATAGGGAAAGCTCTTAGATCTAGATCATATGACAAGCAGACTTCTGTCACCAGAGAACCTACTGATGGCACAGCAAGCCAAGTGGGAGTTTCCCACCTTCTTCACCTGCTCTCTCATCACTGCTCAACCTACCCATGCTTAACCTCTACATCATCACAGAATAACTATTACTGGAGTCTTAATTATCTACACACAACATATGGTACATGTTGAAGTACCTTTTATTTTCCAAACTTGAAGCAATTTTACTTTGTATTATAGTTCACCAGATTGTCAATTGCTTTATGCCGAAGCAATCATTATTTCATAATACTCTTTGAATTCTTCACAGATTGAGAAAAAATCCTTTAATTTTATTTTTAGCATGAAGAAGTCTGAACAATATTGTTGTAAAATTTCTTCTTCTTTGACAAGTACATCAAGGAAAATCGATGAAAATAATTATTGTTCCATTTTATCATTTTTTTGTAGGCCTGAGTGGGGGTTGTGTTGAACATTTATTATTTATAATGGCATCAGACATGAACAGTTGAGTCAACAAATGTATATGTTTCCCAAAAGTACTCAAGTTCAGTGAATACTACATGCAAATTTAAATATATAAAATAGAATATTCCATTCCAACTTGTCATACATAAAAAGCAAAGCAATGCGTGCTTATACTTAAAATAAATTTTCTAATTTTAAAGGCATTTTCCAATAATACTCTCGAGAAAATTTGTACCTATATTATTAAATCATGCAATTAAGTAAAGAGATTTTTTTTTTTTAAGTTACCCAAATTTCTCAACATGCTCCATTAGTTCAATGTATAGGTATAACAAGTAACCTAAGATACAAAAAATATTTTACAGGATATTATACGTATATAACAAAACAAAGGGAAGATTAAAAAATAAATATATAAAATAATAAATGATTTCAGTTAGGAAACTCAGATACATGAGTTTTCCTTTACTTTTGCTAATGCTGCCTTATCTTTTTGTATATTTTTGTACTAATAGGACTTTCTTTCACTGAGATGGTTATTTGGATACTAAGTGGGAAAGTAAAAAAACTCTAGTGCTTATAAAATGTTATCCACATTAATTAAAATTTCAGTTTAGTCCAGCTCTATAATTATGAACTGTATTTTAAAAATAACTGATAGTTTAAACGACTATGACTGTGGCTCTGTGTTAATTTCAGATAGGAAAGTGGTGGTAAGACCATTTTCACATAACAAAAAGGCAAGTTCTCAATACATCAAAGTCTCACATTGCCCTCTTTTCCTTCCAAATTTCTTGTGACTCTGGATAAGAATTATATGGTTACCAGGTTTCCCTTAAAGGTATTGTTCCATTTTAAATTTATCAAGTAAAATAGGACATTCTGGCTCATAAATACTTGGGTTTCCCACAATCACAACTAAAGAGGTTGTTTTTTGTGGGGGTTGTTTGTTTGTTTTTTGAGAAGTTGTGTAAAACAACTTTGTGAAGAACTACTGTCCACAGCCCTAAGGTGAAAAATTCTGTAGCAGTGGGTTTCTGGCCTGGACACCGTAATGCCCATGAGAGAGAAATCCTGAGATGGGTATTAGCATAAATTGACACCCTTCTTTAGTATATAGATAGCAGTTACCTATACACTATACACAGACTGCTTTTTAAAAAGTCTGAAAGCAAAATGTGACACTTTAACTGACTGCCCTGCTCCTTTTCCTAGTCTTCCTGTTCTCCCCTTTCAGCAATGCTAACAATATTTCCTTCTCACTTTTTTCCCAGTATTACTATTCTGTCAAGGATATTTCGGTTGGCGGGATGTGCATCTGTTATGGTCATGCCCGGGCTTGTCCGCTTGATCCTGCAACAAATGTATGTATATTTATAGGATGCTTAGGAAAATGAAATGCCACCCTGTAAAATACTTCCGAGAGGCTTTACTGAAAGGAAACGTTGTGAATGGGTGTCAGGTCCCCACTTAGACTCTTTAACAGGAAGCCTTGCCAGGGTGAAATAGAGCTGGCAGTTAAGATGATAGACTTTGAATCCAACTGTCACTACATCAGGAAATAGATTAGTTTTCTTTTCCCATAAAGGTTCCAAAGTGGTATCTATTTTGAAGTCTTTTTAGCTATGACAGCCTGGTGCATAATGTAGCTTTTTGAGAATGGCTGCCATCAATCCAACTGTCCAGTCCTTTAACATTTTTAATCAAAAAAATCATGCAAAGAAATAAAAATTCTGTGCAGAGGTAAGCATATAGGTGTCCCAGTGACAGCAAGCTGACGTGGGAAGGGAAAATAAGAAACCAGGTGGAGAATATTCAAGCATTGCGACTGTCAAGCTGGAACAAGCTTGAAGGCTTTCGTGTAGAATTTTTCATTAATGACAATGAATGTATTGAGTGAACATAACTTCAAGAAGACAAATGAATGTGTGTTTTTCTCTTGTCATAAACAAACTGGTGAAATTCAAAATCATCAACTGTGTAGCATATGGAAGAGATATTGAATTGGAAAATGAGTGGATGTCTATAAGGCCTTGCTGGTTTCTTCCCATCTATTAAACTATACTACAAGTAACATTATACTCAAAGCTAGTTTTCTGATTAATGACTTGTGTACTGTTATCTTCTAGGAAGATGAAAGACTGTGCTGATTTTCCTGGACTAGGTTGCAGTGTAGCTTGTTCTGTGTCACCTTTGTTATCTATCAGCGTCACTGGTGAACAGTGTTTTTGAAGTATTTTTTTTTATTATCAAATCATAATTTTTACTTTTTAACACAGGGGTTATAAACACAAAAATGCAGGATGTGGGAAAGGGGATGACACAGGAGCATAGGTGTTCAGGGGGAGTACAAATATTTTTTAGAACAGAGTATCAGCTGGGTAAAAGTTTAGGGGACTGGTCACTATGACTCTGCCTATGATTCACTTGTCCTTATCTAAGTTGGTACTATCCACCACGACTGCCTATTTACAAGGTCTATGACTACTCAGGCTGGTAGATTTCCACAAAAGCTGCCTGTTTAGAATAGCTTATAGCCATCTGTTTCAGTGTTTTTCCACAGAGTCCCAAGACTTTGTGTTAGCAGGCATGTGTGTCAGGCCTAGTGCTGATTTTAGGCTTATGACTGATTTTAGGCCTTCAGTATATAAGCAGGGCTGCCCCTGACATCTCCTCCCTTCTCCAAGTATAGAAGGGCTGTGGTGATTCTAATCTTGCCAAGGCAGGGATAGAGGCCTGACCTCCAGTAATTACAGGGGACCTTGTAATGTCTCCAGTCCTCCTGTCATTGTCCAGTGATGCATGAGGGCCATACCTATCCCAATGTCTTTTTCCTGGAGAGGTGATACTTTTGACATCAACCCCTATGCAGTCAGGCTTGTCCCTCAGGGAACCCAGAAACATATTTTTAGCTTTTATTTATATTCCCTTGCAGTGCTTAGCCTTGCAGCCTAAGCAAGAATTCAGATCGCCAGACAGAGGAGGTTCTGAGTGGCCCCTCTCTGCTTGGTCTAGGGGCAGAAGTCCTCTCTTTTAGGTTGGGTGGAGATGGGATTTGGGAACACCCTGGATAGAGTAACAACCTCATCTTGAGTCTCGTGGTCCTCCATAGCTAACTTATGGTAATGTATCAGAATAGATTTTGCTATCGGATTATCTATCTGTTATTTCACAAAGTTAGTCAGCCTATTTAAGGCCCAGGGACAAAAGGAAATAAGCAAAAATAACTCAATTAATGGTTCCAAGATGGAAGGAAGTAGAGTTCACAATCATGGAGTATTGAGAGCACAAAATGCAGCCTTGGAAGGGCTGTGAATAGGTGTTAGAACACAGGGGCACATAGTTTCCTTAAGGACAGAGATTCTAAACTCCCACTTTTCCTAAGTACCTAGATACACAGTGGAGACGAAACTTGTTTTGTCACTTCTGAGACTGTTAATGAGATTTGAAGAAAGCCTCCTCGCAGTAGATATGTGCTCCAGAAAATAAAGGCTCAAAGGGTCAGAGAATGAGAAGTCAGTTTTCACCTGGGCTTCCCTGCTCTTTTTAGAATATAAACTCAGGGATTCCAGCTATGGCAGGGACCAGCCCACACTGGTGCAGGACATATGTAGTCACACAAGTACTGCCACTGTCTCCTGAACATACTGAGCAAAATTTTATATTTTAGTGCACAATCGAGAACTTTTGAATCCAATTGTCACATTCTACACCCACCTTTTAGGGACAACCTCTCTTCTGTGGTTCTGTACAACACTCAAAACCTATTCCTCTCCTTTTGCGGCTAGAAATCACGCTGTGAGTGTGAACATAACACCTGTGGGGAGAGCTGTGACAGGTGCTGCCCCGGATTCCATCAGAAACCCTGGAGAGCTGGGACCTTCCTGACCAAGACTGAGTGTGAAGGTGTGTTCCTGACATAAGAAGACAGCCCTATCATTCTGTTTGGCTAGGGACACTAGGGACATCACTGTGAGCTACCATTAATTAGGCAATCTTCTATTTCAGTTATATGTTTTAGCCAAGGCCAGAGCTAGAAAATTCACAACCTAACTATCTTAACTTTCTCGGCTTTTTTGGATTTTCATCCTAATTTGCTAAATACTTGCTCAATGCATATTAATTTATTATAAATATAAGGATTATTGGAAATACAGTAAAAACCTTGTATGCTTTTTGTCATCAGAAACACTCAGTACTATAGCATAAAACAGTGACATGAACATTCAAACATATGTAGACACAAAACCACAAAACCACATGTAAAATGTACAATAAAAAAACATACAATGATCACACACACACACATCAAAAACAAATATGCATAGAAACATACACACAAACATGAAAACTCACAAAAAAGATACACAAGCACATACATAAACATACAAACACTCAAAAACATACAAAGACACAAAATACATAGAAACACAGAGAAATACAAAGAAACACAAAGATATACACATGAACATACACAACCACTCACAAATACATGTAGAATTACACACAAAGACACAAACACAAAAGCATGCAAACACACACATAGACAGGAACACAACATCTTTTGTGTTTCTATGAGTATAACAGAAACACAAACACCCAATACCCACATAGTTACATAGAAATGGAAATGAGTAATCTGTGAAACTTAGAGTCTATGTATTTGCCTTCTAAGCACAGAAACTTGTGAAATGGTCTTCAATCTGTATTAGCATTTTAGGTCCAAGTAATCACTTACAACCCACCCAGTAGCCTTTAAACACTCATCAGCTAATAGAGTCCAGTCAAAGGTGAGGGATTGTCTTCATGCTAGAGCCAGTCTATTAACCAAAAATGAAAGGACTCATTAATCACACTTAGGATGTACAGTGCTGATGAGCAATATCTGGGAAAGATAATGTAAGGTGACAAGGATGTCAGGGCATGAAGCTTTGTGGACATGAGTATCCCTCTTTAAATTGACATTTTAAATTGTATGGATTTATGGGGTCCCATGTGTTAATTATATATACATGTTTGCATGCTGCTAAAACCTTAAAACACTATCCTGTCTCATTGGTAATGCTATCGAAACCCATTCTTCTGTGGACTAGGCAGTATATTAATTATCATTTTGGATAATACATTACAGCCCTATAAATGAGATTACGGAAACTATTCTATTTAACAGTAAGTTAGGAAGCAGTAAACAACCTTTGGCCTTCTCCCTCTCCCACCCCTTTGCCCACTTTTAATAATCAACACTCTCAAATATTATGCACCTATGTTTATTAGACTAAACATATAAGTGAGGCCATATTGTATTTGTCTTTTGGTGCCTGGTTTATTACACTTAACATAATGTAACCCAGTTTCGTTCATTTGATGGCAACTGGAATGTTCCATCTTTTGTCTTAATAATATTCCATTGTGCATCTACTCCACATTTGTTAAATAGATATTGTCAGAACATAGTCTGGAAATGGAGTCATGTGAGAATTCTGAGTGCTTGTGAGAAAAGACTAAAAAAACAAGACAAGAACCTTGTGGCCTCAGTTTCTTCAAAACATAGAATTGCTTCATGTGCAATATAGTTTCATGCTCCTACCAGGCACAGTGGAGAGGAGTGAGTTTACTTCAGCTATTTTTATTCATGTGCCTCTATGGAAGAACAAGTTTTTGCCATGTGAGGCTTATACTTGTCCTCATGTGACTGTTCTTTACCATCAGAATATACGTTTTCTGATGCACTGAGTAAGTCAGCATGAGACTTTAACTAGGCCCCACTCTCCCAGGTTCACACTGCAGCTAGAGTGGTAAATAGTCATTAGATTGATTCCATGTATTGTCTGCGCTGAAGAGTGTTTTGATAATGTGGGAGGGAAATATGGTTTTGGCATACTGATTATTAATAGTCAAAATGCTCCTAGATATAGATTCTTCATAACAACACCAAGATAGAACTGCTCACAATCACCTGTGGTGATTATTAGCACAATTTATGCTGTAACATTTGATGGACAATGGACACTAAAAGATAAGACAGAAATAATAAATAGTGAATGACGTGCCAACCAGAGTTCATACTTTAAATCATCATCTTGGAGATAAAAGGAATGTGTCTGTCTTCTTCTGAGGGAACTGACTAAAATGCGTACCTCCAATGTTTATGTCCTAATTTGGTGATGTAGCCTACCCTGGTGACCTAAATTCTAGAAAGTTCTGTATCTATACATTTTCTTGGGCCAAGAATAGACCCAAACAGAGACCTCTGCAGAACTGTAGACATACTTACAGGAAGCCAAATTCAGCTGAATTCAGTATTAATATTTCAGTGAGTCAGCCCAAACCATATATACTTTAAGTTCAAGAAGTATGGCAGGCTTACTATC
Organism: Arvicanthis niloticus; assembly: GCF_011762505.2. NCBI lineage: Eukaryota > Metazoa > Chordata > Mammalia > Rodentia > Muridae > Arvicanthis > Arvicanthis niloticus. The sequence goes on from NC_133438.1 coordinate 16,735,149, forward strand.
AAATAAGAAACACAAGTCCTATGTGTCGTGTACAACAATTGAGTATAAACTGTTTTTGTTTATGTTTATCATGGATCATATATTGGACATGATGAGACTTTGAGACAATTGAATAAAATATTTTTCAACCATAAATCACACCTTGTTTGAGATTTATGGGGCTACACATGTTATCTGTATTTTGAATGTCTTTCCTTTCTTCACATACACTGTTTATTCTTTGATATACTTCTATCTGTTTCTACCTGTTTCTATCATTAGTGGACATGCATAGAGGCTTAGCTGCCACTGAATGCTCAACACCACTGGAAGGCCACTCTTTGCTCTCGGGCATCTGTTCTTAGATAATTTTGAAATATTAGGGATTTTATGTCCTTTATTTGTAGGGTGGAGGGGGTACATTTCCATAGTCTGAAGACTAAGGATTTTCAAAAACCAGAAATTAATGGTGGATATCTTAATCATAAGCCTAGCTAAGCATCTCACCATTGAAAATGTATCCATTTCTTAACATGAAATTTCTCTTTTCCAAGTTTAAGATTTAGGAAAGTCTCATGTGATAGGAAAACCCTCTCTGTACAAAACATAATCACTAATTAATTTGAGTTTAATTTGGATTTTTACTGATCTAGCTTATTTAAAGTAAGATGTATCTCTAAAAAGTTACAAATTTTCATTGTGTTACTAAGACATTTTAAGGATTTTCTGTGGGGGTAGAAAGTTGCTGATGGCAGAGTAGAAAATGGCTCACTGAGAGAAGACACCATCCTCATCCTCTGAAGCCAGATACCCCTTTCTGGTACAGTGCCATTGGTGTTGATATACAGATGGAGGGTCCTGGTTACAGGGTGAGGACTGCCATTCCAACATCAAACATTAGCTCCCATTCTACAACTCAACATCCATTCTAATAATTGGGTTGATAAAAATTCAGTATTATATCATACGTCCATCTACACTGACAGCAGAAATGTGCACTGTTCCTTACAATATATTTTTTAAAGAGGATGTTTAAATATTTGTGTGAATTTTCCTAAACCCATAAAGTAATTTTTAATGCACACAGGCTCATGTTTATTTCTGTGTAGGCCCTGAAATAAAGCTCAAAACTCTACAAATATAATAAAATTATTATATTTTAAATTGAAAGTCAGCAGGCTGGAAAATTTTTTTTCAACAGCCATGACAAGGAGATATCATTCTTACTATATTGGAAAATCTTACATGGCAGTAAGAAAACCAATAATGCTGTTATGAGCAAAAACCAAAGCAGTTTTATGTCTTTGATGGCATTCATAATTTAGACAAAAAAAGGATACTAACACACCAATTAAGACAATGGAAATATTGTTTGATTTGTCAGTGTTTGTATTCATCCTTCTAACTAATATGTGTATGTTTACTGTGTCTAATAATGGTATTAAAAGCATGATAAAATACAGTGTTGGTGAGGTTATGGGGCATGGCTTTCACTCCATGACTATGGGTGGAGATAATATAACATTTTAGTATGCCCATTTTTCAGTTTATTATAATTCAAGTTGACATAACCTTAGTCTAAAAAAATTATACTTTCATAAATTTAACCCAAAGGTGGTATCATATATGTGCACATTCTGACTCCCTTTGTATTATTTTTAATTGCTTTTACTAATTTATTTCTTGAAGAATATCTCTCCAGGATTCCTTTTTTAAGTATTTTGCATTTACAAAACAAATGAAAGAAGTAAGTCATAAAATGGCACTAAATTTGAAATTACTCCTCAAAACCTCTCCTTAACACAGGAAAGAGTTTAGGTTCATAAACCGGATCCTAACTCTCAGCCGTACCACTTGACTTCAGTATGTATGCACTGCTGTTTAAGGACAAACCTTATAACAACCTGTAACTGTCCATTAGCAGGGTACTGACACATACCTCCTCTGATCTTTGTAGCCTTAGGTGATACTCAAGTGATATGCTAAGAACTGCTGTTATTAGTAAGGCCAGACAGTTCAGAAAATATACATACATAAAACAGCTGTGTATATATATGCACACTGTGTGTGTGTGTGTGTGCACATGCACGTGCACCTTCTAATACACAAGTACAAATCAATGAAAGAACACAGAACCAAATCTTTTGGAGACTTCACAATAGCTTTCCCTGATTCTTACCCTCATAAAAATTTCACATACATACCATAGCTTTACACAGCCTTTTTTGGGAAAAGTTACCCTTCTCCCCGCTTGCACTGTCTAGAATTCCTATAATACAACATGAAAAGACAAAGAGGAAAAGGAGCAGGATAAGTTGATCACATGCATTAAAAAGGCATTATGGTGATGGTGTTACAGTGATGGTGTTATGGTCATGGTGTTATGGTCATGGTGTTATGGCTATAGTTTTATATCCATCATCTCATCTGACCAACTGATGTTTTTAGACACCTCCATCTACTAATAACTACTGACTGTCACATGTTTATAAGGAAACATCACATATGAAGACATTACTCATATCACATGACTGCTAACCCAAGGCAAATTCATCCGATCCACACTACCTCAGGATCTCATTCTGTCCCGATTTCTTGACACCTGCTGTAACGGGCTTTTCTACCTGTGCCCAGTTCTCAAATAATGACTCTGAGACTTAAGCTGTGGCTCCCTCACCAACTAGCTCATAACTTACATAATCCAGTTATTTTATTCTGTGTGTGCCAAATGGTGCTTACCTCTCCTCAGTTAAATGTGTTTGTCTTCCTCAGAGTCTAGGTGAATCTCCCACTCTTTATTCTCTCCCAGCATTCTTATCTCTGTACTGGAACTCCCACCTATTATTACTTCCTGCCTTTTGCTAATAGGCCATCAGCTTTTTTTGGACAGGTGATAGTTCCATACAGTGCACAAGATATTCTCTCTACAACCTATCATGCATTTGTCTCATTGTCTGGGAAGGATCTGGGAGGACTGTAGCAATGTTTAGAACGCAAACTCCTGAATGTAATTCCAAAACAGTGTCCAATAGAGACAAGGATACCTTGTATGTGAAATCACTTTCTCTGGCTTGGTTTAGTGATGTATGAAGAGAGTTGAATTGTAAATGAAACCAATAATATCAAATATAGAATGACTATCAGAGAATCTGGCCCCTTGAAAAGTTTTATGTGTTATTAATTATGACAAAAAGAATATATTAACACTTCCCTGTCCATTTGCCCACAGCATGTAGTACAGAGGGTCACCTATGGGCATTATCCATCATAGATTATGTTGTTGTTAATAATTGAGTGGTTTGTTCAATAACTTATCTGTCATAATAGATTGTAGGTTAAACTATATGGAATTGTAATTATATTTGAAAAACCAGTGAACTATTGGCATTTCACTACTCAGTTCAATTTATAGATTTTAATTATTTCAAATCCCATTACAAATATACATATATATGCATATATATATATATATATATATATATATATATATATATATAATAAGTACAAATGCCTTGTTAATAGATTTATGTTTCTATGCTATATGGATAATAAAATAGTTTTAAATATATTTAAAGCCTGAAATCAGTACTTACTGCTTTTTATTCTGACTGTAGCATGCAATTGTCATGGAAAAGCAGAAGAATGCTATTATGATGAAGCTGTTGCCAGCAGAAATCTAAGTTTAAACATACATGGAAAGTACATCGGAGGGGGTGTGTGCATCAACTGCACACACAACACGGCTGGGATCAACTGTGAGACATGTATTGATGGATTCTTCAGACCAAAAGGGGTAAGGAACACCTTTTTTCATAAAGTTTCATTTTTGCTCGAGTGTGTTTTCCAAACAAATAAGGTCTGTAGTACACTGGACTTCATACTTTAAGAGGTGACTGAGAACTTTTCTTATCTCAAAGTGTCACATCTCCTTAAGGATGTGATATATGGTGTTATAACCACTCCAGAAATGTTTATTTTGTCTTTTTCCAATTGGTCGTGATTCCTGAAAAACTATCTTCTGATCTTAGAATATTAATTCAGTTTATCTTTCAGTAAACATAAAACAAACCAACAAACAAAAACACTAGAATCATATAGTACTTATTCATTTGTGTTTTCATTTCTCACATCAAAAAATTTCAAGATTTATTTATCCATGTTATATGCACCAATAATTGCTCATTATAGGACTGATAATATACTTTTGCATAAGTAAATAAGGTCATTCAGTCCATTCTCCTCTCGTTGGATATTCAGGTGGTTTTTTGACTCTGATTAGCTTCTACAAGCAAGTCTATATATGCCATGTTATGGTCATTTTAATTTAGCTTCTGGAAATACTTAAGAATAAAATAAAATAAGTACTTCCTTATTTCAAAGGACAGGTCTATATTTAAATTTATAAGAAATTGTCACTTGTTATCAAATTGTCAATGACATTTTACACACTGGCCAAAAGTATTTGATGTTTATGAGATTTTTTACTCCACTGTTCTTTATGGTTGACATTGGTTTTTGGATCTCAGTCATTCTAATAGTTTAAAACTCTCTCATATATTTAATTTTGATCTCATGTGCCTGTTGGTCATTTGTGTGTCATCTATCTTGAAGCATATGTTCAAGTAAAGATATTTTTCTTTTCTTATTTATAAAATTTTATTTTTAATTTTTAGGCAACATCTTGAACAAATTTTTGTATTTAGCATGAAATAATGATTTAGACTTCCTACTGGTCCTTTGGGAATCACATGATGTGGTCATAGAATGTGAACCAATTGTACAGACACATTCCCTGAGCACTAAACTCAGTTCACTTGGAGTTGAATGATGCAGGTTCACTCCATACCGTATTTGGAACAAGGCTCTCCTTTCAGTAGGTTGTTTGAATTTATATCATTTTAAAATTATTTGGTTTATTTTTGAGATTATAATTGTATCACTTCACACATCCATTGATTTCCTCTAAATTCTTCCATGTACCTTCTACCCACCATTTCAGGTTTTTATTTTTAATTTGTGGCCTCTTTTTTCATTAATTGGTATTATATATGTGTGTTTGGGGGGGGGGAGGTCTGTATAATGTTACTTGTATGTTTTCAGACTGGCCAAGTGCACACCAGTTGGTGACTCATAGAATTTTACAATCAAAATTTCAAATAAAGATAATATTCCTTGCTATTTGTTTAGAATCTATATATAAATAAGAAAAAAGAATATCATATTAAATTGAGCCATCTTAGGAATACATCATAGCTCCATGTACTTTTCAAAACTTATTTGTAACAATAATTTTGGAATAAAGACCTTACATAACCTTAGTTAAATGAAAATGGGCCTTTTGTTTTGTGTGTCCACAATAATGATTAATAGTTAGGTAAAACTTTTTCCCAATCCTTTCATGCTATTATTAAGAAAAAAATTAATACTGAGTTTATCATCTGTATTGATTGAAAATGCATTTCTTTGTTCTAGCAATCTGAAGGTATTCTCTAGATTTGCACTTAGACTCTTGTCTACAAATAATGCCAGGCTCACTCTTTACTTTGAAATATTTATGCTGATGTTAAATAGAAATGGTGAGAACTGACATTTTTATTTTGTTCTCACTTTAAATATAAACATAATAATTCACTATTGAGCGTGATGTGAGTTATGGGATTTTTATGGATGCCGTTTATCAGATTCAGCACCTTCTTTGCTCTTCCCAGGTATCTGAGCACTTTTATAATAAAAAAAAAAATGCTGAGGCATTTTGTCAAATGCTTTTCTGCATCTATTAAAATAAATATAGGCATTTTCACTTTCCCTGTTAGTTTGATCATTTATATTCATTTTCAAGGTATCAAAACAATTTTGCATTTCTGTATCAGGTACAGTTAATTTATAAAATAATATAATTTTCATGCATGGGGTGATTTTATTTAGTTAAAGACTTTTGTCTTGCTGTACAGGGGGTTTGGAACTTTAATTTTCTGTTTTTAAAGTTTTTTTTCTCAATCATTTGTAGTAGGCTTTACCAGCCTCAGACAAAAGAATGAGGAATGCTTCCTTTTTTTTTTTTTTTTCAGATTTAAAAAAAAAATGTATAGGATGAAAATTAAACCTGCTCCAAACATTTTAGAGTAGAATTCCCAAGTGAGGTAACTGAGGTTTGGATTTCTCCATTTTCATGGCTGCTTAGAATGAAATTTGATATTAATTAATTTTTAAAATTAGATAAATGGCTAAACCTAAGAGGTTTTGTATTTTTGCTTCTTGTGTGTATGGCAAGGTCTCATAAGGTAGGTGTTATCAAATTAAAACCTCCTAGGCAGAGGAGAAAGATTGAGGAACTAGGAGGGATTAGGAAGACAATTAGAGCCAGACAGTGGTGGCCCACGCCTTTAATCCCAGCACTTGGGAGGCAGAGGCAGGGGGATTTCTGAGTTCAAGGCCAGCCAGGGCTACACGGAGAAACCCTGTCTCGAAAAACCAAAAAAAAAAAAAAAAAAAAAAAAAAAAAAGACAAATATAGACAACTAACCTGGACCCTGGGAAGCTCCCAAAGACTGAGCCACCAACCAGTAAGTAGTAAATGTATACCCACCTAGCAAAATTGAATTTTAGAAGTCTACCAATCCTTGTCAAAGATAAATGCTTTTAATTTTATCAATATAATCTGTAGTGTAGTTTTAAAATCAATTTGTCCTGAATTGTTTGCTGAGTTGAAGATATTGGCATTTTTATTACTCTTGATTCAAACCATATCAAATTATTTTTCAGGTATCACCAAGTTATCCGAGACCATGTCAGCCATGTCACTGTGATCTAGCTGGCTCCCTTAGTGAAGTCTGTGTCAAGGATGAGAAATATGCCCAGCGAGGTGAGACACAGTGGAGAACTGTTGCTCTGGAGAAAAGATGCCAAACATCATTTTTTTTTTTTTTTTGCAGAGAATTTTTCAGTAATTCCATTCACATGGCCAGAATTCTGACATCCAATGGTGTTCCCTATAAGACCTCATTTTTTCACTGTAATAACTTATTTTGTGCTGAACTATATCGTTTGAAAGCAAACAAAAATATTAATCATGCACATGCCTTGATGTATGTGTAAGGTAACATGTCACTTTATTATAGGATAAATTCTTAGAAATTTGTCATTAAGCACATTAATTGTAGAAATGCCACAGTGGGTATTATACAAACTTTGGTGTCACCAAGCAGTACAATCTTATGGGACCACTGTCATCTAGATGATGTGTCCTTGATAAAAGGGATGTTATATGACAATTGTGTGTGTATAGGTAGGGTATAAAGAGAGAAGGTATTTATGTATAAGACACACATATTATATATACAATGTTTTATGTCCTGTTACTTAGATCGCTCTGTAACTTCACTGGTTCCAGTATAAGTTGACAGTGTTGAGAGATGTGTGTGCAGCATTGGGAGCACATAAAATCACAACGTGGGATGTAGGTGATACCACGTATGAGGGAAGGGTCACAGATGGGCAGTACTATGAGGTGAAATCAAATACTCCGAGAATTAAGATTCAGAATAAACTCTCAACATCAAGGAATCAAGTGTGGCAACAGAATAAAATTACTATTTGGGAGCTGCTTTCAGGCTAGTTGCCTTGGATGAGTGGCATGCTGCAACTAGCAAATAGTAATGGCTGTGTGCATTTTTGCCTTAATAACCTTAAGTTAAAGCCTTTCGTCATGAAGTCTTTCCGTTTTTCAAATGACAAATAAATCCTAATACTGTTATGAATGACATTAAGTTCCACACTAAAATAAGTACATTGCTTGAAAAAAACTATTAGAAATAAAAAAATAGGAATATCTGTACATAATATAGTGGTAATTTAGAAGCAATATTAATAAATTTTTATAAAGAGAAACAATTTAATACTGTCCTCCTTTTCTTATTCCACTTTTTTCCTTTTATTGGATCCTGAAGGGAAATTGAGGGCACTGAAAATTTTGAGTTGCCATATGGGAGATGGACTTGAACCAGGGTCCTCTGGAAGAGTATAAAGTATTCTTAACCATAGATCCTTCTCTCCAGCACCTATAATCAGTACTGCTCTGAGGCAAAAATCAAACAAAAAATTACTTTATTCCATCTTTATCACTATAAACTGAGTATGATTTTAAGTTCTATTTCATGGCTCCAATTGCTATTTATGTAGCTATTTTTACTTTTCCTCACACTTTCCTGATAATATACTCATGTTCTGTGTTTCATATTTCCAGCCATTTTCAAGACTCCTGTGCACATTATAAAAACATATTCTTAACAGTAGTTCAATGTGTGCTTGACTTATTCGTGCTCACTATTCCTCTTTTCCCATGTTCTCTTATACTGTATTACTGCATTTTGTTACACTTTGTTTGATGGGGAACACAGTTTATTTTCTTGACATGGATGTTTTGTCTATATATATATATATATATATATATATATATATACATACATATATATATAAACATGTATGCATATATATACACATACATATATACACATATATATGCATATATATGTGTATATATATGTGTGTGTATATATGTGTATATAATATATATGCATATATATACATATATATACACGTATACATGCATATATATGCGTATATACATATATACATATACACATATACACATATACACATATACATATATACACATATATACACATATATACACATATATAGACATATATACACATATATACACACACACACATATATATATTTATATATATATATATATATATATATGTCATATGAGTGTCTGGTACCAGCAGAGGCCAGAACAGCTTGTGGAATCCCCTGGAACAGGAGTTACAGATGATTGTGAGCACCATATTGGAACTTGGAACCAAACCTGCTCCTCTGTAAGATGTGCAAGTGCTCCTAACTGCATAACCATCTCTCTAGCCACTTGTTTTAAACATTTTTTTTTACAGATACAATTGCTATGTTTGCATAACCACTTGCATTTTTATTAGGCTCCAAAGACCCTTTAGTTATAGCTTTAGTGACATATGTGAGAAAAGAAGGTCATTTAAACCAACATGAGAAAGGTACATACAAACTTATAGAGACTGAAACACATATATATTATAACTTCCAGTTTAGTGTGTTTATATAATTTCTAGGTGAGCAAACTAGTACTTGTTCCTTCTCTTGGGCCTCTTTTCCTCATGTTGGTTTATCTCGTCCAACTTTGATGTGATAGTTTTTGTTTTATCTTATTATATTTTATTTTGATATGAATAACAACTTAGCCATGAGGGTAAAGGATAGGGACACTGGGTATATTAACTGCTCCAGGGCAGGTTTCATGTTTAGGAGTAGCTGGCCAACATATGATGGACTCCACAGTTTTTCTGTGTATTTTTATTTAATTAGAGCTTGATATGAGTGTGTGTGTGTGTGTGTCTGTCTGTTTGTATGTGTGCTTTTATTTATGGTGGTGTTGTATTCTGTTTTTTAGGTTTTGCTGTTGTGTTAGGTTTTGAGAAAGAACGTAATGTTGAATTGGTATGGAGTGGGAAGAATCTGGAAGGAATTAGGGGTGGGGAAGAATATGACTAAAATATATTTAAATTTAAAATTGCTTTAAATTTATAAATAATAGAATTTAAAAAAAAACTAATTTTGTGATCAGAATCCAATTTAACAGTTGCTGTGATTGAAACTTAAATAATTAAACCTATTTCCCTTTGAACATGTCAATATGCAATGTTTCTTCCTTTAGGGTTGAAACCTGGATCCTGTCACTGCAAAACTGGCTTTGGAGGCATGAACTGTGATCGCTGTGTCAGGGGTTACCATGGTTACCCAGACTGCCAACCCTGTAACTGTAGCGGCTTAGGGAGCACAAACGAGGACCCTTGTGTTGGGCCCTGTAGCTGTAAGGTACGTTGGTTAATTTGATTATGTTACACTGTTGAGACATAGGGCAGCTTCTCTGTTATGTCTGCTGCTACTAGGCATTCGTATAGCTTCTCCTGTGCATATGACTATCTATTATGTGAATACTACTCTATGTGTCATTAAATGCTGAACCGGCTCACTGCTATTAGTGGTCTATGTCATTTTATAAAAAGTGATTTTTTTTCTCCCATTGCATGTATCACTTGAAAAGCTTTCAAATGAAAATGAGATACCTTTGTATCTGCTTCCTAAAAGAATTCTGTTGAGGATTTAATTTGGGATTTTAAAAAATAATCCCGTAAAATCTGAGTGGAGATAGGTCTTTAAATTTTTTCACTATGTTTAAACTCTTCTGTCTCATTAGCAACGTGAAAGAAGGCCTAGTGGAATTGATTAAAGATTTGGCTTGTTCTCCCATGAGTACTTTCAGGAAGGCAATTTTATTTCTTGTACATAATCAGCTAATAGCTCATCATGTTAACACTAAGGGACATATAACACCTGTAACCTCCACACACAGGAAACAGAAGCAAGCACAAATTCAAAATGATAGGACTGGTTTGTTTCAGCTACAGAAGTCTATTCATGGTGGGTGTTGTTTTGTTTTGTTTTGTTTTGTTTTGTTTTTCGAGACAGGGTTTCTCTGTGTAGCCCTGGCTGTTCTGGAACTCACTCTGTAGACCAGGCTGGTCTCGAACTCAGAAATCCACCTGCCTCTGCCTCCCAAGTGCTGGGATTAAAGGCATGCGCCACCACCACCCAGCTTATTCATGGTGTTTTGATTAATGTGTAACTGTATTTTCTGATGCAGTGAGCAATCTTTTTTAAATAATAACATGCACATTATTATAAACATGAAAATAATTTTGATATCTTCAATGGAGCCTTACTAAGAGCAAAGACAGTTATATTAAAACTTTCCTTTCCTTTACTAATTTATTACACTTATTTACATATATCTGGTAATAGTTGGTACACATGTATTTTGGTGTATGCAAATATTGTAGCATAATAAAATATTTTTAATATTAAATACTTATTAAAAATATTTCTAAAATGCCATATAGTACATTATTTGTATACTTTATGTATATTTACTGTATATACTTATAATAATAATAAAACTATATATAGTTTATGTAATACACATGTTTAATATTAGAGACTATTTAAGCACCTATCTTGGTCTATTGAAACTGGACCACTTATTGCCTTTACAGTGACCAGAGTGCTGTTATGAAAGCTCTCATGTGTTGAAGTATAATAAATTTTCTAGATTTAGTGCATTGCATTCCAGTATTATCTGAAATGAAAAATTGTTCTCTAAGACCAGTACTGAACCCCTGTGATTGAGTGGTGGCTTGGTTCAGGCCCCCACTCCTGCACTGAATGCTGCAGAGGACACCTGACAGCCTTCATTTCTTCTTCTCTAATAAGCACTGGGAAAAACATTGTGCATGCTTCCTTGCTTTCCCAGAGTATGGCAGCCATCTCTCATTTTGTCATTTGCTCCGGTCCAGGACAGGTAGGGCTAAGCTGAAAATGGGAGAGGAGCTTTGTGAGTCTCTAGAACACAGGATTCAAGCAGGAGGAAAGACATACTTTTAGATACACACCTTTAAAGGAGAGGCTGGGCATCTGCTCTGTTTAAGGAATGATAGAAGAGATAGACAAGCTTCATCTCATTCAGCATCTTCGGGAGGCAGGACCAAAAGGCTGGAGCAGGAGAGCTATGGAGATTAGTTGTGCTCTCAGGGACAGCTCTGCAAGCTCTCTTCAAGTCTTGTAAAGATTGTGACATTGATGAGAAAAATGCCTCCATGAAGACACTTGAAGCCCTAAGCACGTGATTTAAATACTACCACAACCAGGAATTTAAAAATCATAAAAATGATTTAAAATTGACTAAATAGCATCATTAAAAGCAATGTCTTTCAACAGTGTTATATTTTAAATAGAAAACACCAGCTCTTAAGAAGTCTTATGATACAATTTTGCAGAAAGCTAGTTTCATATGATGCCAACCAAACTTTTAATATATAAAAAATATACAGACATAGTGTGAGTTAGTTATATCACAAAATTATGTCACAACATAATTATATCATGGTGTCTTATAATGAACTATATCACAATGTACAGACAACACAATGTGATGAATTGCACATTGTCTCTTGTTTACAAGAATGATAAATAGCTAAGTATTTAAAACAGTCATGCACACAATTTATATACTAAAATAAGCACCCAGTAGTGCATAAAGAAATGAGATATGTTCTTCTTTTTTTAAAGTATGATTTGAAACAATTGTGCCAATTTATTAAAAAGATAAATGGATCAAAATGCATTATGAGAAGAAAAATGTGACTGGATGCTTATAATAAAATGATAAATGTTTTCTCTCAGTATAAAGTATGTATGTATGTATGTATGTATGTGTAAACATGTGTATCCATGTTTTATTAATATTGAAATAATTATCTTTAGGCATTTATGAGTAAAATATAAAATTGATATAAGTAATAGGTATATAAGTATGCATTTGTAAAACACATACTATTTAATAATAATTCGCATATATTTCTTTATATTTTTACATAAGAATTTTTCATAACTGTCTTTTAAAAATGCTCTTATTTTTCAAATTTTTAAATTGCATCTATTGATTCAGTGTGTGTGTGTGTGTGTGTGTGTGTGTAGGCACAATTCCACAGCACTCCTATAATTATCAAAGAGAACTTACAGGAGACGGTTCTTTCATTACTTGTTGTGAAGCATGGGAATTGAACTCTGGTTGTCAGTTTGGCAACCAGCACCTTATGTGTAGAGTTGTCTGATTGGCCTGGCTTGCTTTTCATGGTTTTCTTGAGAAAGAGCTATCCATTGGGTATGAAAACAATTTTAAAAACGTTCTTCAATAGGGAACCTGAGGCCTATTTTTTTCTTCTGTGAATTTTAAGTGACAGAGATTTTAAATGCTCTTCTAAACTTATTGAGATAGTCACAACATTTCCAGCTTCTATTCTATATATATAATATATATAATATATATATATATTATATATATAATATATATAGAATATGCTCTATTCAAACATATAGATTGGTTGGATAAAGACAGCTAGTAAACTTAAAAATACTTAGATTCACGAAATATATGGGAGTTACTAGTTTCAGACCAAAGACAAAATCTGTTAGACCTAAGCTCAAGCCAATTTGAGTAACAAGATTTGTGAGGTATAGGAAGAAGGTGACTCTTAGTTTTAGCATAAAGCCCAATATTTGGGGGGGGGGGGTTAATACCCTTGAATTGGCTCACATAAATAAATTGGAATTGAACTGCTTCTTTTAGGGACCTGAGAAATGTTTTCCAAATGTGGGGAGGAAACTATAGCTCAACTGAATTTATGGATGCAACTAAACAGCTCTCTGGAGCTCTGGAAGTAGAAAAGTTAATGGTTAATGAGTAACCAAATCCCGGAACCTGTGTGCCATGGGAAAGTAGGATTCTTCCCTTATGATATATAGATATAAAACAAACAGTGATATTCCAATTGATACCTTGGTGAGGGGGGAGGAGAGACAGAGACAGAAACAGAAAGACATACAGAGACAGAGAGACAGAGACAGAATGAATTGGTATTCAGCTAATTAGGAGCAGTAACATCAGGAGATGACTGTACCCTCTACTCTAGAAATTTCACATCTAAACATTTATCCTAAAGAAGTTTAGCAATACATATATACCTGGTATAATGAAACTAAGAAAAATAAAATCAGAAAAGTAGCAAAAATGAATTATAATAAGCTCACCTTCCTTGTCTATGTTTGTAATTTCTATAGTTTTCAACTCATCACAGGATAAAAAAAAATAGAGCTAGAAATTTACTACTGCTAAGTAAGTGTATTTGATTAACATGCACAAAACCCTAGATTTGATCCCAATACCACAAACTAATCAAAAATAGAATAAAGAAAAAGATATGTAAAGAGCAATTATGTATATGGACATGAACACCTTTCTCTTTTAATCCCCTAAATCTAGGGTAACAATCTTCCCAGAAAACGAAATAAAGTAGACATCTGAAGTATATGGAGTGAGAGAACTTTGTAGGAAAGGGATAGGGAGGAAAACAGGGGTTAGGATTAAGAGTGTGGAGTAGGAGGGATAGGAGAGGAAATAGAAATGAGTGGGGGCAACTCTGGGACAGGGGAGACCCTCAAGAGTCTTTGGGGATGCCTCTAGTTGAGATTTCTCCTAGTGGGGGATACGAAACTTGAACAGGCCACTTCGAACTTCCTGTGGAGGGAGGAGGATCCACCCACAAAACCTTCCACTCAAAATTTGTCCTGTCTGCAAGAAGTGTAGGGATAATGATGGAACAGAGACTGCAGGAATGGCCAACCAATGACTGACCCAACTTGAGACCATCCCATAGGAAAGAGCCAACCCCTGGCTCTAATGATTTTCTGCTATGCTTGAAGTCAGTAGCCTAGCATTACTGTCTTGTGAGAGGCTTCATCCAGCAGTTTATGATAAGAGATGCAGAGATACACCACCAAGCAAGGCAGAGCTCAGGGAGTCTTGTGGAAGTGTGGGGAGAAGAAAGGAGGGCGCTGGAATGGGAAAGGACTCCACAGGAAAACCTACAGAATAAACTAACCTGGGCCCATGGAGGCTCACAGAAACTGAACCACCAACCAGTGAGTATGCACTGGCTGAACATAGACCCCCTGCACATTTATTTGTAGCTGTATCTTTACCAATAGCTTCTCACAGTGCCAAGCCTCAGCTGTTCTTCATGACTCCTTAATACCTTCAAAACAAGTACCACCTGGGTGATTCATACACATTATCAAGTCCAGCTATAGCACAAGGTATAAACTTGGCTATCTCTGGAACACAGTTTCTGTGCGCTCTTAGAAAACACTTCCCAGATTTCACTTCAGTGATACTGGTTTCTTCTTAATCACAGCAAATTTCTTAGTTCCAGCTAACCAGCATCAATTATCTCAGTAGTCCCTTCTATTTTTGACTCTAAAACCAGAGCCATATGGTCAAAACTGAGTCTTTTTTGCTTGCTGGGGTTGGAATATGCCCCCTCCCTATTCTATTACCAGCTTTTTGTTTTCCAATTCTCTCACTGTCAAAGCTTGGCTGTCCTGCAACTGTCCTGCTCTGTAGATTATCCTTGAATGGAGAGGTTTGCATGGCTCTGTCTCCTGCATGGTGGGATTAAAGACAGGTATCATCACCACACCTGGACTTAAGCTTTTCTTGCTTTGTCCCAGGCTGGCCTTGATCAGGAATCTGCTTGTCTTTGTCTCCTGTGATTAAAAGTGTGTACCAATCTGCCTGGGCCTCAGCTTTTCATGGCCACTCTTCCTCAAGATCCAGCTCAAAAGCCTGTGTCTTTCACCCTTAAGACCTGGATCACAAGTACACCTTCCATTTCTGGATTGTAGTTCATTCCAGTTGAAAACTATTTTTTGATCAGCTGCAGATACAAACAATAAGATAAGCTGGGTGGGATCTTGCCCTGAGATCACCTCTTCCTTAATCTCTCTATCTTCTTGAAGACAGACTTCAGCTCCACTTCCTGGTGCCTCTTTATTACTCAAACCATGCATAATATAGTTTTCCTTTCTAAGCTTGCTATGCTTGTTCAGAAAGCTCTTCATTAGACTTAACCAGAGAACAAAGTCTTTGTTGGGCTTTTTTGAGACATCCTTTGTCAATGCAATTAATATAAATCTCTTTACCTTAGCTTTAGATAGACTCTTCAGACAAGGGCAAAAAACATCCGTATTCATCACCAAAATACCAGAAAAACAGTCTCTCAGCCACATATTTTTTTTTCCTCTGAAACATCTACAGCCAGGCTTCCACATTTCAAATTACCCTCAGCAACAACAGGCTTCCATATCCCGACTAGAATATTCCATTAAGCCCCACTTAAAGCATTGCACTACTTTCCAAATCTTAAGTCCCCAAATCCACATTCTTCCAAAAACAAAAGCATGATCAGACCTATTACAGCAATACCCTACCCTTGGTACCAACTTCTGTCTTAGGTAGGGTTTTACTACTGTGAACAGATACCATGATCAAGGCAACTCTTATAAGGACAATGTTTAGTTGGGGCTGACTTACAGGTTCAGAGGTTTAGTCCAGTATAATGAAGGTGGGCACATTGGAACATCCTGGCAGACATGGGGCTGGAGGAGCTGAGAGTTCCACCTCTTATCCTGAAAGCAGCTAGAAAAAGACTGGTTTCCAGGCAGCTAGAATCAGGGTCTTAAAGACCATTCCTACAGTGACAGATTTCCTGCCACAAGACCACAAGACCACAAGGCCACAAGACCACAAGGCCACAAGGCCACAAGGCCATATCAAACAAGGCCATACCTCCAAATAGTGCCACTCCCTGGGCCAAGCATATTGAAACCATCACTATGTGCAAACGGGAAACTGGTCTCAAATTCTTTTTCTTTGTTTCATCTTTGTGTAGTTTAGATATCAGAGTGACTGTTAAGTCTGGCATGGCCTTGATAGAGGTGGAATTACATGGTTCTCACCCATGGAACAGAACCAACAGGGCATGAGCCTCCAGGAATTTTGACATCCGCTATGGGCATAAGGCTTGTTTGTGTAATTATGTACATATTTTCATGCCCCCCTTTGAGGAATGTCCTCCCTGTTGAGGTTAATGAATTCAGGATATTAGAAACAGCATGAGTCCAGAAGTTGAGGGTATGTGTATGTCTTTAGCAAAATGAAAAATGCTGGGAACTTCAGGACAGCCCTTAAGTATGTGGAAAAGAACTCTTAAAAACACGAGTTCAAAGATACAATTTCTCAAATATGCAAAAATATAAGGATGCAATATGAATTGTCTAAGGGGTCTCTTAGATCTAAAGAAGCAGAGGCAGCTACAGTATGAACCAGTTTGGCAGAGAGATACAAAGACAGGCAGATACAAATTCAATCAGATTCCAGAGACAGAGAAAATTTAGGTCCAGGAATGATCAGAATGGTAATTCCAGGGGGGAGCTTCACCCAGCCATCTTAGTGCCTGTGCTTATGCTTGCTGTCTCTTCCTAAGAGTCAAAGGAATAAGGTCATGAGATACTGATTCATAGGATAATCAGAAGGGAACCTGGAGTAAATGACTCACTTGATATGTAATACAAAAGACTGGGCTTATGATGTGCAACAGATGAGCTCTCCAGAGAAATTTTTAGAATAGCAAGACAGAACTTCTTGGAGAACTGTCTCCTGCAAAGAATAGCCAGAGAAAGCTTTTTAGAGAGAAAGCTGTCTGGAGATCTCCAGAGAAAGCAGAACATAGAGAGCAATCTGGAAATCTGTCCTGAGTAGACCATAGTACACCAGCTCAGAACCACGATTTGACTTCCAGTTGTTTAATTTCACCACTGCTAGACACCCCTTCTCTCAGAATCCCTCTCCAAGCTGAGGCTGGTCCTTGGCAGGTGACTATAGTCTCACTGAATGAGTTTGGCAGTGTTCCTTCTGTTTTTATTTTGTGGAATACTTTGAGGAATTTGAGTATTAGCTCTTCTTTGAAAGTCTGGCAGAATTTTGAGCTAAAAATCATCTGGCCCTGGGCATTTATTTATTAATTTATTGATTGACAGACTGACCTGGATATTTTGATGACTGAGTCTACTTCCTCAGAATTTATAGGACTATTTACATTGTGACCTGATCTTGATTTTCTCAAACAATCAGCTTTTGGCTTTGTTGGTTCTTTGTATTGTTCTCCTTGTTTTAAATTTATTAATTACCACCCTGAGTTTGATTATTTCCTGCTGTAACTCCTCTTGGATATGTCTGCTTCTTTTTATTTTAGAGCTTTCAGGTGTGCTTTTAAACTTATAGAGATCTCTCCAATTCTTTTATGAAGGCATTCAGCACTATGAACATTCCTTTCAGCACTATTTTCACTGTGCTCTCATAATTTGGGTTGTGTTGTGCCTCCATTTTTATTGAATTTGAGGAACTCTTTAGTTTTTTTCTTTATTTCTTCCCTGACCCTGTGGCCATTGAGTGGAGAATGGTTCAGTTTCCATGAGTTTGTAGACTTTCTGTTGTTTCTGCTGTTGTTGAAATCCAGCTTTAATCCATGGTGGTCTGACAAGATAAAAGAACTTATTTCAATGTTCTTGTATCTTCTGAGGCTTGCTTTGTGACCTACTATGTGGTCAATTTTTTAGAAGGTTTCATGATGTTCTGAAAAAAGGTATATTCTTTTGTGTTTGGGTGAAGTGCTCTGTGGATATCTGTTAGGCTCATAAAATTGATAACTCGGTTAATTTTATTATTTCTCTGTTTAGTTTCTCTTTTGATATCCAGTATATTGTTGAGATTGGAGTGTTGAAGTATCCCAGTTTTAATGTATGGGGTTCTATATGTGATTGAAACCTCAGTAATGTACTAATGTGACTGACCTTGCATTTGGGGCATAGATGTTAAGAACTGAGACATCATCTTGGTGTATTTTTCCTTTGGTGAGTCTGAAATGTCCTTCCTATTTATTTTGATTAATTTTGGTTAAAATTCTATTTTTATTACATATAAGAATGGCTACTCCAGTTGCTTCTTGGGTCCATTTGCTTGGAAAATATTTTTTACAGCCTTTACTCTGAGGTAATGTGTATTTGTTGCTGAGGTATGTTTCTCTTTTTTTCACATCCATTCTGCTAGCTTGAGTATTTTTATAGGGGAATTGAGTCCATTGATGTTTAGAAATATTAATGACTACTGATTAGTAATTCTTGCTATTTTGATTTTGTTGTGGTTAGTTTTGTGTGTGTGTGTGTGTGTGTGTTTCTTCTTTTGGTTTTTCAGGTGTGGGGTTATTTATTTTCAATCTTTTCTTTGGTGTTCTTAAGCTCCTTGGGCTGGAAGGGGTTTGTTTGTTTGTTTGTTTGTTTTATTTTATTTTGTTTTGTTGTTTTTTTCATTTTTTGTTTGGTTATTGTCATGAAATACCTTGTTTTCTCCATCTATGGTGATTATGAGTCTTGTTGAGTACAGTAGTCTGGGCTGACATCTGTGATCTCCTAGAGATCATAAAACATCTTCCCAAGCCCTTTGTTAAGAAATCTGGTGTAATTCTGATAGGTCTGTTTTTATGTGTTACTTGGCCTTTCTCCCTTATGGCTTTTGTTATTTTTTTCTTTGTTCTATATATTCAGTGTTTTGATTATTATGTAGCAGGTGGATTTTTCTTTTCTGGTCTAATCTATTTACTGTTCTCTAAACTTCTTGTATTTTTATAGGATTTTCTTTCTTTAGGTTAGGAAAATTTTCTTCTATGATTTTATTAAAAATAGTTTCTGGTCCTTTGATCTGTTTTTTTATTTCTATTACTTTGGCTTATTATTTTCATAATATCCCAAATTTCTTGGATGTTTTGCAGTAGAAACTTTTTAGATTTAATATTGTCTTTGATCAGTGTATCAATTTCATCTGTCATATCTTCTCTGACTGAAATTCTCTCTTTTATGGTAGGGATGCTAGCATCTGTAGTTTCTGTTCTCTTACCTATACTTTCCATGTCCAGGGTTCTCTTAGTTTGTGTTTTCTTTATTGACTCTATTTTTAAGCCCTGAACAGTTTTATTTATTTACTATACCCGTTTGATTGTATTTTTCTGTATTTCTTTGAGGGATCTATTCATTTCCTCTTTAAAGGACCTATCATCTTCATAAGATTGGCTTTAAGGATATTTTCTTGTGCTTCAGCTATGTTAGGATATCTAGGGCTTGATGTAGCAAGATAGGTTCTGGTGGTACTTGACTCTTGTAGATTGTGTTCTTTTGCTGGCCTTTAGCTATATGGTTGTCCTTGGTATTGGCAGGCCTGGTAGTCACTGATGTCAGCAGGCCTCTGATAGTCACAGAGGCAGCATGCAGAGCTGTAGGCAGGGCAATGGAAGGCACAGAGGATCTCAGATGTTATTTGAATAGTTGCTGGGTAAAATCTGTTTTTTGACTACTCTAACTAGTATATAGCTTGTTCTTTTCTATAACACTAAATAAAACTTAGCTTGTGAGAAGTGAAAACACTCATTTCTTTTTATCTTTTCCTAGACCACCACTTATTACATAGCTTAGGATCAGTGTGTTTAAAGAGTATGCACTCAGCAAACACTGCTAATTAATTATCCTTCCATGTGTTGACTTATTTTAATACTAAGGCACATTAAAACAAAGGACTTCATGGGAAAAAAAATCTATAATTGACTACAGAAGCCTCAAAAACTAAGCGTGACTACAAAATTCCTGAAGCAATTATCGTCTTAAAAAATAACTTAAATGTCACCATAGATGTTCTCAGGAACTTTGTCAATAGAATTCCCAGTTGACTAACAATCGCAGTTAAACACATACGGCTGAAGTTGTACCTAATTTAGAAGGAGGCAGCTTCATGAGAATGAAACAGGGAAGCTATTGTGACTCCAGTTCTCCAGAGAGAGGCTGTACTGAGGAAGCTATTGCAAAAAGAAAATTGATGTCAGCCCAGCAGCCTCTGATCTGAAGAAATCAAAAAATAAATAAATAAGGGAAGCTACCTAGTAAGGCTCTTCAAATTGAGCTATTTTGTGGCAAAAATAGCACTGAAGAAATAAACAGCAGCCAGTAGGATAGTTTTATAGGTTAGACTACCATATTTTTTTTTAATTGGGCATTTGACTATTCAACCAATGGAAATATCTGACCAAACAAATAACTGTTCCTCGGGAGATAGGTGTTAGTTCTGGAGGGACAAAACCATCATTTTTACATTTCAGATAAGTGTGTTTCAATAGTCCATGGACACATACAGTCTATTTGAAGTTTTAAGACTTCACAATTAGGATTATGATGGTACTGTGACCAAGCAGATCCTTGAGGATCATAATTTAAAATCGCTTGTATACATTGAGAACACTGATTTCAAGCAAAGTGACATTTTTAATATCACAATATGGAAGAATGTATTATATGGATTATTTACAATGGGAAAATCATGGCCTATAATTGATTCATATTTAAGGTTAGTATATGCAATTAGAATAACATAGAAATGAACAGTAAGCGTAGGAACTTCTGAAATGAAAATATTAAACCTCTAAATTGTGCCATTTCATCAGCTTCAGTGTGCGAACTATCATTAAATATGTAAATTGGCAAAATCACTAATGGACTCTAAACACTTAAAGTATTAAAGTGAACTGACAAGAGCTGCCCATTGGAAAGGCTGAGAGCCTTGATGCAGTAGTCCCTGATTAAGGTAAAATTAAGAGGCATTTAATATTTTTAAAACATAAAATTATATTAGTAACTTTTAGAAAGGTGCAATGGAACAGAAAGGAGAAATATCATAATTAAAGCAGTAATAGTACACTCACTCTCAATGTTGGATATTTAGGAACAGTAGTTGTATCTGTAGGTTGGGGACCGGCTGAATGATCTGTCAGTCTTGGTAAGAGAAGAACAAAGACAATGGTTTTATCTCTCTATTTCAGTAAATAGCTTTTAGTAGGTAGCTTACCCAGAACATCTCAACTGTAGAAGACACTGTTGCAATAGTTTATTTTTTATAGTAAGAGGGGAACAAAGTGCATCTTTAAAGTCAATTCTGCCTACCTTCTTATTTTTCCTTTGGAGACTTGGAGACTGTGACAGTAATATGGTGCACATGTTTCTTGTAGCCCTCTAAGTGAAGAGATTTCCTTGCAACTTGCCCTACGTTATCTGTGTACTTTTCCAGCTGCTTTTGCCACAGTCCTCTGAAGTGTGGTTTTCTATTCTCTAGCAAGCCTGCCCTAGAGAGCTCACCTATGTGTCAATGAATGAGTCATAGAAAGAAATGCTGTGCAGGACATTTATAAATGATTTAATATTTGTAGCAAAGGGAATTAAGTTATGCAAGGAGCTCACCTGGAGATCAGATGGTTCATTCTCTTGCTAGGAGTCAAAACATGCAAGTTCCAGTTTTCTGGTATCAGAGAAGATCCTTTTGTGTTAACTGGTGATATGATAAGGGGAATAATAAAGACTCATGGACGGAAGGTTGACTCCGAGGTTTAAAACAAAACCACAAGCATAATGGCCCAAACCTACAGAAAGAGTAAGACATGAGCTTCCGAGGTCATATTTTAGTATGAAGGTACTAATTATATAGATGATTGTATAGTATACACAGTAGAACTTGGAGATCCTTTGACATTGTTAAGGCACACATAAAGTTCCCAGAGTCCACTTCTGTATTTGAATTATGTTATTCTCTATGACATGAGATGCATATGTCATACTACAGTTTTCTCTAGTAATTACTTCAAAACCAACATTTTTGAAAGAAACATTTTTAGAAATAATGTATTAGATGTGTTGTTGTCACACATTCTTTCTTCTGTGAGGATTTTATAAAGGAAGGAGAACCTACCTAATAAGCCTAGAAAGTACAGAGTTTTAATAAACTAAACTAAACTAACCCGAGTTTCTCTGATTCTGCCTTTTCTACCAAATTTAAAAGGTACCTTAGGTAGCAGTATTAGGTACTTTTCTGGTTGCCATGACCAAATGAGCAATATGAAGCAACTTGAGGGATGGAGGGAGGGAGAAAATGAAGGAGGGAGGAAGGGAAGGAGGGCTTACTGTGACTTAACAAGTCTACCAGTTCAAGGAGAGACAGTTCTTCATGGTGTAGGTATAACAAGAGGATAAGGTGACTACAATCAGGGAAAATAGGATGAACAGGAAGAGAGCTACATGATCAAACCTCAGATTCTGATCCTGGTGATTCATTTATTCCAGCAAGCTCTATTTCCCATTGGTTCTACAAGCTTCTAGAATAGTACTCTCCTATAGAAAGCAGGAGTTAGGTGATGGAGTCTATAGGGGCATTTCACATTCAAGGTACAACAGTAGCCAGAAGAATGCAAACATATGTAAGTCCTATATTCAACATCTTTTCTATTTAGGTGTGTATTAACATGTGTCTGTGGTAGAACTTGATGGCAAGTTTTGGATGTGTTTTAGCCTTACAGAACATTAACAATGAAATCTACTTGTAAAGATGGCTTCATGAATCAGGTAACACTTAGAACCAGAGAGGACTAGGAAAGCTCTTCTGTCAAACATGACCAATAAACACATGTAAACAAACAGGAAATAAAATACAGAAATAGCCGGAATTGTTACATCTAGATATTTGATCTATCTGACCATGGTCTGATTAACTGAAGCTCAGATGCTTGAAACTGGATGACACTCATTGTTACAGTGTTATCCTCTAAGTTAGGTGTTTGTCTTGTTGATATTGGTAAATTGTAGTGTATTATAAAGGGACTGAAGAATTAACTTGAGAACAGCAAACTGGACCTAAAATATTTTTATCCAAATAATAGTCAGATTAAACAAGACAAAAGTAACACTTGGTCCACATGTTCTTATTAGTCCTATGAATACTTTATAGGTTTCTGTATCACTAGTATGATGTTTGGGGGTTCCTGGAGACCACATCAGTTTTAGTAACTCCTTAGAACTATTTTTAGAATTTATAGAAATATATTACATTCGTGTTATGTTTTATTACATGAGCAGTTTTAGATTAGAATTACTGAAGACAGAAGATGCACATGACATGAGAAATGAACTACCTATCCTCTTTCAGTGGAAGCTTGCAAAATGCTAAGTCTCCTATCATTTGTGACAAGGAGAAGGTGTTGCCAACTAAAAGGCTCACTCAACTCTTGTGTTCAGGGACTTGTCCAAGAGATAGTTTTGTCAATATGAAATTCTCATGTGGTAAAGATTTACTTGGTCTGTATATTTGGAGTGTACAAAGTCTCACTGATACAGCATGGCTCTGCAGCCTCTTGATGAGAAAGGTAAGACATTCACTAGAATGTTAATACAAAGTAAATAATGGGAATGTATGCCCCACATATACAAAACCATTCTAACCAGGCTAGCTCAGAGATCTTTCATTTATTCCCTGTAATACAGCAGTTCTCACCCTGTGGGTTTCTACCTTATTGGCAAACCCCTTTTCCCCCAAATATTTATATTTTAATTTATAACACTAGCAAAATTACAGTTCTAAAGTAGGGACAACATAATTTTATGTTTAGGGGGTTACGACAACATGAGGGACTATATTAAAGGGTGCATGCAGCATGAGAAAGGTTGAGAACCACTGGCGTAACATAACAATCATTGTTAGAGAATGAGTATATGAGCATCTAAACCTGTTGAGTGAACCCAGATCTTTCTTTCCCCATCTCACTTCTCATAGGCATTTTACCTGCCTTTGTCAACTCAAGTGCCTCAGTTATGTTTCTGAGTCTTGTCTTCTGCTTAGGACTCACTCACTATCTCCCACTGCCTAAGAGAAGAGGTCCTACCTCTTAGGAAAGCCTTACATGTCCATTATTTAAGAGAAGTCCTTTGATTTTAAGTGCCAAATGAAATATCTAGCACATAGGAAGTTTTCATTATGTTTATTTTGGAAAGCTAAGTGACAAATGAAGCTTGCCTCATATTAAATATTATTTTCCCTATCTTTGTGAACATAGGTGTCTTTCTACCTTTCCTGATTAGATAGAATGTTTTAAACTATGCTTCAAGGTTGATTTGAAATTTCCTTCCCATCCAAAAGCCTCATAAAACCTTCACAGGAAGAATCCATACATCCTTAAGTGTGTTCTCATACGTTAATTTGCTTCTGAGATGCACTATTTTCTACCTTGCGGTAAAGTTGATTTCAGACGTATCCTTTTATCTAGATAGACACTGGCTTTTAAGAACAGAGACCTTGACTCTACCCTCATTTTTACAGTACCCAGCATTCCCACTTTAATGTGTTGCTTCAGGTTATAAGATTAAATTGAACATGCAGTGATTTATTTTTCTCAAGGTCACATAACAATGTAAACTGGAGCAAATGAATATGTAGCTAATGTCTAAAATGGTCTAATTGTTTGTATCAGTCTGGATCTCAGGAAAGTGGCATTATTTGCTTTCAAATTAGAGTAAATGAAAAGTAGACTAGACTGAGCACAGAAGAACATGGTGTTCAGAACAGCTGTACTGTGTCCTCAATGGACAAAGCTAAATTATAATTATAGGCGTATTTCATCTTCCCTGCCTGTGTAGGCTTTTGAAGATGCTCTTCACTTCAGTGCTTTGGAGATTTCTTTGTCCCAGTGGGTCTGAGAGTGGATTGATTACTCTTGCTGACATCTACTGTCTCAAAATATTTGGAATCAGCCTAGAAAATGTAAAACTGGTGAATCTTTTGTTATTGACACTTCATTACTATACGTATCAAGATACTAAAAATTAAAATATGAAATAACACTGTAGGCATGCCACCTGGTTAAGGATCCCAAATATGCACAAAGAGTTGGAGTTTTAAATGGAACCCAGACATGAAGAAACAATAATCGATCTTTAAATTCTTTCAGATCTAAAGAGAACCTCTTTTCTTGTTCTTGCAAGTTTCTCCTTACTGGGGCTCATTTTAAGTCTTCTGTTTTTCTATATTTTACCAACCCATCTTTCAATCTTGGCTTACTCAAATACATTTGCATATGTGTATGAATATGAAGGTTTGTCTATGTGTACATTTGTGTGGAAACTAGAGAAGGCCACGCTGCGTTTGTTTCTCTACCACACTCCACCTTCATATTTTAAGACAGGTTCTTTCACTGAACTTGGAGCTTGCCAATTCAGCTTGAATTGGGTAGACAGGAAGCCCCTGGGACTTGCTGACTTTGGCTCCCCAGTGTTGGCATTATCATATTATGCACCCCGCAGGCATTTTAATACTTTGCTTATTCTTCTGTTATTGTTGTTTGTCTGCCTGTTTGTTTGTTTATCAGCTTGGATGTTGGTACCAAAACTCTTGTCTGTCTTCATGCTTAGGCAGCAAGCATTTTGCCTGCTGGACTATCTCCTAAGGCCTTCAAATGTTTTTTATAAGCATTCACTGTGTGCATATAATACTTTGGTATGATAAAACCACTGCCATGGTATAATTTGTTTAATCTTAATAAAATTGTATAAAGTCAATGCTCAACACTGTCTAGGAACCTGTTATTTTCTGGGAATATATACATAGGAGGGTTTCCACCTCTGAATAAAGATTACATGTATTGGGAGAGAATAATCTGTGTATGCCAAGATATAGCTTTGAACTTATAATAAAAGAATACATCTAAGACTACATAAACAGCTGGGAAACAAGTTAGCTCCTGAAGGAAAGGGAATGCTGCACAAGGAGGTAGAAGAAAAATGCAAGGAAGAGGGATGTAGAATCACATATGCCTAGGATGCTGGACATCTATTGCCTATAGAGAGAAGCGTTTATTTGGAGATATTGGTCAGGATTAACCACTTCTTAAATAGAGAAAGCCATACCCAGGCTTTTGTTTATAGTTAGCTTTCATTCCTCTGAGCACATATTACAACCTCACCAAATACAACAAATATATTTTCCATGCACTGGGACTAGGATTAATGAATCTATTCTGGAGAACAGTCACCTCACCAAATAAGAATTTTTTTATAATATTACTATATAAATAACATACTAGGCCAGTGTGAAAATAGAAATATTGTAAGAAAAAATTAAGTTGTGAAAAGTTTCCCTCTTTTCTATTTATTAAGATCAGGAAAATGGTGTACATATTTGCCCTGAAATTCTCCACATCTCAACTTTGCATGCTTGCCTCAAATACATGTATTTTTAACCTATAATATGAAGGTATTTGACAATTTTGTATAATATAAATGTGTTAAACTCATTACATATTTGAAGATAAAGTTGCTCCCTAACACAGATTGCTAAGGGTTATGCTGGCCCCACTTTCAACAAATGAACACATTTTTTGATCTATGATAGTTTTTAAAGTAGACTCTTAATACAACCCTAAATAATAAGTTTGAGTATGGTGCTGAACACTCAGTAGACCGCACCATACACGGGGGCTGTGATGTTAGAACAATGGACCATAACAGGAAACTTTAGAGCCATTGCTCACCATTACACACGGTACTTTAGAAATGGATGAAAGAGTAAAGTAAAGGCTGTAGTTATATTTTCCTTATGCAGGCACAGATCCAACTCTTCCTTTGAAGGGTGCCTCTGCTGCTAACACACCTCTCTACATTTTCAGGAGAACGTTGAAGGCGAAGACTGCAGCCGTTGCAAATCTGGCTTCTTCAACTTGCAAGAGGGTAACCAGAAAGGCTGTGAGGAGTGTTTCTGTTCAGGGGTGTCCAACAGATGTCAGAGTTCCTACTGGACCTACGGGAATGTAAGGATGCTCACTGCCCACTGCACCTGCCTCGTGCACCGCCCTATCTCTGTTACTCTTGTTCCGTTGTAGGAAATTGAAAAAAAAAAAAAAAAAAAAAAAAAAAAAAAACCAACAACCACAGAACAACTCTATATACAGTCTATACTTATCCAAAATGAAAGTGCATGGAATTTCATTCAAAGGCTATTTCTGTATCTTTGGCTCCAAGCCTTTCATATTTTATATGTAGCCTACAGAGATGACTCAGTGCTTACTGCTCTTGAAGAGAACTAGAGTTCAGTTTCCATTATCCACATCAGATGGCTCACAGTTAATGCCCCTCTGGCTGCAGGGGATCTTATGCTCTCTTTTGGCTTCTGTAGGCTACCATACTTGCATGCACTTACCTTACCCACATGTGCATATGTGCCTGCACTTGTACATACATACACACACACACATACACACACACACATACACAACTAAAATAATCTTCATGAAAATATTCTTTTAAATGTACAGATGGAGTCCTCTCTGAAGTTGACATAACCCTTGTCAAGTCCCCTAAGTGAAAACATAATAAAAAAAAATCATGTTGTTTTCATCCTAACCACAAGATGTATGAAAGGAAATGTAAGATCACAATAGTAAATATTGCAATTCCATTCACCGATACAATCCATGTGGCACTTAAGAAAAAAAAACTGACTTATTAGTTCTTTAGCAATAACTAAGCGTGTCTTTCTCAAAATAAACATGTTTTATGTTTACCCACACTGTTCACTATGCTTCCCACTGCCTGTCTGAGGAGAGCCACTTCTTTTCTTGTAGAAAACACATGAGTAGTAAATGGGACCTCAGAATTGCCATAGTTACATTGGCTAGCCTGAGTGCAGATCATAGAGGATTCAGGCTGGAAAGAGACCTTCAGGGTGGGTGATAAAGTAAACTTCAGGAGAGGCCACTGGTATTCTACCACTGAGACACTTGGTATTCTACCCAGATAGCTATTAATAGACTGTGAACAGCAGTGTAACATATCACAGTCATGTTCTACAGACTGCTATTCTGAAAAGCTGTCTCCTAAACACTTTTTTACTCCCTGCTTTGATCTGCCAACAAATCCAGAACACAATCATCTAATATTGATGTCTATATTGCTTGTAAGTCACGTTTGAAATAAGTAGTTTCTGACTGTTCTCTTATATCTAAGTGTGAATATCTGTGTACTTATCCAATGTATTGATTTCAAAGAAAACCTCAAGGAAAAAATAATGAATGGACTCAAAGTCTAACTTTTACATTGTGTTTACAGAGTCATTCATAACGTTTCTGACAATGCCACCAATAGATTTAAGTTTCTTGGCTTTCTATGGACAGGGACTAGGTAGCAAGTCTTGTTCTTCAGAACCTGGGTGAACACTCCTACCCAGATGTCTCAGAACACCTGAGGACAGCTAAAGTCAGAAAGGCAGCCAGAGGTCAGAATTTACTATTGCCTACCTAGCCAATGGCTTTTGACGTGGTTTGACTTTTTCTTTTGACCAAAGTAGTCTTTGCTATACCAAAGCTTTAAAAATGAACAAAAATCAAATAATCTCTACATAAAAAGAACATTAAAATTATATTTAATCTATATATTGTTAGTCTTATTACTCTGAATGCTATCACTTGTAGCATCAATTATGTCTCAGGCAGTAAAATTCTGAGATTGGATACCCCTGTTTGAGTAGAGGACTTTTCTCAATCTATGCAAAGATGTCTGGATCAGGACCCTCATCTAATCAACAGTTTATTCTATTCATATATTAAAACTTTGAATAGACTATTGGGAGATTGTGGGAACACTGGACATGGGGACTTGTCAGAGGAAGTAATGCAAGGGGGCAAATTTTAGGAACGGAGATCAGGCCATGAATACTCTGCCCACTGGCTGTCATGAGTTAAATGTCTCTACTACAATCTGCCTGCCCACTGTGATGGACCAATCTGGAACATAGAAGCAAAATAAATTCCTCCCCTCTTAAATTGTTGATGTTGGGTACTTGATCACAGAAATGATAAAACTAATACAACTCTGGTGTCTCCTAGCTTTCCAGCTCAGCAAACAGTTTTGTCTAAACTATACAGGATGGTTTCAGTTGGACATAGGAGTGTATACCTGTCCTTGACTGAGGTATAATACTGTAAAGCAAACCATTACTCATCTTTTATTTCTCCGTTAAAGCGATTCCTTTTCTATGAGTCCCCAGAGTACTTTTGATCCTATGGGAAAGAACATATATAGTTTTGGGAAATGTTGTCATAGCAACGTTCTTGGGAATTCAAATGACCTGGAGCATCAAAACAGAAAAATCATAAAGTGTGAAGGATGGAAATATTGAATAAAAGCTACCTTCTAGGTCCTGCACGTACAATTTCCTTTGTTCTCTGCCTTATGAATACATATGCAACACTTGTGAGATATTAGGTTTCATAAGACAGTAAGAAATACTACTGAAGTGAAAAATGTGAAATTCTAAGTCCAATTATTTGATATATTATGTAACATTATAACACATCATACAAATTAGAATGGATTTCTATTTCTGGTTCCATTAGCAAAAGGGCCCAAGTTTAAATCTCTAGCACTCCTATAAATTGCTGGTGCAGTGGGGCAGACCAATCACCCCCAGTGGTGAGACAGAGATGGGAGGATCCCGAGAGCGTGCATGTATGTATGTGTGTGTGTGTGTGTGTGTGTGCACCACGCACACATGCACACACACACACACACAGAGAGAGAGAGAGAGAGAGAGAGAGAGACAGAGAGAGAGACAGAGAGAGAGAGACAGAGAGAGAGAACTTGGAATCATGGTTTTAGAAAACAGTAAAAACTGATCATTACATAGTTCTATCAAGATTCTCAAAAATCTCAATAAAAAAATAAACAATGAATTCTATGTGAGTACACATGATAATATTGATGATACACACAATATACATAACTCCTAGACTTTTAAAGTGTCTGGAGCTTTTCCCTCCTTGTACTTTCAAAAACCCCGAGAGCTATGCAAGAGGGGGAAAAAAAGCTGCTGCAATATTTTGTTTGTGTGTTTATTTGTGTTTTGTAAGTGGTGATGTGTTTTCTTTAAGATTCAAGACATGCACGGCTGGTACCTCACAGACCTCTCTGGCCGCGTTCGGGTGGCTCCCCAGTTTGATAACCCTGACTCACCCCAGCAGATCAGCATCAGTAATACTGAGGCCCTGCGATCCTTGCCAGATGGTTACTACTGGACTGCACCTGCTCCATATCTGGGAAACAGAGTAAGTACATTTTTTACTGCAATGTATATTCCTGCAATGTATTTTTAACCGATCTATCTAGAAGGTGAGTTTATATAATAATTTTAAATGAAATCAAACATATACTGTACTATTTACAGAAGCAACAAAAGGAGATCAAGCTGAGCATTCTCCATGTGGCATGCCTGATGTAATAAGAGATATCAAAGGCCTATGGCGCCCTTAGATTTTAATTTAAGTTCCAGGTAAATTTTTGAATGAGTCAATATTATGAAATCTCTAGAGATTTTTGAAAAACATATTTTAGACACTGGAAGAAACTATGGTGTGTTTATTTAAATATATCTGCTTTTACAGTAGTCTGGGGTGACTTTTTTTTTTAACAAAGTTTTTCTTATCTGTTTCAATTTTATCTCAAAACTGATAGGCAACATAGTTACCTTTACCCTTCTATCTAATATGCATGTTAACTGGAAAACTGATTTATTATGTATCAGTTTCAATGCTTGCTATGAGATATATGCAAACTACATGTTTTCTAGAAGCTGGAGATAGAAGTGTCCTGAACTTGCCATATTGAAAACACATGTTGTGTTCCAGCAGACTTATATATAAAATTCACACACAGACAAACAAGGAGAGCAGCCTTGAAAATTCACTGTGTGTGTGTGTGTGTGTGTGTGTGTGTGTGTGTGTGTGAAGCTTTCTTTATTGTATATGAATTTTCTCTAGACGTATTTCTTGGCATTTAGAATTCTGTTTTCTTTTGCCAAACCATTTGTTAAAAACTAAATTTAAGTATTTTGTGAATATTTTTCTGGTAATGAAAATTGATACCTTGTTATGGATTAAGTTACCTCATTACACCAGAAGCCGGTGATGGTATTATTGGTTCAGTTAGCAAAAGGGCCCGAGTTTAAATCCTTAGAACTCACATAAATTGCTGGTGCAGTGGGGCAGACCAATCACCCCAGCAGTGGGAGACAGAGATGGGAGGACCCTCAGGCTTGAATACCAGTCTAACTAAATCAGCACCAGGGTAAGCAAGAGACTGTGTCTCAAAAACTAAAAGGTAGACAGCAATGAGGAAGACAGGTGATGTTAATCATGAGAGTGTGCATGCAATAGCTAATAACATATTGTTAATATTAAAAAAATCTTCATTGGTTAAGTAAACAAAAGTATACTTACAGTTATTGGCTGCATTGCATAATATGTGAGTAATGAAACAAAAATAATAGTAACTCATATTCTGCTCCGTGAATGGGAATTTGTAATTTTAGTTGATTGAATCATTTCCACTCATAGTCAGGTTCATATTTTTAACAGGCTTCTCAATGCTACTATGAAAAATGTGTAAATGAATAAAGTAGGTTTCCAAGGAGCATGTATTTAAAGGAGATAGCATATGTTGCATAAAATTCAGTAGCTGTGATAAAAATGTAATTAAACTTTTATTTGCTGGACCCTTTATGGCATGAAGTCATTTTATCCTATTTAGAAATCTCCTCTATCCCTGACAAGAACAAAACAGCATGCGGCTTGAATTTCTTCTGCTTAACATTGCCAAGAAGTAAAAATAAAAATAAACTTCTTTTTACCCCTGAAAGGAGCTTAAGGAAGAAATTTGGGTCAAAATCATATGAGTTTCAGATCTAGCCTTTTTTCCTTCCTTCCTTCTTTCCCCTTCTCTCTCTCTCTCTCTCTCTCTCTCTCTCTCTCTCTCTCTCTCTCTCTCTCTCTCTCTCTCTCTCATACTATGCTAAAATTTATTTAATTAAAGACAGTTACAAATAGAAATTACCATTATCATATTGTCCACTATTTCTCTTTTGGTCATATGCCTTTTATTTCTGTTGGCTGAAAATCAGACCAACAGAAGGAAAGCAAGCAAATGGAATAGTAAATAACAGCAGAGCAAGAGTTTGGACACCCTGCTCATCGTGGTTGAATCCCCAAGATAACTTCCCTCCTCTGGCTGAACTCTTTCTTCTAACCACCCACAATGAAACACTTCATATTCCACAGCAGATCTTTTAGACACCACAAAGCCCTGCCTGCTTCTGTCCCCATTTCCATTCAGTGAGCAAAACGATGGTAACGGAGTGTGCAAATTGTTTGACTATGGAAGGCATTTTCTAGTGTACCGTGGAAGCCCTCAGTGGTTTGCTGTCAGCCTTCTCAGTATGAATGAAACAATTTGCCTTAATAACTGAACCATATAAATTTTTGATACGACAATAATACTGTCAGCTCTCAGAAATTACCACAGTACATCTTAACTGTCATGTCACATCACATAAATTATAGTCATGATGACACACTTAGCTTGCTTGATTTAATATCTTGCTAAGAAAATGGAAAATTGTAGGTCCTTGTTTGTAAATTCAATAAAGCCACTTTTCTAAATGGTTGAGGCTAAATTTTTTTTTTTGCCAGTAATTGCCATTTGAATAAGAGACACTGCCAGAATCTGATAGGAATAGTACATCATGATTTTCTTTTATATCTGTTTTATCATGGAGTTTTACTGATAGGCATGGTTTGTAGGCTGTGAATATATGATATTCCCTCTACTGTTTTGGTGTTAATTCATAAAGTAAAAATTTATTCATTAGATGTAATCACTTTTGCTAAATATAGATGGAACAGGTTCGGGAATGTTTTCTTATCTGTGAAGTTATACCGTGCTTGCAATAGAAGGGAGGGATGCTGGACAACACCTCTTGCCTCATCTCTTAGGATGCTAACCACACAGAATACAAGAGCCCTTTCCTGGACACACTGTGATAGCACACGGTCACCCTGCTTGTCATCAAGCTCAAGATCAGAAGCCAGTTTAATAAAGAATACATTTTATCCTGTGACACAATACTGCTCTCTGGGAAATAAACCATATGTTATGGGCCATAGGACTATGTGTGAATAGTGGATGAAGCTCCAAAGAGCACAACACATTGGTGTGGCCACCAATAAAATTTGACCATCTGAAATATGAATTAATTCCTCAATAGTAATCACAACATGGTTTCTTTTTCTCCTACATGAAAGATGGCAGGGTTTATTTGTTTGTTTGTTTTGTTTTTTATGTAATTTCCCCATCTAATTCTCAGGAGTGTTAAGTCAGTTATCCATTGGTCTATTGGGTTGCAGTGCGTTCGGTTTTATTTTCATAATCCTGGGCAAGTGTTCTTGCTTGGTTCTAGGGTATTTGTGGAAGGGTAGATGGAAACGGGCAGTGGAGGAGGAGTCAGAGGACAGAGAACCCTTACAGCAGCTGCTGTTAAAAACAATTTGGAAATTTCATAGTTAACCTAATTTACTTCTTTTTTTATTGAATATTATATTTACATTTCAGATTTTATCCCCTTACCCCATTGCCCCCACCACCCAGGAACCTCCTATCCCATCTTAATTTACTTCTTTAGTAAACTCAATGCGAAGGGAATACTGATGACGTCACTTGCTTAGGGTTCCCCTAGCCCACTGAAATAGTTGGTGCAGCATCCAAAAGTGGTTCTCTGTGTCCATGAAATTCTCTGAGAAATGGCTTCAGCAACATGCTTGGTTTTGTTCTTTCTCTGCTGTTAAAGTTTGAAGTTCTGTCTCTGAACATTATTGAATTAACCTTATGTGTTTTTTTTTTAAATAATTCTTATTTTCTATATCATCATCTTGGATTTCTGTGGCTGGCTTAGAGAAACGTTTCAGTTTATTCTGATGCTCATAATGCCTACAGTTAGGCATCAAGGTCCTCTTGATGACAGTTTCTCGACAGAGGAACTTCCCTACATGAGAAAGTACCTTTGTTGATTTCTTTGGAAAGACCACATTATGTCTGTGTATCAGAAGAGAGTAGATGCTGGAATGGCTCAAACAGCAATGATCTTATTATATAAAAAGTCCGCAGAAAACACCTGGATTAATGGCACCTCCTTAAACAAGAATCAAAACAAAATTATTTTGATTAGGCTGTTGACCTCTGAGTGGGAATTTGCCTGGGAGTTGAAAGCCATTTTCAGGGCTATAGGTTTAAAAAAAAAAAGATAAAATAGCAACAATCATAATTCTACATTTCTCAGTATCCTTCAAAAGTGGAGTTCAAGCTGGGTAGGGTACAGATGCGGAAAATCCAGAACACAAGTAAGGTGGATCACATTATTTTGAGGTTACACATTGCAACACACTGACTCTAG
The DNA here is from genome assembly GCF_011762505.2 of Arvicanthis niloticus. Classification (NCBI taxonomy): domain Eukaryota; kingdom Metazoa; phylum Chordata; class Mammalia; order Rodentia; family Muridae; genus Arvicanthis; species Arvicanthis niloticus. The sequence goes on from NC_133438.1 coordinate 16,769,857, forward strand.
GAAAGACAGAGTGAGATGCTGTGAAAAAAAAAAAAGCCCAAAAGTGGAATTTGACATTCTCTTCTCTACCTACAATTCACTCATTCTCTCTCTTCTCTACCCACAATTTCCTCTAATTTGAATGTTAGATTAAGTCAAATGGACTACTAAAGATCACTATGAATGTGTAGAAACACCTGGTCATAAATGTTATAAAGCTGAGTCAACTGTAGTTCTCTTTAATTTCAAAAACCTAACCTATCAATACTGATTTAGAAATAAAGTAAGATCCAGGAACTGTTTCCTGCCTGGAATAACATATATAAAATTGTTATGGATAAGTGAAAGAATAATGTTAAAACATAAAATAAGACCAAAAAATCATTCATTGACTATATTTACTATGTAATCTGCTACGCAAAAGTACCTACCACCGAGAAGGGCTCAAGGTTACAAAGAATAATCTCACATAAAGATATGTCATTCCTGTAATATTAGTTTGATATTTACCTTAATTCTTCTAGAAAATCAGTATAAAAAAGAGCATTCTAATATTTATATGTGTTTTTTCCTTAGTTTATAATGAAATGAAACAGACACAAAGATCCTTTTTTTTATAATTAAGTGAGTTAAGTTAGGTAATGGAACATTCAGTTTAATAACCAAGTTGTTAAAATAACTTGACACAAATAAATAAATAAATAAATAAATAAATAAATTCTTAGGACTATTTCAGCATAAATAGGTTGTGGTTTGGTTGAAAACAAAACTAATAAAATCTAGGACTATATCAATAGAATTATACTGATCAGGCCAGAGGAGCCAATGGCCACCATAATTCTACACACTTGTCATGTAATATATTCACTCAGCTGTGAATTTGTGCTTTCATCTGTGTTAATTTGTACAGTCCAATTCATTAGTCAGTAAACCAAAATATCTTCACTAAGAAAAGAAGGAAGAGCCGGGTAATGGTGGCGCACGCCTTTGATCCCAACTCTTGGGAGGCAGAGGCAGGCAAATTTCTGAGTTTGAGGCCAACCTGGTCTACAGAATGAATTCCAGGACAGCCAAGGCTACACAGAGAAACCCTGTCTCAAAAAAAAAAAAAAAAATGGAAAAAAAGAAAGGCACAGTTGGTATCTAAATATGAACCACCCTTCACAATTAGGCATTGTTCAGACATTTACTTACTTACTTACTACTTACTTACTACTTACTTCTTTGAGTCATTGGCTTTCAAATTAATGCAACAACATATCCAACAGAAAGCCTATGAGCAGAGATAATACAGATTGGGAAGCTGTATACCACTCGTCTCAGTTCTTGGGAGACTGACTCAGGAGGTTTGAGTTTAATCCAGCCTCGGCTATCTCAAGCAAAGACAGAAACAAAGATATTAATATATCTGAATATAAATGAAAGTAATGGAATGCAAATGGCAACAGAGGAGACAGGCCCAAACTTGATATTACAAGAAATAGAATGAAGATAAAATTAAGCAAAAGGAGGGATATGACAATGTTAGAAAAATGTAAAGCAGGAAATTTGTGGTGATTACATAATCAGTAAAGTGTCTGTTGTACAGACATGAGAACCTGGGTTCAAATCTCCAGTCTCCAAATAAAGGTCATACATACTAGCTCTTGACTCTAACCTCAGCAAGTAGGAGGCAAAAATAGGTATGTCTCTGTAGCTTGCTCAACAGTGTATCTATCTAAATTGGCAAAGTCCGGGTTCAGTAAGGGGCCTAGTCTCAAAACAATAAAGACGGAGGCCAAATGAAAACACCTGACATGGACTCAGTCTCCACATGCACAAAGACACATGTACACATGCAAATGCATGCATGAGCATATACACACAAGGAATAATAATTAAAATGACTTCAAAAATTAAAGAAGAAACATCAGGAATAAATAAGGTCAAAACATGAAAATTTACATACTAAGTTTGAATACCTTAAAAATAATGAAATATAGTACAGTGAAGTGACTCAGGTTTAAAACCCCTTCACTATCTTCAGTCTTATAAAAGTCATGCAATTTTATGTGGCTTGATATCCTTAATCTAAATAAAACCTTGACCAGGGAAGTAAGAACATGAAACCCATTATCAAAAGTTATACATGACCTTCCTGTCTGAGCTCAAGCACTGAACAGATCCTAGGCAGCAGCTCTGCAACCAGTCTCACAGAACCCAGAGGAAGTTGAGCTCTCAGGAGCTCTAACCCGGGCAGTATCTTAGGTACGGAGACAGCAACACCCTCCCCAAACAGAGAGTAACTGGGACCCACTAGGACCCAGGAATTCAGTCCTGGCCATGGTTCCTTCCAGTCTGTGCTCAAGCACTGAGCAGATCTTGGGCCTCAGCTCTAACCCCAGTAGCAACACCCATCCCACACAGTTCTAACACAACTAAGATAATAGGAAAGACAGGCTCCAGTCAGAGACATGGCAGGTACCACTAAGGAGATACAGATGGTGAAAGGCAAGCACAAGATTATAAGTAGCAGCAACCCAGGGTACTTGACATCATCAGAACCTAGTTCTCCCACAGTAGTAAGTGCTGAATTCCCCATATCACCAGGAAAGCAAGATTCAGATTTAAAAATCACTTCAAATGATAATGATAGAGGACTTTAACAAGAACATAAATAACAATCTCAAAGAAATTGAGGAGAACACAGGTAAACAGGTAGAAGCCCTTAAAGAGGAAACACAAAAATCCCTTAAAGAATTACAAGAGAACACAACAAAACAGGTGAAGGAATTAAACAAAACCATTCAGGACATGAAAATGGAAATAGAAACAATAAAGAAATCACAAAGGGAAACTACCCTGGAGATAGAAAACCTAAGAAAGAAATCAGGAGCCATAGATGTGAGCATCACCAACAGAATACAAGAGATAGAAGAGAAAATCTCAGGTGCAGAAGATATTATAGAAAAATTTGACACAACTGTCAAAAAATGCAAAAGTCCTTAACACAAAATATCCAGGAAATCCAGGACACAATGAGAAGACCAAACCTAAGGATAATAGGTATAGATGAGAGTCAGGATTCTCAACTTAAAGGACCAATAAATATCTTCAACAAAATTATAGAAGATAACTTTCCTAACCTAAAGAATGAGATGCCCATAAACATACAAGAACATACCAAATATTCTAGACCAGAAAAGAAATACCTCCTGTCACATAATAATCAAAACACCAAATATGCAAAACAAAGAAAGAATATTAAATGCAATAAGGGGGAAAGCCCAAGTAACATATAAAGTCAGACCTATCAGAATTACACCAAACTTCTCACCAGATACTATGAAAGCTAGAAGATGCTGGACAGATGTCATACAGACCCTAAGAGAACACAAATGTCAGCCCAGGCTACTATACCCACCAAAACTCTCAATTACCATAGATGGAAAAACCAATATATTCCACAACAAAACCAAATTTACACAATATCTTTCCACAAACCCAACACTACAAATGATAATAGCAGTAAAGCTCCAATACAAGGTGGGAAATTATACCCTAGAAAGAGTAAGAAATAATACTTTTCCAATAAATCCAAAAGAAGACAGCCACACAAACAATGCCACTGCTAATAACAAAAATAACAGGAAGCAACAATCCCCTCTTCTTAATATTTTTTAACATCAATGGACTCAGTTCCCCAATAAAAAGTCATAAGCTAATGGACTGGAAATTTCAACAGGACCCAGCATTTTGCTGCATACAGGAAACCCACCTCAGTGACAAAGACAGACACTACCTTAGAGTAAAAGGCTGGAAAACAATTTTTTAAGCAAATGGTCTTAAGAAAGAAACTAGAGTAGCCATTCTAAAATCTCCAGCCTGAGAACACAAAGGGAGGGACCCATGGCTCCAGCTGTATAGGTAGTTGAGGGTGGCCTTGTCAGGCATCGGTGAAAGTGGAAGGCCTTGGTACCTGAAAGTTTGGATTCCCTAGTGTTGGGGAATTCGAGAAAGAGAGGCAATAATGAGAAGATGTGGGAGCACACCATCATAGAAAAAGGAGGAGAGGGAATGGGATAAGGGGTTTAGGGAAGAAATGGGAGAGGAGATAACATTGAAAGGTAAATAAAAAGTATCCAATAAAAAAATGGGTCTAGAAATTGTTATAGAGCAGTCGAGGCTTTTGTCAACAATTTATTACAGGGATTTTGTATAATTCTCAAGGACAAGGTATTGTGGAAGAGGGCCATTAAAAAGATTGGTGAGACATACTGTTGCTGAGACAAAGAATGATGCCGACCTGTAAGCTTGCTGAGTGCCCTGACAAGGTTGACTGGGGAGCTGTATTGGACATATGTTTCTGATCCACCTTTGCTTGACTATATCCCAGATGGGACAAGATGCCTTGTCTCGAGTTTTTAGACCTTGTGGGATAGAGAATTGAAAAGAAAAATTATATCTCTTGTATTTTTCTTAAAGGTGTCCAGCTATTAGGACTCAATCATGTACTGGTCTAGAAATCAATCCAATATGGGAAATAACAGTCTACTTTTGGAAGACTGGATCTGGACTTTGTCAGAGATATATCTGGAAGCTAGCTGTAGCTCACTATGATGTTAGGATAGCAAGAGATAATGTTGGGACAGGATCTGGATTTCAAACAAGGGTTAGTGCATGTTTTAAAGCTCTTTTAATTGTCAGGCTAAAATTGGTTTTGTCTCTTCTATAGCATTTATTGTAAGTTGCATTGATTGTATAATTTCCAATTATGTTAGTGTTTTGAAACCTGACAATTCTGTTACAGGGGTCTATCAACCGGCATTTTTCTCACTGCCCTGAGTATTAGAAAACTTTGATTCTCTGAAAAAAAACGCTTGAAAGTACTGGAAGAAGTGAGTTGGGCTTTAAGCAGAAGCAAGAGGGTAGCAGGCTTGATTATTGCTGGTATAACAGCTTTAATTCTATTAAGTGCTAGTACCACTGCTTCTGCAATAGCACTGACACAAGGAGTTAAGACAACTATTTTTGTTAACCATCTAGCAAAAAAAATGTTACTAATGTATTGAGTATACAAAAGAATTTATTTAGGTTTCTGGAACAATGAATGATGCTCTATAACTCATTCAAATTATCTGTAAAAGGTTCAGGGTTCAAGAGTTAGGAGCCATCCCAACTGTCATGACAAATATCATTAGAGTAGTATTACTTTAGAAATTCACAATGATTGTCATTATAATTAGAGAAAAATTTTAAAGGCATCTGTAGGATATTTGACATAATCCTAACACCTCTCTGGGTGTTTTAACTTTGTATAGTGAGATTATAAATTTAAAGAATGCTGCTCTGTTTACCTTTGATGCTGCAGATAATGCTCATAAAATTATCCATGGCCTGAGCTCAGTATTTTTATTTTGGACAAACCTCAGGAATGGTATATATAGTTTGATCAGGCTAGCCCTTATTGTCCTGGGAATACTTCTATTCCTTGCCATCATGTTAAAGCTCGTCTCTAACTACATCAATAGGCTGGCAGCCAAAGTACATGACTTGAAATTTATAATGGACCCCCAGACCGAGTTATTAAATTAACAGGCTGGCAAGCCAAAGGCGGGTAAGATTCTGCACAGAGCCTTCCCAACCAAGGACAGAAGTCCATTACCTTTGATAATGCATAGTCCATGACGGGTAAGTAAGGCATTCTTGTCAGAACGACCTAAGACAGGCTCAGTCTTGTTAAGGAAATAAACAAGGGAGAGAAGCGTAGAGCCTTTGGGGCTGCTTGGAAAGAAGTTGACATGGGCCAAGGACAAGGAAAGGGGCTGCTTGGCAGGAATATGACATTGGCCAAGGACAAGGAAGTAGGCTTCAAGCAGGAATCTGACATTAGACTAGAACAAAGATGTAATTTCAGGTAAGAGTCTAAATCTTAGGCTACAACAAAGAAGTAATCTCAGGCAGGAATCTAAATATTAGGCTAGAACAAAAAAGTAGGCTTCAGACATGAAAATGACCTTGGGCTAGGATAGGGAAGTAGGCTCACATACTTTGGTCATCCTGATAAGCCTTTAGAAACAGTGATCATGGGAGTATTCATGTAACTGGGTTTAATTCCTTGCTCTTTCTTTGACTATTTGTGTTTGTTGTATTGCTTGTTCCTCAACTATTTGCAACTATTGTATTGCTAGACCCTCAAACTAGAACTGACCTTAATATATGCATATAATCAAAATGGTACAAAAGCATAAAGAAAAAGGAGGTGTAAGATAGGGGCTTCTAGGGAGGAAAAAGGGGATTATATCTATATTGTAAATAAATAAAATATCCAATAAAAATGTCATACATGAAAACAGAGGCAAATGTCCTTTAGGAATTGTTGATGCAAAGGTTTAGATAGTTAATATAACTAGAAGACTAGTTCATAAATGCTCCCCCATACAAATACTTGGTTTTTAGCCAGATTGCAAGTGAATGACAGTAGGATAGACCATGGCTCTGGAGCCAAGAATTATCTGCAGGGGAAAAGGTAAGCTACGGAGTCTTACGTTTCATCATTTATTCAGATGAACTTCAGCCAGAGACAAAGATTAAAGCGTCACAGTCACAGTAAATAAGCTCTAGGAAGATAATGCATTGGGATTTCTGCTTTTGACCACGATTGACTAACAGGATCTAGATTTACTTCCTGGGTTTAAATCACAAGAACACTTGACCGAAATTATGGGACTGAACTCTTCATAGTACTGAGCATTAGTTAGTAAGGTAATACAATCATTGTGAAAAGCAGATCAAAGAATTCACTATTACAGGTGCCTAAGATTAGTACCTGGGCCATAGTTTCTAGAGTCAAAGGAAAATCTCAATAGAGCCAAGCAGAAAGCCTGGCACTCATGGAGGCTAACTCATCAAGAGTCTGCTCAGCAGGATGCAAAAGAAAAACAAGCTGCAGAAGGTAGAGTTGAGCTTAAGATCTGCATGCCTGCAAGGAGGGGCCCAACTGCTAAGGGGCAAATGCATGAACTAGCTAAAACTGCTGTAAGAATCACCAAAATGTAATGGTTGGGGGAAAAACAATGCCTGGAGCAAAAATTGTTGCCTAGAGATGACTTGCTTTCCCATGATCCGATCTGGAATGCCTACAAAGTGGCAAAGACATCCGATAAAGAGTCAAAGGATGTTTTCTTAGTAGAGGGACTACATTAGCTCCAGACCACAGTTAATTCTCACTCGTGCTAGCAAACAATTCCCCAAGGCAAGTCTGGAGAGTATTTCCTGAAAACCATTTATCATCTTCTAAAAAGTGAACTGCATACCAAAACCAAGTCCAATCCTATTAAAGTACAAAAAAAAAAAAAAAAAAAAAAAAAAAAAAAATTCAAGACTAAGCAGTCTAGAATTCACTATGTCTGGTATCACATTAGATATTATGAGATATTATGGAAGCACACAAAGGAGTGAAGCATAGGAATCATCATTGGGAGCAAAATCAGGTCAGGGAAAGAGACTCTTAAATAACAGGAAGACTATAATGAATGATAGAATCAGATCACTAAGTGTCTTAGTTAGGGTTTTGTTGTTGTGAACAGACAGCGTGACCATGACAACTTTTACAAAGGATAACTTTTAATTTGGTCTGGCTTACAGTTTCAGAATTGTACCCCATTATCATCATGGAGTGAACAGCATTGCAGTGTGGACACACACATGGTGTTGGAGGAGTCAAGAGTTCTATATCTTAATCCACAGGCAGCCAGGAAGAAGCTCTGATTCCATACTGGGTAGAGTTTGAGCATAGGAGATCTGAATGCTCACCTATACAGTGATGTACTTTCTCCAACTAAGCCAAACCTACTCCAATAAGGCCACACCTCCTAACAGTGCCCCTTCCTAAGCCTTAAAACACAGGAATCTGTGGGGGCCAAAGTATTCAAAGCACCATAGGAAGAGAGCAGATAAAGAAGCAGAAGCTGGGATGTAATGAGTGATACAACATACAGAGAAGAAAAAAGACAAGAGACAAAGCAGATTCATATCTGTGCAAGTCATTTGTTAAGTTGATAAGATAAAGGATCATCTGGAAGGTGCCTATCTGGTAATGAATCTGGGAATTAGATTCGCTTGTTTGTGTTAATTATAGAACTGAAGAGACCTTCCCACTTTCTGAGCAGCCGCATTATCTAGCTAGGTCCCCAGTCACACTGACAGATAAAGAGACCCAAGTAACAACATATCTCCATCCATTCATCTCTCTTTGATTCCTGATGATAGATGCTTCAAGCTCAGGTACGCATGACTTCTTAAACATGATAGACTGTAGCTTTGACCTGTGAACCAAATAAACTCTTTTACCCTAAAGCTGATTTTGTCAGAGTACTTTATCATACTAAGAGGAAAAGAAACTAAGAAACTGTCATTTTGTAAGATGATCGGGGTATTGGTGCCAAACCTCATGTGATAGTACCTAAAGGTTGGCCTTTGGGAAGTGGTTTACTCATTTCCATGTAAACGATATCACTGTTCTTATATTAAAAGGTAAAGGAATCTATCCTGGCCCTTAAGGATGCAGGGTTGAGCTTTCTGTCTTTTTAAAAAAGTATTCTTTTTATTGAAAATAGATTATATTTCCTATACTATGTTCTGATTATGGTTTCCCTTTCCTCTACTCCTCCCAGTTTCTCTGTACCACCTCACCTATCTGGATTCATTCCATTTTTGTCTCTTGTTAAAAGATAACAGGCTTCTAATGGATACTAATATAATTGATATAATTATAAGGTAAGATAAAACAAAACCATATCAGCATAGGACAAAATACATGGAAAAGAGCTCAAGAAAAGGCATAAAAAACAGATACAGACAGAGTGATGCACTCATTTGAATACTCAGGAATCCCATAAAAACACAAAACTAGAAGCCATACATAACACATATCAGAGAAGCAGCTTCCATCAGACATTGAATCTACTGATGATTTGATGTTAGACTATTCTCCAAACTGTGAACAATCAATTCCTGTTGTTTGTGAGAGACTCCATTTATGATATTTTTTATAGTAGTTATAGACTAAGATTTTGCAAACTAAAATATAATATAAAGGTATTTTAAAGTTTTCTTTCTCATTTTGAAAAATGAAAGGCAACAGAAATAAGTAAGCAAGCAAGCAAGTAGCGTCAATATAATTTTTTTTACTAGACCAAAATATCTTTGAAAAATGAAGACAAAGACTTCCTTTAGAGAAATAAATCACATAGAGAGCTACATTAGAAGAGATAAAGAAAGTTCTTCGGGCAAGTTCACAAGCCATATCAGATGGAAATTTAGCCCTGTAAGACAGATTATATGTATTAAAAAATAAACAAAAGAGGTTTGTTTTTTTTCCTTCCCTACCACCACTAGTTGGAACAAGACCTCTGGCTAGCTACCTTTTTAGCCCTCGGGTCAAATACAATGTTTATTGAATAAATGACCAAAGACAGCAACTTAAACTATAACTTCAAGTAAACCTTGTATAAAATTGCTCTCTGAATTTAGAAAGCAGAAAACTGCAGCATAGCAAGCGTATTTCAAAAAGAGAATCCTATGCCTTTTGCTATTCTTTATCTCAAAACCAAAGAGAACACACCAGCTTTCATTTCAAAAGCACACTTTCTATATCTTCACGAAAAGGTATGTCTTTCTTCTGTATTCCATTCAAAAACATTTTACACTAATGTTCTGTGTGCAGACTAGTAGAGGACCAGGGGAGCCAATGGTCAGATGGTTCTGACAAACTAGCCAGTTCTGTAGAGGACAAGCCCTCCAGAAGCCACTCTGACATTGGGGAAATAGTTAACCTTAAATGCAGTTTGTTATGCAGTTTCTGAGCCTGTCATGGGGAGAGTTTTCTTGACATTTTACTTGCTGATGCAATGTGGCCAACAGTGTAGATGCTGTGGACTGTAGAGGAAATGGTGTAAAAATCACAGAGAAAAGATGGCTATTAAAAAGCTAAAGAGAAAAACTTCTAGCAGATTCCTTTCTCACACTGCCCAGAAGATAATGTCTTTGTCAACAACTTATCTCCAGACCAATTTCTAATTCCTCATTTTCATGAGAACTCTCTTGAAAACAAGTATGTAAAAAAAAAAAATGACCTGTTTTAGTAATATTTGCGGTGACACTGGTTAATGTTTTTGACCAAGCCAGCTCAGTCAGTCAACAGGTTCTCCAGTGCAAGAGTGAGGATTAAAAAGAAAAAAGATGATTAGACAATATTGCAGCCTGGGCCCAGCCAGTTCTGAGGCTGAAGGCTGAGGTGGGTTTATTTTTTCTCAATTTTCTTTTAAACCATTTTAATTACATGCACGTATTTAGGTCAGTTCTAGGTTGAGGAACCAGCAATACAATAGATGCAAATAGTCAAGGAACAAACAAGGCAATAAAAAAAAATGTTTCTAAGGGCTCATCAAGATGACAAAAATATCTGAGCCTACTTCCCTGTCCTAGCCCACAGTCGTATTCATGCCTGAAGCCTACTTCTTTGTTCTAGCCTAAGACTTAGATTCCTGACTGAAATACTTATCTGTTTTATCGTAAAATTAGATTCCTGCCTGAACTTACTTCCCTGTCATGTCCCAATGTCAGATTCCTGCCAAGTGGCCCCCAAAGCTCTCCACAGGTTTTATTCTGTATATCTTACTCAGACATGAGTGAGAAAACGGATGTTCAATAGTCCCATAATCCACTCAAGCTTGGCCTCCACGATTTACAAAACAAGAGTCATAACACTGCTTCAGACTTACACAAAGCTCTTTTTTAAAATACCCTAGGTACACAGAAAGTCTTCAGCAAAAGTAACCTGCTTTACAATTTTTCTGCAGCTGTCTGCTGTGATCATTTATATCAGATACAATCTTCATATCAGAAAAGGTTTTTTTTTTTTTTTTTTGCTGAAGAACACTTCTTTGCATGCTTGTTTTTTGCTGACATGATACTTGATGGTAGTGATAGCATTACAAATGACGATAGAGAGTCTGAACATTGATTTTATTCCCAGTAATTTATTCATTTTACATCCCAATTGCTGCCCTACCTCCTGGTGCACCCCTCACACAGTCCCTACCCCAATCCCCGTCCCTTTCTCCTCTGAGAAGGTGGGGACCACAGACGTGCAGCTTAGTCTTCATTGTGGTTCTCCCAACAACTGGAGCAGTGGCTGTCCTTAAAGCTGAAGGTTGATTTTAACAAGTAAGATTATATGATTTAAATAGCAGCTTTGTAACAAAGAGAAATCGCTGATCTTTGAGATACCTGCAGAATATTTTGCGCTTTATCCTGAATGTCTCAGAAAAAAGCTAAGACATATCAAGTCACGCCATAAACATCCTTCTGTTCTGTTCTTCTCTGAAGACTTGGCAGTAAAAAGATTTGAGTATCTTATGCTCATCAGTCCCGGACCCAACAGGTAAACTTCAATACCTCATGGGAATAATAATAGTACAAATGAAAACAATTAAGATAAACCCTAACTCAATATAACTGGTGTCCTTGCATGAGAGGAAGTTTAGGGACAGGCACACAAACAGGAACAGTGGCATATGAACATGAAAAAAAAGCTGTCTTCAGGCCAAGGAGAGATATCTAGATTAGATTCTTCCTTCTCAGTGGTGCCACCTCTCATGTTGGTTTCTATTATTTAAACAGCCCAGTCCTTGACATTTGTTATGGCAGCCTTACAAACCAGATAATAAAATATTAATTATTTTAAAAACCCAATAGCAGTAATTCTTGGTATTGTATTTGTCAAACAACAGGCAATCAGTCAATTTTGTATAGAAATCATAGAAATAGATAACAGCAAGGCTTATAATTAAATAGAATAATAGTCAACAGATATAAATAAATGGTTCCTTGAAGAAGAAAGAAAATGGCTCTGAAATATGAGGAACTATGCTCCCTTGTTTTGTATTATGGTGATTACATTGAACAGTCACTTGTCCTATGTGATATGATAAAGGTAAGACAATTAGTAATATGTTCACTTATGGGGCCTTACAGAAACAGATCCTCATCAGCTGAGAGTTGGAACATACATTGGTACAATCGAAGAAACCAACTTTAGAAACTGTCACTGAAGTTGCAAATGCACATATTCCTACAAAATTCCCTTCTGGGCACTTAGCCCAGAAGTCCATATAACTGTACGAAGAGTCACCAATGCATCTTAGCCACTGAAATGTCCATCAATCAATGAGTGACATCATAAAGCTTGTTATAGCCATACAAACAAAGAGCATATAGCAGTAAATAAATTAGAATTTCATTGCATAATAGCTGCAAAATAATACTGAGTGATAGTGATACACAGAGGGTATTTCTTTAAATGACTAAATGTACACATGGTATACGCACAAACACACATACATATTTGACAAGCATTCATCTTCAAGTGGAGAAAAAAGAATATATATCCTTATATGGTGGCTCAGCTATTTAGACTCACATCTAGTGTTTGCATTAAGATGACCTTCTGTCAAAGGCTACTCTATTGCCCTTCTCAGGAAAAAAATATTGTCAAATTTGTAAAATGATATACATTAACTAAAACAACTTTAATTTATATTTGTAGTTTAGTCTGCTACAAGCTGTTATTTCTCTTTCTACACTTTGCTGTAAAAATTGATTCTTAAATGCAATCCCTTAATATGTATTAAGGGTCTAGTACTATCTGCTAAAAAGTGGTTGGCACGCTTAATTTATCTCAGCATTTCAAACAGCAGTACTTCTATCTTTCCAGATTCTTCAGGAAATTCTTGCTTTTTTATCAGGGCCTATTTCAGAAGCACACAGTTGACACTGTTATTTCTTGGGTTTTCCTGTCACTTCCAGTGGTGGCAGCTGTGTCAGAACAGGTGCTCGCTTTTACTCCTCATTCTAAAGCTGTGACTCTGTGACCCGGTCTAGGCTGCAGAGAGGCCCAAAACTAATATTTGCCACACTGAAGACAGAGCTAGTCGATAGGACCCCAATTCAAAATGTGATGAATTACTAAACAGGTAGTTTTGTGGGTGATTGAAAATTGCGTGCAAAAGACTGCTTATCTCCGTGAGGCACATCGAGAGCTTGCAGAATTGAGCTAATTAGCCTGACTGTCTCTTCGATGAGTTGTGACCTATCGTTGGTAATGGCTTATTATGATGATGAATGAAGCCATCGGTCAAACTGAAGCCTCGGCACACAGTCCAGTAGTTCCCTTGAATCCTGAGGCTGTTACCTCTCAGCCTCAGATTGACAGCAGTGACAGCAACAGAGGCAGAGAGCACAGATGACTAGACACAGATGATTGTTTCATGACAATGAATATATTTGCAGTGAGTCCCAAAGAAATGGGCCTTCTTGTATGTTATGTGTTGATACATGAAAGATTTACAGTGCTGGCTTCCTCCATTAGGAAACAACCTTCCCTTGGTGTAATATTCTTAGATTATAGGACTGGGGATTTTCTTTTGTTAAGTTTTTGGTTATTTACAGTGCTTGAACATTTCATTCTTTTTGATCTCCTTGGTTGTGTAAAAGTTCCAAAGAGTAATACTTTCTTTCACTGATGATACATGAATAATTTTTTTTTGAAACAAAGAAATTCACCTATTAAATTTTATAGTTTATCTTTCATGGAGGCAGAGGGGCTATTTCAAGCCTCCTTTTTATTTATACAGAAATTTTATAAAGGCCAATAGTTTAAAAATTACTCAAATGTAGATGCTTTGATTTGGAGCTGTGAAGAAGTGTGAAAATTTCTGTAGAAATGTATAAAAGTTGGGTAGTTTTCATATGCTACTATAGCTCACATTTTGGCCTTAGGAAAACTTCAAAGATAGCTATTTTAAATTAAAGAACATAGTCTTTTGTTTCCTATAAAGTATTAGAAAAATATGGCTTCTAAATTCTGGAAAGTATGAAAAATACCTGTTATTTTATCAAAGCCTTGAGGAGAGACAACATATTGAGTGACTAGAAATAGCAGCTCAGAAGGAGTGTAGGGCGTGATGCTTACAGGCTTTAGTGAAGAACAAGGATTTTGATGTAGTTCTTCCATGACCTCTCTGGGACTGTGTAGAACACATTTTATAAAATCTTGGCATTTGTCAACAGGATGGGACAAAGATCACACATTGAATCACACATTGAAGAGCCTGATGCAAATCCATAAATATGCCGCTTAGATGGATCTTAGTTGAGGAAGAAAATTACCTTGACACTCAAATGTTCATCTGTTTACAGATAAGGATAAGAAATTATTCTCAGTCCCAATATTGTTTAACATGGAAACAAGGGATTCTGTTGGCCTTTGTTCTTGCACACAGTAGCTTTATGAATACTATTTAATAACTTTATTCCATTGTATCCAGTTTCCCTCAAGTGAAAAATGGATTAATATTAATGCTTCATAGAGCAATTATGAGGATTAAATGAATTAATGATCTGTCAATCAATATTGGGTTTGAAAAACCATAAACACCTTCCTGGAGCTATTATTATTAACTTCAATCGAACTTTATTCACTTGAGGCTATACTACCCTTCCCCAAGACGGGGAAAAAAATGGAAAAAAAAAAAAGAGAGAAGGAACAAGGGAAGGCCAAGAAAAAAATAAGGTAGGGAGAGGAGGAAAAGGGAGAAAGGAGGATGCAGAGGGGAAGAAAAAAGAAATAGAAAAATGAAAAAAAGAGCACAAAATCAAATGAGTAGGAGGAGCCCATTGATGTAAACTTGATTCAGAGTATTTCAATTATCAAGTGACTATCAGAATATTTTATCCTGCTTACAATGTGATGCTGATTTGTCTCTTTGATTTTTATCTGGAGCTGGCTTTGAAGGGCTCATCAGCCTCGTTGTTCTAGAAAATGTCCTCCTTAGTGAAATGAAATGGAAACAACCGATAGGCAAAAAGGTTTCTGGGTCATGGAAGGTTCTCTAGGCCCTCTACTGCCTTAAGCTTCTTTCTACACATCTCACAGGAAAAAAAGGTTTGTGTGTTGTTGTTGTTGTTGTTGTTGTTATGTTGATATCCAATAGTTTAAATTTTTGATGCAACAGTGTTGTTTAAAAATTAAAGTGCTTTATTTGGCTTTTTCTCCATCCAAATAAGTTAGAGATAAAAATTTCCATATGGTAACACCTACTCTTAATTACTTTCTTGATCAGGAAACTTGTAACTTTAAAGTATAGTAATTCAGTGTATCTTATGTCTGGCAGATACTTGGAAGATGATGGATAGAACACTGGTTTGGAAGTAAATCATTGCTGTTGTGCCAAGCTCTTGATCTTTGTGTCAGTAAAGATATCTAGGCTAGGGAGAATGTTAACTATGCTGGGAATGAAGCCCACAACAGCTTGATTCCTTAAGCACAGCCTGGTCAGGGTTTAATTCCATCTTCCTGACTCACACAGTGTAATAATTTTACTAAAAGAAGACAGATCAGAGCAGGGGGTTGAGAAGATACTTAAATCTAAATCTGTTTTTGAAAGTGAGTTCTATTGATAGCCATGGCAGCCTCTGAAGGGTCCCTCCATCCTCAGGGTGTCAGCCATCCAGAGTCTTCATTAAGCATTAACATTGCTACGCCTTATCCCAGAAGACTTGAGTAAATACCTGAGAATCTCTACTTTTGTCAAAATTCTCTGACTCTCTCTGTTTGTCTGCCTGCTTGCCTGTCTGTCTCTGTCTGTCTGTTTGTCTGTCTGTTTTTCCCTCTCCCTCTCCCATTTAAAAAAGTGTGTGTGTGTGTGTGTGTGTGTGTGTGTGTGTGTGTGGTGGTTATGGGTAATTTTGTATCTGTAGGTCAGAAGATAGGTCCTAGCCTTCCACCTTCTTTGAGACAGTCATTCTGTTGTTCACAGCTGTGCGTGTGCTAGGTTGGCTGGCATGCCAGTTTTCAGGGAATCTCCTCTCTCTGCCTTCTACCTTGTTTAGGAATGCAGAGCTGCTGTGCCCTACTTTGAGGTGCTCTGTAAGACTCTGATGTTAGGTCATCACATATGTGCCAGTATCTCATTCAATGAACCATCTCTCCAACCTCAGAATCTATAGGTTAGCAATCTTCCCAACAGATTCTATACTTTTTTTAGGATGACTTCTAAAAGTACTTATGCATAGTTATCTGTTGATGATTCTACAAGTTTAGACTTTCCGAGGCTTTAGACAATTTATTGTAACACACTTTATTTGAATTTAAAGACTGACTTTATTATCTAATAGTTTAGTATGTACAAGAAAACTATAAAATAATTCTCTTTTAGCTACTACTAAAAATTATACAGATCTAAATTTATTAACAGATTCATTATAAACAGAATAATCTAGGCACATACATTCACTTAGGGAGAAAATTAATCCTAGCAAATAGCTGTTTTCTTTCAGAATAGAAAATCTAATATGCACAGACATTAATTTTTGGAATGAGGAAGAAATGGGACTTGGCAAGAAGAGAATGTTTTGAGAGGGTTAGGAACAGTTTCATATCTTATAAGGGCTACAACTTTCCCAAAGTTTGTTCAGAGTGCTACCATCTGGATACCACAAGTACAAGTACAAACATAGATAGGCAAACTCTTTACTTCACTCACCCAGCTTCAAGTTCTCACAAATTGGAAGGTTATAATTTCTCAGTATGTTAGTCAGGGTTCTCTAGAATGTATGGAATGTCTTTCTATATTGAGGGAATTTATTATGATCACTTACAGTCTGTAGTCTAACTTCCCAACAATGGTCAGCTGTGACTGGAAAGTCCAAGGACCAACTAGTTGCTTAGTCCCACAAGGCTAGTTGCTTTAGCTGGTATTCTGTAGAAGTAGATTCCAACAGATGTGTGCTGGCAAGTAAATGCAAGTGGCAAAAAAGATCGAATCTTCCTTCTTCCAATGTCCCTATGTAGGTCTCCAGCAAAAGGTGTGGCCCAAATTAAAGTTGTGTACCACCATAGCTGGATCTGGGACTTGTTTTGCCCCAGGATGACCTTGACCTCAGAGATCTCCTTGCCTTAGTCTCCTGGGATTAAAGGTTTGTACTACCTTGCCTAGGCCTAAGCTTTTCATAGCCACTATGCCTCAAGATCTCCATGCCAAGATCCAGGTGAAAAATTTATGTTGTCCAGCCTCAAGATCTGGATCACAGGTTAGTCCTCCAATTCTAGATAGTAGTTCATTCCAAATATAGACAAGTTAACAACCAGGAATAACCATTAAACTCAGCAAAAACCTAGTTTATAAACAAAATCATTTTATAATAATAATACATTTATTGTTATTTATTATTATTACTAATACTACTATTATTATTATGTATGTGTGTGTGTGTGTGTGTGTGTGTGTGTGTGTGTGTGTGCATGTGTATGTAAGTGCAACCATGCCATGGAATGAATGGTTAGAGGAAACCCTCTGGAGTAGGTTCATGGAATCTGAATTTTAAATTCAGATTTTTAAATTCAGAATTTTAAATTCATCTAGGTAGAGGAGATAAGAATAGTTCTTGCTCTCAGAGGGAGCTATGGGTATTGCTCTAGTTGCAAGGGAAAGGAGGAAGAACACTGGTCAGAGGAGGGTGAGACTGGCATTTGTTTGAGGAGATGGCATTGTGGCATCAAATGCTTAGGAGAAGGACATGGCTCTGGTTCAAGGAGGAGTGAGACGAATTCTGATTGTAGGGGATGAAGATGGTGCAGGCTACAGGGCCACAGGACAGTATCTGGTTATAACATTTTACCTGGTGAGTTTTAAGGTGGGAGATTGGGATAGTGGCTGAGACAGTGGGCGATGGGGTTGGCTGTTGGTAGATATGGCAGGTAATACAGTTAGGAACTCTGCTTTCATTTATACCTCCAGTTCTCATCTGATTTCCTCTTAGAAAAGCCTAATTTTGGAGCCACATGTTGTAAAAACAGATGAGATGAGTTAGAAGTCATATAGTCATAAAACTTGAATCTAACACCATATAGAATCATCTACTCAGTTGACAATGAGGCAGGAAATAATAACTCAACAAACTATAGTAAAGGCACTATCAGACCACAAATGAAAAGAGAAAAATTTTACCCAGTGGGCTGTTGTCTACATCCAGATGTGCTGATGAGACATAAGGCCAGCCATTGACAATGGGAAAAGTGTCAAGTAAAGCCACTAAGATGATTCAAGACCTAGAACAACCAGTGTTCAGGACACATCACTTTCCGCCTAGATTACAGAAAAAGCCATTGAACTTTCTTTTCACCTTTACCTCCTGGATCTAAAATGCTATTCACATAGCTGATGGAGAGAGGCTAAAGAAACTTTAAATTGATTACTTATGTCTCCTTTAAGAAGCCAAACATTAGAAAATTAAAATGGAAAACTATAGTGCTTTCTATACTCACAACCCCTTGGAGCTTAAGAAGCCAGCTGTCTACCATTAAATGTCCATAACTATCTCATGTTTTCTTAGTTTCCCCATGTCAGCATTTCAGCCACAATTTTCCTGTTTGATTGGCTTCCAATCATCCCGACCAATGAAGATCAGATGAGTTCTATATGAATGACCTTGGACAGCTCTAAGTCTGATGTTCTCCTGGGTCCTCCCTAGACACAGAGACATTTCCTTTTCACTCTCTACACATTTGTTAGTTTCTCAACTCTTCCAACTGGGTTTTGTACTACCAGAAGCATACAGATTGCTTCAGACAGCTTCACAGTTTCATCTGAGTGAGTAAATATGTTTTTCTGTGACAATAGTCATTCCTTAGAAGATAGAGAATGGAAAATATAGGTTGAATTCTCTTAAATGAAAAAAAATGGAAACTTCATTAAAACTACATGGCTAGAATTTTGTAAGAAATATCTAAGTAGATCATATATATCAAACTAGATCATACATATACATATGTGTGTGTATTATTTTATGTCTTGCATCATTTAAGATCACATCTGTTCAGAACCAATAGAAATGCCTAAATAGTCCTTTGAGCTTCTGAAGTTAAAGAATGCTGTTCTGCTGAGTGTTGATGTGGTAGATACTGCTGATAAAATTACCCATGGCCTGAGGTTAGTATTTCTATTTTGGTCAAGCTTCAAGAATGGCATATATAGCTTGATCATGCTGGCCCTTTTTGTTCTGGGAATATTTTTATTCCTGACCATTGTGTTAAAGTTTTTCTTTAACAATATCAACATGTTGGCAGCCAAAGTACATGGCTTGAAACTAAAAATAAACTCCCTGACAGAATTATTAATTTAACAGACTGGCAAGCCAAGGACGGGTAAGATTTCTGCACAGAGCCTTACCAACCTAAGACATAAGTGCATTGCTTTTGATAATGCATATTCCACGATGGGTAAGGAAGGCATTCTTGGCATAAAGACCTAAGACAGACTCAGTGTTGTTTATAAAATAAAAAGGGGGAGAGGCAGAGAGCTTTAGTGGTTGCTTGGCAAGAATCTGACATGGCCAAGGACAAGGAAATGGGCTGCTTGACAGGAATATGACATTGGCCAAGGGCAAGAAAGTAGGCTTCAGGCAGGAATCTGATATTAGGCTAAAACAAAGAAGTAATTTCAGGTAGAAATCTAAATCTTAGGCTAGAACAAAGAAATAATTTTAGGCAGGAATCTAAATATTAGGATAGAACAAATAAGTAGGCTTCAGACATGAAAATGACTTTGGGCTAGGGCAGAAAAGTAGGCTCAGATATTTTGGCCATCCTGATAAGCCCTTAGAAATAGTGATCATGGGAATGATCATGGAACTTTGTTTATTGCCTTGCTTGTTCTTTGACTATTTATGTTTATTGTCTTGCTTGTTCTTTGACTATTTTCATCTATTGTATTGCTAGTTTCTCAACCTAGAACTGACCTTAATACTTGCATGTAACTATAATGGTATAAAAGCAAAAAGGAGGAGGTTAGATGGAATAGGGAAATTCTGGGGTATGGGGATGGGGGAAATGGGGGAAATGGGGGAAAGGGGAGGACATCTGAAATGTAAATAAATAAAATATCCAATAAAAATTCTTTCCCAAACCTCTAGTTTATGAACCTATAGAGTACTGTGTGGGTGCAAGTCTTTTCCCATGTTTTCTGGAGGAATTTAAGATGTAGCAGTTTCAGGACTGAAAAGACTGAGTTTTCCTCTTACTGGCTTCTAAACCCTGTTGCATTATTGAGTTATGATGTGGCTTCTCTGTGTTCTCTGATGTCATTCAATCCATGTCAAGAGGGAGTAGAAATCAATAGGGATTCCTTTTTCCTCTCAGTAAATGTATTTTGGGTTTATTTTATTTTTGTTTGTTTGTTTTTGTTTTCTGTTACCTTTTTTTGGCATTTTGACAACACTTAGAATTGAATGTAGAAGGTGCAAAGCCAAGCGATTAAGTCAAATTTGAATAAATGACTTCCCTGGACGAAGCTCACATAGAATTTATGACTTTTTGAGATCCACTAAGACCTCTTTCTATTTTCCAATGCAAGATGTAAAAAAAAAAAAAAAAAAAAAAAAAAAAAAACAACAACAAAACAAAAAACAAAATAGAAACAAAAGCAAAAACATAGTAAGACCACTTTATCAGCAAGATAGGTCGAAATCAAGCAACTTATTTTTAAACATCAATTTCAAGTTTATGCCTTCAGTTTTAATAGTTTGGTTAAAATGAATTTAATCTGTTTACATTTAGCAAGCAGCTGTACTATTTTATATTTTCACCAGCATGTAAACTCTTCTGTTTTCGATCTTTACTGATACTCTATTATCGTTATTTGCACTTGAGCTATTATAGTAGGTCATTAGTAATATTTTGTTGTTTTGGCTTATGATTTTATTTCATTTTATTTTATTTTTTGGTTTTGTTTTTCGAGACAGGGTTTCTCTGTGTAGCCCTGGCTGTCCTGGAACTCACTCTGTAGACCAGGCTGGCCTCGAACTCAGAAATCCGCCTGCCTCTGCCTCCCAAGTGCTAGGATTAAAGACGTGCGCCACCACTGCCCGGCGACTTATGATTTTATAATGACTTGGTGCTAAGCACCTTTTTGCATGCCTAATTTCATGAAGACAAGGTGTCTTCATGTGTTTTCACATTTTTGAATCACCATATTCATTTTCTATACATTGATATTGAAGTGGTTGTTGAATATTTTGTAAAATTTTAAATCAGATATAGTCTTTGTAAATACTTCCTGTCAATAGCTTCTCTTCTCATTATTTTAACAGCTTTTTGCTGAGTGTATGCTTTTTGCTTTTCATAAAGTAAAACTATAAACTATACATCTCAAGGTCATGGATAAAATGACGATTCAATATAAATATGAACAATAATCGTTGAATAAGCCAAAAAAATCCCAGCTCACAATGCGATAAAACCTCCAATAAGAGAAAAAAAAATATTTTTGAAATGATAGACAACCCAGGGAACAAATGGAAAATATAAAATCTGGTTGTACTATTCTCTTAACCTGAAGCAACTTTCTACAGAATAAATACCAATGTGGAGATAGCAGCTCCATCATTTATATTTTATGAAATGGTCTTCCTTTGTTTTCTTGTCAGTTTGAGGGTATAAGAACATCCCTGAGGGCAAAGCAAGCCTTCCATATGTTAGGATTGCATATTCTGGTATGTTATATAAATAATAAGTAATTTCTGTAATTAAAATGATGTTCTCTGGAAAAAAAGATGTAGACACATGGTTATCTGAATAGCCTTGAGCTACTGTTACAATACGTAGATTTTACTTTTCTAGAATATATAATGAATCATGCTGTGTTACCAGTAATTATTAATTAATGGTTTAAATACAAAGGACATTTTCTTGGGGGTATAAGATAATCTACTTTGTGACTAAAGGAATTTATCATGAAGATGCACGCTACTGTTGAATTCTTAAAAACTATATGATTTTTATTTTCATTCTTAAATATAACTGTTCTGTGTTTTTACTAACCCAGTGACTGTTAATAAATAATAAAATGTAACTGGTAAAGTAAAAATTTTAATATTTATGATATAGACTGGTCCAAGATTAGAAAATATTTTTAAGTTATGAAGAATTCTTAGAAGGCAATATAATTATCAGGAATATATTATTTCATAAAGTTGTGTTAAGATCTTTTATTGAAAGTTAGATTAGGGCAAGAAAGTAATCTATATAATTATATTTTTTAAATACTAGGTAAATTAGGACTGCATTTAGAACACAAAACAGTTTTAGAATCATTAGCCTCTATTATCCTTCTTTTTGTATGCAAGTCCAAACATCAGTTGTCTACAGTTTGCCCATGTCTAAAGGTTTGAAATTATATTAATTGTATAAATGCACAAGTACAGAGATGGTTTGGACAGTCTTTCAATTATTTTTAGCAACTAGCTACTCTCTTTGTGTCATAGTTGGCTTTCTCTTTAATTCAGAGCAACAAGTATCAATAGACCATTGTCAGCAAGGCTACCAAAGACAGTGCTTTGCTCTATTCAAAGGAGTTTTTGCCTGTGAGCATCCTCAAGGTTCTTTGCGTAGACATGCTCTGTTGTCAAATCACAAGGAAATTCAAAACTTTCACTCTGTTCATATGACAACAAAAACTGCTTCTTCCTTCGAAATGATAATAGAGGAACTCGTTGTTGCTTGTTTAGCATTTTTCATTGGAAAAAAAAAGAAACTAAAGGTTGTGGGAAGCCCCAGTGTATAATGTATTTTAGACTTACTCATGTTTGGACACAGTTTCCTATTTCTAGGTTACGGTATTGTCAGCCACTGTGACTTGAAATAAGCCTAAATCTCAGATACAAATGGGCAAGTTCCCTAACATGCTTATCATTGTCATTTGAGAACAATGCATTTGGGGCAATGGCATACAGTTTATGTCTAGCAGATTCCTAGGAACCAGGTAGAATCATAAAGGATCTTTCTCCCTTTGTCCCTAAGAGGTGAAAAAGAGTGAAGTTGTGACCATGTGTGATTCTCTTAGATCTCTTCAAAAGCATTTACTCCATAGCACTTGAATTTGCCAGAAGTTTAAATTTTAATTCGTTTATTTACTTTACATCCTGATATGAGAATGCCTCTGCTCCCAGTACCCCCCCCCACAAAGATCATCCTTGAATTCCCCCTCCCTTTCTTCTCTGAGAATGAAGTACCCCCCCCCCCCCCACACACACACACATACTCATCAATTCACTGCAGGACTAGGTGCATCATCTCCCAGAGGCAAGACGAGATGGCCCAGCTAGGGGGAGTGGGATCCACAGACAAGCAGGCAGGCAGGCAGGCAGGCAGGCAGGCAGGCAGGCAGGCAGGCAGGCAGACAGGCAGAAAGGCAGGCAGAAAGGCAGGCAGAAAGGCAGGCAGAAAGGCAGGCAAGCAGGCAACAGAATCAGGGACTGGCCCCACTCCTCATGAACCTGCTGCACATCTGCTACACATGTCTCAGAGCATAGGTCCAGCCTATGCTCACTCTTTGGTTGGTGGCTCAATCTCTAGGAGCCCCCAAAGGTCCAGGTTAATTGACTCTGTTAGTCTTCCTGTGCAGTCCTTGGGAATTTGCCAGAATTTATTGGATTCTTTTTCAAATACAGAAGCATCAACCATTCAGTGTGAGTTCAGTCATTTTAATGCAAGAACGGAAAATGAGAGTAATGAATCAGAGCTCGAAGCCCTGAAATATGAACTAGATTAATAAACATAATGTGCCCAAATCCATTATTTCAGATGCCATTAAGAGCAGATTCACCATTACTACAGATGGCATCCCAATTAACTCCTAATATATCAAAAACAAGATTATTTGTGTAATATAATATTTGAATTGAACTCTTACTCTGTTGTGGAAAAGTTCAGTGTTTCTTTTCCTCTGAACTCAAAACAGCTTAGCCTAAGGAACAATGTTTTGATGACCTTATCATGACCTTAAATCTTCCCATGCCCTTACACACAATAGCTGTTCAACAGCTTTACTGCACCCAATAACATTGACTAAATCTTAGTTTGAAAACCTTCATATCCAATCAGTGTAGTTGTGAAAACTATAAAGCCTGTTATGAAAAACTGAAAAGATATTTGTTTGTGAAAACCTATATTTGTAATGTAAATCAGCAATAGGACCTAAGTTAAAATAATGATTTTTTTTTATATTTTTCAATAACATTCATTAAATGCCTAATGTTAACCAGTACTTTCTCAAAATTGGTTATAATGAAGACATTGGGTTATTATAACAGTGTCATATACAGTCAGAGGTAAAATAAATAAGAGAATTATGATGAACTAGGTATAGAAAACATTTGAATTGGAGACAAAAAATGTATTTTTATGACATGCAGTATTTTTCATTTCCATATTATATAACCAATAAAATCATACATATAGATAATATTTTTCAGTTGCAAGAGCTTAGATTTAGACATGTGTTCATTTTGTTTATTAAATGTATTTCTGAGTGATAAATTAATACTGTCAAATATCTGTACATAAGATCCTATGCTGTTCCATCCTGGCCATTCACCTCTCTTTTAAGAGGACTCCATGGCATCTTTGTTCTGTGGTGTGGTAGGTATCTCCTCCTCCTTTTCCTCCTCCTCCTCCTCTTTCTCCTCCTCCTCCTTTTTTTCTTCCTCTGGAGGCTCTTTTGTAGTGACTGCGGGTTCCATGGTGGCCAACTGCTCCCAGAATCGAGCCAGAGAGAGGTGGAAGTTGTCCAGGTTGCCCTTAGATAGGTCAAGGCTAGCAGGTGAAGGATTAGTGAGTTAGTGAGTCATCCTTGTGGCGCCTTCAAGTGCACACCTCCAGGCAATTCTACCCCTTGAGATGGCACTGCAGGTGGTCTTCATTGGTGAAAGTCTTGTGTCACAGGAGACACTTAAAGGGATGATCCCCAGTGTGCAGGTTCATATGGTTCTTATGCAGGAAACGGGATGGGCAGTGTGGACACAAGTGGGGACATTCACCTGGGTGCTTCTGCATGTCAATCTTAAGCTTGGAGTCTTTTCTCAGATCTTGCCTGACACTCTTAGAACTGAGTCTACCTCCTTTCTGTACATGGCTCCTTCTGATGGTCTTGTTGAAATCTAATTTCACATTTTTAACTATCAATTTTTCTGGGATGGGGAAGACTCTTCACACTGCCCCTTCCTCTTTGGGTGTTAGACCCCATTATGGCCTGGGCTCTGCCTTGAACTATTCACCCCTTTGTCCTGGTGGCCTTTTCCCCTTCTGGAAAGGGGCAGATTCAGGAGTCAGGTGCTCTCCTCTCCCCATGCACCTCCATGCCCATTTGCACAGCTACCCAGGTACCCCCAACAGTGGTGAGGGGTCTCACAGGGAAGGTGGTAGGACTAGTTCCTGTACCTATTTAAAAAATGATGATGTAATACATTAGGAGGGAGGTCAGATGCCCTGGGCCTCATCTTAGAATTTCAGGAGATAGGGGAGCTCAAGGCTGGAGAAACCTTGGGCTTAGTCCAAGAGAGTGGGACAGTGGCCTCCACTCTCTCTCTTTATGGTTTTCCCACTCAGTGCCTTATTAGTGGAAAGCATTTCCCCTCTCATTTCCTTCATCTCATCCTACCCTCTGCCTCAGATGTGATAGGAAGAAATAATATTAATTTAAGATTTAAAAAAAATGACTCTATGCTTACACAGGGTAATAAAATAGCAGCAGTAACAGAGGATAGGTAGTTTCTCTGATAAGTTTTTATGTATATCTCATGGTGTAGCCCAAGTTACCTGGAAACTAAAAACCCTTAGCTTTTGCCTCAGAGGGCAGGTATTAAGGCTAGCACTACCACATCCAATTTAAATGTTTTGCAAGTGTCTAATGTGTGGTCAATATTAGCCTGTTCACATGGTAGGTCTCATGTTCTAGCTGTTCTGATAGAAACATTAATAACAGCAAATTGGAGTAAGACACACATTAGTTGAATTTCAACTGTTTCCTAAAATAATTAGGCATAGAAAGAAGGGGATCATACTTTAGTATGCTCAGTGTAGCTATACTTCTTATAATAGATATATTTTTGTATCACTTATTTGCAAAATCATTAACCCTGAGTATTGAAATGAATAAAACAGATCTTCAAATGTCTATATCAATAAACAAATACTTTTTAAATATAAAAGTGTATTTTACTACATTGCTCTCCTTCTATAAAGTAGTAGGTATATCATTCTTTTGAGTAAAAAAAATGAATTTTAAGTCAACAAATTACTACTTTAAACTAGTACTTATTTTATTTCTTTTTAAAATATGCTTTATATTTTTAGTAAAAAAGCTATATCATGGCATGTATATTTATGTAGAGTACACTTAAACACACACTTATGAACTTATATTGGATATTCTTCTTAGTTTGGAACCAAATATCTAGCCAGAAACAACTCAAGATAGGAAAATTTTATTTTGGCGCTCATTTCACAGGATCTCAATCTACTACAGTGGAATGATGTCACAGAAGAGGTGTGAGCTAGCTGCTCCCTCCGAGTGTGCCAACGGGAAGCAGAGAGAAATTAGTGCTAGTGCCAAGCTGATGTGTTTGTCCCCCTAATGTTTAGCTATCACATCACAACCCATATGATATCGCAGCCCATACTCAGGGTGGGTCTTCCTTCTTCCGTTAAAACTGGTCCTAAGTCAAGAAGTAAAACAGCACAAAGAGTACAGCTCATAACTTCCTGCACATTTAAAGATGCTGTGAGGAGAAGGACAGTGTCACAGAGATGGACGGGGAACAAGCAGGGACTCTTGTCGTTATAAATTGAGAGTTTTCCCCCCCAAGAATTGGGGAGCCAGAACTTTGCACTCATTATTATAATCCTCTGACTTATATTAATGGTCAAATATCTATTATGGTTGAGAGAATCTGAAAGAGGACAGAACCCACAAGAAGACTTGCAGTTCTACTTAAGAAACTCCAGAATTTTCCAATCACTGCTTAAGATGGTTTGGTGCAGAGTGGAAGTAGCAGACGTGACAGTACTGTATTTTGAGGACAAAGCTGAGCAATATGAGTTATTTTTCTTGTTGCAACAAGGTTCCAACCTAAAAAAGGGGGTAGGGGGTATTTTGGTTCACAGCTTAAAGGTACCATGAGGTTGGGGAAGGCATAGTAGCTGGATTTTAAGGTAGCTAATTATATAATGTCTATAGTTAGGAAGCAAAAGTATTAAGTGTGTGGGCTCAGCTTGTTCTCTCTTCTCCTTTGCATGCTGTCTAGTGGGACAGGGCATAGGATGGTGCCAACAATATTCAGGATGGCTTTTCGTTGCTTTGTTGAAGTCCTTGAAACCTTGTCATGGGCAAAACCATAGGTGTATGTCCACACAGAGATTCTAAATCCCATCAGGTTGACAGGAAGATTATCCATCACAAATGTGTTTTGACAGTTTGTCTGTGAGACATATATATAAAAAGATTCTACGGAAACCTATGAAATATCCAAACAGAAATGTTAAAATGTGGTAATATACACGTCTGGTGTTCAGTGGAAAAATCTGAATTTGATATTAAAAGAATGTTTGGGCCATTAAGACAGACACATTTAAGTGAGAAGAGATGTTTATTCCCTGTCAAAAAATAAAACAAAAACAAAAACAAAACAAAAAAACCCACCACTCTACTTGGGGCTGTTAAGCTGTTAAGAGGGCTGGCTACTATTGGAGAGGATCCAGGTTCTATTCCCAGTACCTACAAGGCAGATCTCAATGATCTCCATTTAACTACAATTCTAGGAGACCCAGTGTCTTCTTCTGCCCTCTGCTGGCAGCAGGCATACAGGATGTACACAGATACACATGCAGGTAAAACATACCCATAGGCATGGTGGTCTGAGGCTTTAATCAAAGCATTCTAGAGGCAAATACAGGTGGTTATCTGGGAGTTCAAAGCCAGCCTGGTCTAATAGCTACATAATCTAACACTGTCTCAAAAAAAAAAAAAACCCACTAAAACAAAACAAGTAAAACAACACGCTGTTGTGAGCACTGGATGTTGGGCAAGTCTTGGGTTTTTTGGTTTTTTTTTTGTTTTTTTTTTTTTGTTTTTCCCATTCAAGGCAGTGAATGGTAGCCTTGTCTTACTTCATTACAACTTTGGTGAGTGATATGTAATCTTTGACATGATTTTAAATATATTGCGGTTCCTTCTCCACTGAAATGGAGGTTTTATAGTTCTCACTAAAGCCCAGTGACTTAATATAACATGACAATGCTTTGCAGACTCAAAAATCATTCCAACCATGTGCTTGTTCTATCATGAATGTTATATTGCAACAAGGAGAGGCTAGATCAACATTGAGGCATTGTACTTTTCCTCGTACAGAACAGTTTAAACTAGTGGTTTGCATAGTTACTTTATTTTTTGTACTACAACAACAAGAACAACAACAACAATAATGTAAATGTATTGAGCATGCACATGTGTTTGTTATATGCTAAGGGTTTTATATGTAATTTGCACATTGCTAATTCTTGTACCTGGTTGTAGATTGTATTGTATTTGAGTTTGGTTTTTGTAGAAAATACAAGGCAGTGATGCATGTGCTCTCTAAAATCGTGCTTAGAACATCTCAAAAATCAAATCATTTAACACCTTGAAGAAAAATGTCAGTTTCTGAAACAGCATGCCATTCGACGTTAGGGACATCTGTTATGAATGGATAGTTGTAATTTGATTGTATACAGTTATTTTTGAAGCACCCACAAAACACACGTGGTGTTCCACAAAAAAATCCCCAAGTGAGTGTAAATATAAAGTGGCCATCTATTTCTCCTTGACTAAAACTGCATTTTCTAATGTTTTTCCTTTTCAGCTCATAACCTAAAACTGTAACTGTCCATCTAGCACATACATGCTTTTTGTTTGGCAGAATAATGTTATCACAGAGCAGTCATACAATATGGCCCTAATTTTTGTCAATGAGTGCTGGGCTTAGCAAAGTCACTTTAAACTTTAAGGAGTCTATTTTGGTGTTTAAGTCTTACTTTTGACATGATTTATATTCTGAGTTGATCTCAGTGTCTTCCTGAAACTCAGCAGAATGGAATTAGCTGGAAAGGTTCCTATTATAAGCTGTGTCTGCCTGGGCTGCAGTCATGTTACTAGAAACCTGTCAGAATTTTCAGTGATTCTTCCTTATCTGGATATTGTGATTTAATCTGCTAAATTCCATTACTCCTTGAGAGCTATGCAGCCATCTAATGTCTTATAACAAGGCCTCTCCCAAAAGTTATAATATATCATTTCAAAATTATAATCACAAAAATTATAACCTGACTTTAAACCAGAATTCTGGGTAGGTTTGCAGAACTAGCCAGTGACCTTCTCGTGGGGCATTTATTTTTTATCAGTGATTCTCAATCTTTCTCATACAGTTCCTCAAGTTGTCAGTTCCTCGTGATGTGGTGAACCCCAATCATAAAATTATTTTGTTTCTACTTCAAAACTATAATTCTGTTACTGTTATGAGTTGTAATGTAAATATATGCAGATATTTACAGAGTAACTGATATGCATCCTCAAAGGAGTCATGGCCCACAGGTTGAGAATTTCTGATTTATATGGCTCTAGAATGGTATTTATTTATATTGCTATTGATAGATGTGGTAGGATAAATGATAGCACCCCTAAAAGAGATACAAAGATCCTAATATCTCAACCTCATAAATACCTTACTATATGTAATCAAATGCATTCTGTAGCTGGGCATGACAGTGTACACCTTTAACCTCAGCATTCCAAAGGCAAAGGTCGGTCTTTGAGTTTAAGGCCATCCTGATCTACTATGAAGTTTTAGATAATGTTGAAATTCTTGTCCTCTTGCCTCCACCTCCCAAGTGCTGGGATGTACTCCTGGATTTATGCAGTGTTGGTGTTTGACACAGGGCTTTGTGTGTGGCCTGCTACGTAAGAACATCATTGCTGCATAAGAACATCCTTAACTCCTGAATGGCCTGGAGGTGAAACTCTATCTTAGATGAAGCAAGAGGGCACAATCTAATTACAAGAGGCATTAAAAGCAAAAGAGGAAGACAGAAGACCTTCAGAGTATTGTCACCCTAGAAGACAAGGAGGTGAGATTTGAAGAATCAAAGAGAGTCGTTGACCTTGCAGAGAGAGGAACACATGAACCCAGGAATGTAGACCACTTTCAGTATCTGGGAATGGACACTGGCCATCAGCCAGCACATCTGTGGGAACCTCACTAACACAACCACAGGAGTTGGATTCTTCCAAGTCTGCACAGGCAAGAAAATAGCTTTACCCTGTGAGCTGCCGAGAAGACATGTTCCATAGAAACAATTTTAATTACTTTTGCCACAGAGACCTTTTTTGAAATTCTCACCTATGTAGCTGAGATAAAATATGTTTATGTTGCTTAGTTCCTGAGCTAGCTGCTAAGTTCCTTAGACAGCAAGAGAGCACCAATACTATAGGAAGCCACATTGATAATATATGCATATGAACATTGCATTGGTGCCTTCTTTGGATAGAAGGAGTTAGGAAGTATTTTATAGAGAGCCTAGCAGAAAACTGTGGGATGAAAGAAATAGAAAAGAAACATGTCCCCCTTCCCCTCTGTCATTTAGTTAAGGCCTCAAAAAACTATCTGGACCCTTATTGCAAAAGAGAAAAAAAATCAAAGCAGTAAAGAAAGAAAGAAAAGGTTTTGTGATGAACTATTTGTGGGCAATTACAGGAGGACCTGTTTTCTGATATTTGACCATGAAGGAGGTTTCATACTGTGAAGGGTAAGAGCATCCTTGTCTGAAACTGTAGGCTCACTGTGAGCACTAAATACTTACACTTTTTTCAGACAACTCTTCAAGTGTACCCCCAAGCTGGCCACGGTCTTACTGTATAGCCTAGACTACATTTGAGCTTATGATCTGCCTGCCTCAGTCTCCTAAGTATCTGTGATTTAGGGTATGTACCGCCAGCCCATTAAAGAGGTATTTTGATTGAAAAATATAAGCAAATTGACTCTGGACTTGATGTGTGTCCACAGTAGTGAAAGGGTAGGATGTTTATATTGTGTAAAAACATTCTTTTTATATGGACTCAGTTCAAACTATCTAGGCATTTCACTGCTGTTTATGCGATGCTACGTGTGCCCAGACAAAAGCTCCAAAATGGATCACTCAGTATGACGTATCCCATCAGAGGACACCTTATTCTCACTTTTGTGAGTTTTTATTTTTTACTGCAGAGTCCAGATGCTTGAAATCGAACAAAGAAAGGGAGATGAGATGAGAATAGACTGTGATCCTGTTATTTTTCCCTCCCATTTATGTTATATTGTTGCTACCATTTCAGCCTACGTTTAGTTATATCTTATTAGAGCACCAAAATACTGATTCCGATAGGCACATTTTATAAATAGTTTTGAAATCTAAACTGCATTTTTAAAATCAATGTAAGTTAACATTAATAGGTTCACTACTAGTTGTATATGTATTTAATGTCACTTACTCAGTCTCATAGAATGTGTTTTAATATACAGTAAGGTCAGCCACCTTAGTCCTATACTCAGACTTATGAAACTGGTCATTAACTGCAATGTGTCTATGAAGCTAAACACAGTAGTTATTTCTCTGGTCACGTTAATAAAATAAATACATGCCAGGAGCATTTTAAGGAAGAAGAATTTTCTGTAGTTGATGATTTCAAAGGTAATTGCAGCTGGAGGTGATTGGTTTATAGCAGGAGGAGCTTGTAGCAACTTCTTACATCTGGATGGATCAGGAGTTTGGATGGAACCTGAAGCTGGTACCCCCTCCATGGCTTATCTCCAATGACCTACTTATGTTAGCTATACACACCACAGGGCTCAAGGTTCCACAATCTTCCAAATAAGTACCACCAGCTGGTGACAATCATATGTTCGGGACATTTCACACTCAAAGCCTAACAGTAGACTATGGTGATCTGAACTCACCTTTGCACTGTAAATTGAGGCTGTAAATTTGAATGAAA
Source organism: Arvicanthis niloticus (assembly GCF_011762505.2). Classification (NCBI taxonomy): domain Eukaryota; kingdom Metazoa; phylum Chordata; class Mammalia; order Rodentia; family Muridae; genus Arvicanthis; species Arvicanthis niloticus. Next base: position 16,801,773 of record NC_133438.1, read on the forward strand.
AGCAATAAATTGGATTAGTTTTAGTAAAGGTATGGCTTGAAAAAAATTGAAAGTAAAACTTTTAACATATTTCTGAAATGTGAAGCAGACAAACCTTTTATCAAACCAGGTTAACCCATCATTCTAGAATAGCAGTCCCTATTGGGTATTTGTGTTAAATACAAGCAACAAACCCCAGGAGAGAAAGACACCTTTAACCCACTTTATTAAAACAAAATAATCATTGGGTACTTCAGCACATAGAATTTGTGACCCCTGCAAAAAAAATTGATTCTTAGCATTTATGATGTGCTAGTGTGCTCAGAATTTTGAGTTTCATTTTCCTCTGACTAAGTAAGCATCAGTGACAGGTAAGTGCATGTGAACGTTTTAGGGTGATTCAAATCCTCAGAGCTCTGCTCTATCATTGTGTGCACAGGACACACCGGAGGATCAGGCTTTCTACTCTACCCTTTTCATCATTGACAGAGCCACAAGGCTTTTCTATACTTTACCATAATACAAAATGTGAGGTTTGCATTTTTATGAATTGTGGCAAAGCAAAAGCAGCCAATTAACTCTCTTCACTACCTTGTTGCGTTGTGTACACGTCAAACAGGAGCGAGCTATCATCAACCAGAATGCAAGACTATGCTTATTGGATTATCCGACAATAGCTAAAACTGCAGTAGAGTTTTATTCGATCTAGACAAGCCCTTGAAGTTTCTTGAAAACTATGTATATAAACTGAGCTATGATAGAAGTTAGTAATATGGTGTGTATTCCTCCTAATGAGCAGGACACACACTGACATTCAGCAGTTCTCATAGGTTACATGTAATGCAGCTCTGAAAATGTGTGTTCTACCATTAATTTGCCAATGGTTTATTATATAACTAACCTTACATCAAGAATACTTTCCCTAACTGATTCGTACCTTTCTTGATTATGAACTCTTATTGGTAATTTTAAAGTATATTCCTAAATTTGATCATTTTTAAAGATTTTTGACTGATTTTGTTGTTTTATTTTTTTATTTTGAACCTTTTACTGAACATAGATTCTTATAAAATATCTCCTGACTATAGCTTCCCCCACTCTACTCTGCCAGCCACACCCCCATCCTTCCCCCACTAGATCCACTCCCTTTCTGTCACTCATTAGGAAAGAACAGGCTTCTAGGAGATCACAACTAACATGACAAAATAAAATATAATTAGATGAATCAAAAACTATTGTATTGAAGTAGCACATGACAACTCAATAGGAGAAAAAGATGCCCAAGAGCAGGCACAAAAGTCAGAGCCCACTTAGTTTTCGGAAGTCTGCAGTGTACCTTCCTGCAACCAAGACAATAGACCATAGGAATGAAGATTATATGTAGGCACCAGTTTAACTTTTTCATGTTCAATGAATTGTATGGGTGCTATCCTTGGCAATGAGACCCTACCCTCAGTTTTTGGAGAAAAACCCTTTGTATTATTAAAGTTGTTTTGGGACTTCCATGGGACCCCCGTTGGTCAACAACTCAATTTAATACAACCTAGTCCTACAACTGTAAGTCTTGCCTGGAGAAAAGAGAGGGTCAATTGGGACTCCATATCTTTTATTATTAGTAGTCTTCTTAGGATCACCTTCACAGAGTCTAGGAAGTTTCCACTGTTATAGATTTCCACCCCACCCTCCAAATGCTTTCTAGTTCCAGCTGACTCTCCCTTCACTTTTTCCACCCACCCCATTTTTCCCACCCACCCTAAGTTCATCCATAAAATCTATTTTGTTTCCCTTTCCCAGGGAAATCCACGCATTACCCCACTAGAAATCTCCTCTTTACATAACCTCTCAGTTACTCCAGATTGTAACATGGTTATGATTTACTTAACAACTAATATTCACTTATAAGTAAATAGAATACATACCATATTATATTTCTGAGTCTGGGTTACCTTAGGATAATTTTTTTCTAGTACCATCCATTTGCCTGCAAATTCCTTGATGTCATTTTTTAAATGGCTGAGTTATAAAACTGTACCACATCATCTTTATCCATTCTTCAGTTGAGGGGCATCTAGGTTCTTTCTAGTTTCTGGCTATTGTAAAGCTTCAATGAACATGGTTCAGCAAAGTGTTCTTGTGGTAGGAAGAGTGTCTTTTGGGTATATGCCCAAGAGTGCTATACTTGGACCTTGAGGTAGGTCGATTTCCAACTTTTTTAGGAACCACCATATTGATATCTATAGTAGCTATGCAAGTTCGCACTCTCACCAGCAACAGAGGAATATTCCCCTTCTTCCGAATCCTCACCAGCACAACTGTCACTTGTGTCATTTATCTTATCTATGCTGTGTCTAAGATGTAAGATGGAATCTCAATGGAGTTTTGATTTGCATTTCCTTGATGGCTCAAAATGTTGAACATTTCTGTAAACATTTCTCAGCCATTTGAGTTTCCTCTATTAAGAATCCTCTGTACCCACTGGGTTATTTGTTTTGTTGATATCTAGATTTTGAGTCCTTTGTATGTTATCAATATTAACCCTCTATCAGATGTGAAGCAGCTAAAATTTTTTTTCCCATTATGTGCTGCTTTATCCAACTGATGGTATCTTTTGCCTTACAGAAACTTTTAAGATTCATGAGGTCCAATTTATTAATTGTTGATCATAGTTCCTGCACTATTGATGTTCTGTTCAGAAAGTTATATACAGTGCCAATGCATTCAAGACTGTTCCCCACTTTTATTTCTGTTGAGTTAAGTGTATATGGTTTTATGTCGAGGTCTTTGATCCAATTGGACTTGAGTTTTATGTAGGGTGGTAAATATTGATCTATTTTCATTTTTCTACATGAAGATATCCAGTTTGACCAGCACTATTTGTTGAAGATGCTGTCTTTTTTTCCAAAAAAAAAAGAGGTTTTGGATTTATGTATAGGGCTTGAATTTGATTCCATTGATCAACATATCTGTTTTTATGTCAATACCATGTAACCTTTATTACTATAGTACCTTTGTAGTATAATGAAATTGGGATGATAATAACACCAGGAGTTCTTTGCTTGTTCAGAATTGTTTTAGTGATTTTGTTTGTTTGTTTGTTTGCTTGTTTTCATGTGAAATTGAGAATCATCTTTCTAATATCTAAAAAGAGTTGTGTTGTGATTTTGATGAGGATTGCATTGAATGTTGAGTTATTATGGTAGATTGGCCTCTTTTACTATGTTAATCCTCCTGATCAATTAGCACAGGAGTTCTTTTTATCTTCTGGTATCATCTTAAACTTCTTTCTTCAAAGATTTGAAGTTTTTTATCTTTCAAGTCTTTCACTTGTACTTGATTAGAGTTATCCCAGAATGTTTTCCATTATTCGAGACCATTGTAAATGGTGTTGTTTCCCCGTTTTTTTCTCAGTCAATTTGCCATTTCTATATAGGAAGGTTACCAGTTTCGTTTGTTTCTTTGGTTTTGGTTAATACTATCATATTTCTTTGGTTTTGGTTAATACTATCATATTATCTATAAGTAAAGTTACTTTGATTTCTTCCTTTACAATTCATATCCTTTATCTCCCTCAGTTGTCTTAATGCTCTAGCTAAGACCTCAAGTGCTATATTGAATACATATAAAGAGAATAGAGAACTTTTTTTTTGTTTCTAATTTCAATGGAATTTCTTTGAGTTTCTGTTCATTTAATTTGATATTAACTATGTGAATTGCTTTTAATATTTTGAGGTATGTCTCTTACTTCTTCAATCTCTCCAGGACTTTTATTATGAAGGGGGCTAGATTTTGTGAAAGGACTTTTTTTCTTCTAAGGAGATGATCACATGTGTATTTTTCTTTCAGTTTGTTTATATGGTGAATTCTATTTATTGATTTTCATATATTAAACCATTTCTGCATCTCTGAGATGAAGCTTATTTGGATATTATGGATGATATTTTTTCAGTGTTCTTGGATTCAGTATGAAAATACCTTTTGAGTATTTTGGTATCTATATTCATCAGGGAAATTGGTTTGTAGTTTTCTTTTTTGCTGAGTTTTTATTGGGTTCAGTATCAGGTTAACACTGGCATCTTAAAATGGCAATGCAATGGTTCCTTCTGTCTCTATTCTGAGGGATAATTCAATGAGTATTGGTGTTAACTCTTCTATGAAAGTCTGGTAGAGTTCTTTGCTAAAATATCTGGCCCTGGGCATGACTTAGCTGGGAAACTTTTAATCATTGCTTCTATTTTACCATTGGTTATAGGTCAATTAATTGTTTGTCTGCAAAGGCTTCAGTGCCAAAGAATATGTGCTACATTTTAAATCACCATAACAAGCTAAAGCAAATAAAAAACATATTAAGTAAAACAATTAATATATATGATCCCATATGAACATGTGAGACTGATGCCCAAGGCCCAGATTCTCTGCCAATATTTGCAATTTGACTTTAGCTGATTGTGTCTTCTCTGTATCATGTTTTCTCTTTGTTAAAATAAGGACTTACTTCATTAAAAACAAAATAACCCAAGATTCTTCAACAAATGAGGGTATGAATATCATTCATTGGATTTTTTTTTTTCTGATGATGTACACTTACATTTGAAAGTTAGCTTGCAGATTATGACGTACTGGAATGTTGTCATGTTCTCAAAATACTACTCATTTTGGCATGTGAAAACTAAAGCTCAGACCCAGGTGATAAATGTTACTTTGCTTTTGCTCAGAAGTGAATTCAAGAATTATTTTTACAGCCGGGCGGTGGTGGCACATGCCTTTAATCCCAGCACTTGGGAGGCAGAGGCAGGCGGATTTCTGAGTTGGAGGCCAGCCTGGTCTACAGAGTGAGTTCCAGGACAGCCAGGGCTACACAGAGAAACCCTGTCTTGAAAAAAAAACAAAATAATAATAATAATAATAATAATAATAATAATAATAATAATAATAATAATAATAAATAAAAGAGTTATTTTTACTATATAAGAATTACAACAACCACTTCTGAGAATTACGAGTAGACCTTGGTTTAATTTGAGAAAAAAAAAATGGTCAAAACATTTGTATGTCAGTAGTTAAGTTATGAATTACCTTACAAAGGCATCCTGTTTCTTCTTTTCCATGGGACAAGTTGCTGTCACATGGATCATAAAGCTTCTGGACCTTTGAATTCAGAAAGTGTTTGCTGCTGTCATATTCTTTGCCGATGCAAGTATGTAAAGTGCTGGACATGTAATTGGAAATGTTTTATATTAGTTGTTAGCAGCTCTGGAAGCCTTTTCACTGATAACACCAGGCCCCATGCATTTTCACATTCCAAGATCTAAATGAAGCTCAATGAGGAAAATAAATGACAAGCCTGACATTTAATGAGACATAAAAGCTTTTGACTGTGACCTTGAGATGTGATTTGGTATTTATGATGTGAAATGAATTCCCTTCTTCCAAGTGGAGAAACATCTGGTCTGTGTGGAAGGGGGTTTCATTAAGAAAAACCACAAACAGCAGCAGTATATAAAATCAAGTACATGGTGCAAAATCTAAAGCAGAGAGTGAAAGTTCACAGGACACATGAAGGTGTTCCCCCCCCCCACTAAGTATGCATTTATTGTGCTGGTGTGAAAAAGCATGAAGAGAGCAAGTCTCTCAAGCTGCACAAACATTTGCAGCCCCATGAGAGTGTGAGAAAGTGCGTTTCATGTAGTGATTGATAGTGAGGGTTTCTTGGTCTGCTTTGAACTCCTAGCAGGGACTGTGGGGTATCCTGAGGGGCTGTCTGCTTTTGTGTGTCAGGAACTCTGTTTTGTTAGAAAATAGTAAAGAACACTGTTTGTATTCCCTTTGTTCTTGAAGGGTACCTATAGTTTATGGGAATTAAGCAATGTGGAAAAACACCCCAAACTTATATGTACATCTTAGAACAAATATTCAGCTTCACTTAGAAACCGGACATGATTTTTCTTCTTACTTTTCTTCATATTTGTTCTCTTCTTTCTGCATTAGTTTTCATCTCTCTTATCCTTCTTGCAGCTAGAAATGACACAGTCTGAACTACTTAATACTATACACATATCTATGCAGATCCTGACAAGACTGGTTTTTTGCTTGTTTGCTTGCTTGGTCTATTGCTTGGTTGGTTGGTTTTGGCTTTTAAGACCAGATCTCAATAAGTAGCCATAGCTGGCCTTGAATTCATAGAAATCCACTTCCCTCTTCTTCCCAGGGCTGTTCACAAAAAGCCTTTTATTCTAATAAGTTAGTTATAGAAAATAAAAGGAAATGAAATGAAGGCAAATCTGGAGTACTATGTAATACGCTCACTGGAAAGCAGCGAGTTCTGCATGATTAAGAATTTTTCCAGTTGAACAAAGAATCTTGAGAACTCTACTTTTGTATGATCTAAGTAAGGAGCATGAGTTTTGTATTTACAAAACGTAAATGCCATGTCAGATAGGTAAAGTATAATTAATGGTGTCAAACAGTGAAATTGTGGATATGTAAGATCAGGCCAGCTGAAATCCCAGCATGGATGGGGAGAGTGATTAAATCCTGCCCTTTTTAGAGGGGCTATTGGGAGTTGGTAGTTTGGGGGCAATGTGTCGGTTTCTACAGGGCTTTCACTGGCAGGCTATCCATGCTCCAGTAGATGACCCTACAGCCATGCACATACTGTTAGTACTAAGGAGAAGTAGTGAGTTTCAAAAGAAAACAGTGCATGAAACTGAGGAGGAATGGGTGGGTGCATAAGAGAGGTGACAGGATGAATATGCTCAAAGTATATTATAAGCAAACGTAACGTTTTCAAATATTAAAATTGGCTCTTCTTTAAAAATATGCACATGTGTACTTCCTAAATATATTGAACAGATCTCAAAGCAAATAGGGCCATTGTTGAACTTTACGCATGAAAGATGATGATTTTAAATCTCACTGCAGTTTAATTAATTGATTATTTTAAATAATATTGTTCCAAGCCATAACTCCAAGAAATACTCAAACTGATGCATCATATCTGCTCTTTTTGTATCCATATTCCATATTATGAGTTGGGTTTTTTTTCCGGTGTGTGTATGTGTATGTTTGTTCAGAAAGATGTGATTTATTTTTTAAATGACACAGCTAACTGAGTACTACTCTTCCGAGTGATGCGTTTCCCTATGTTGTCTGTACCAGCCAAAGGAACACTCTTTCCGAATTTCTGAATGTATTTTCAAAGTACTCTTTATAAAAGCCAAGTTTGGATTAGAAAACAATGACATTCTGCAGGTGGTAAAGATTCACAAATATTTTACTTCATTCACATATTCTAGAGAAGAATGCTCATTTTTTTTAGCATTTTTAGGGCAAGTTATTTCATCTAATAAAAGTAATTAAAGAATAAATGACATCAAAATAATAATTATATAAATTGGGGTTAGTTTCATATTTATATTTTATACATAACTTCATTTACATGCACACATTCATATACATTATTTATATGTACACATACATGCATATTATACACACACTCACACAAATATATATATATATTTGAATATATATAATATATATTTGAAAAAATATATATTTGAATATATATAATATATATTTGAAAATATATATATTTGAATATATATAATATACATTTGAAAATATATATATTTGAATATATAATATATATTTGAAAATATATATATTTGAATATATATAATATATTTGAAAATATATATTATAATATATAATATATATTTTCAAATATATATTATATTATATATTAAATAATATATATTTTCAAATATATATTATATATTATAATATATATTTTCAAAGCAAGAAATATATATATATACATATATATTATAAAACTAAACTAAAACTTGAAGGTAAGAATTTCTATTCTTTAGATAGAAACATTTATTTTTAACTTCAGATTTAAACTACCCTTTCCCAAAGTCATAGAGTAAACATATATAAAACTCCTTCACAGTAATTATCAAATGCCATACATGTTTTAGTATAATGTTGTAGCTTATTTTTATTTGATATAACATGAAAAATGCTTCATCAGTTGAATTGATAGCCTCACAATGACTTAGCACTCGGAATAAATATTCATCGTTGAGTCTTGAGCTAGTCTTGGGAGTGCAACTCCTGGTTCTGCCACCCACTGTGACATCATGTCCTTGAACATTTGGCATCATCATTCTGAATTCCCCCAGGGTTAAAAGGAGAGAATGTCAGCAATAACATTGTCTCTCAAGGCCATGCATATCATATATTCTTTTGAGAATAGGTTAATTTTTGCAAAACTACAACCCAGATTGTCACCCAGGACTGTGTCACTGAAACTTTGTGTTCACACACATCATTTTTGTGTCAATGAGACATCCATATTGATTGACATAAGGGTATTTTCAAAGGTTTGTTTTTACTATAAACAGTTACTCCCCAGTTGAACCTCTACATTATGTATATGCTTCAAACAATATATTTGTTCTCTCCAAACTCACTAATAGAGCATATTATTAGAATTTTAATCTTTATCAGTCTAATACATGAGTGATGCTGCTTTATCAGTCTCCTTCCAATGGAAACTATGCTACAATGTTCAAAATAATATTTTTGGTTTTATACACTTTAAATTCACAAACTTATTTTAATTGAATTCTCAGTACAAATAAAAAAGCAAAAGAGACGTTTAAATGAATTCGATGTTTTGTACAAAAGATAAAGAATATGTTTTATATACGTGTTCCTGTCATAGATTCCTTGCTTTAAAACGATCCTAAAACTTGTGTAAAAATACCCTTATGCTTTAGATTCAAACTTCTTTTGTTGCTGTTTTTGCCTGGTTTTTTTTGTTTTGTTTTGTTTTTTACTTTAGAGTTACTTTGCCCAAAAGTCAAAAAGTAACTACATAAGCTACATTTAGAGAGGTAGTAGGTTTTTTACATTTTTACACATTTAATTCATTTACTTGTATATATTTATGCGTATATATCCCTCTGCACTGAATATGGTTTAGCTCTAAAATATCAAAGCAGGTATGTATAAAGCTAATTGCTATTCTGGTGCCTTACATTAAACCTTACAAGGATTTCCTCTAACATTTAAGCAATCTACTTTTAATAAATTAATTGTAAGTCTCTCAGGAAGAAATTGCAAGTCCTACTAAGTTATCAGTTCTAGTCTCACAATTTAGCTAATAAAGGAGCCTTTTTCTACCTACCAGATAGACATACTTCTCTTTTCCACACCTTCAGAGATACAGCCGGCTCACAACTTATTTATTGCATTCCAGACAATTCTAGATTGTACATGTCAATTTTATGCAGGATTTAAAAAGTACCCTCTTAGAGGCAAAGGAGAGGGGGTGGGGTGAGGGGTTTGCAGAGGGGAGACCAGGAAGGGAGACAACATTTGAAAGGCACATAAATAAAATAACCAATTAATAATTTTTAAAAAGTACCCTTCCCTTAACATTTTTCTGACACAGGTTCTTTGTTCACACAATAAATAGCAATTTCCCTTTCTCTCACAAATGATAAACCTCAAATATTCCAGGAAAATGAGCCTTTTAAAAAAAAATCTTCTCTTTCATGGTTAAGTGCTTCTGTAACCTTTACAAATGCCTGGCTCAGTTCTCCTAGCCATCTGCATCCTGGCCACGCCTCTTCCGACTAACTCTAATTTGTCAACTACCCTTTAAATGGTGGTACCAGATACTCTGACTAGCTACAAATGCAGGTACATCTCTGCTTCCTTAATTCTGGGTACTCACTGTCATCTTCTGTTTGTTTGATTGTTTGTTTGTTTGTTCGTGTTTTGTTTTTAAGCAAATAGAAAAAGTGCTACTTTATTAAAATACTGAGTTTATTTCACATGTATGTTTTGTCTTCTTACCATTTCTGCATATGACCACCACTACTACTATTGTAACCTTCCAGACATACTTAAAACCAAGTGAAGGATGGAGAACTATCTCGAAAACTAAACAGGCATTTTAGACAACATATTCTTGGCCATGAAACGGGGACAACATTTATCAAACACAGAAGGGAAAGTTTTACATTGCATTATAAGAAGGACAGCTAAATACAAGTGGTTACAGAAATAAAGTAAGACAGACTATTTCAACCTGTTTAAGCCATTTTAAAAGAGGTTTCTGCCACGGCTAGAGATTTAAATGGCTATCTGGTTGGTTATCTGGAAATAATAATTCACATAATTAATGAACTTGGCTGTTGAAGGAGATATTTAAAACGGTGGCTCCCAATCTTGTTTTTGTTTCATGAGCCGCCATCTTCTTGACTAGACAAGGTCTGTGGCCATGCTGCCTGTCCAGGCGGCCAGAGACACTGGCCCTGCGACCCACAAGACGTCAGCCAATCTTCTACGCTGTCTCCACAAGGTTGGGCTGAGCCCAGACCATCCCGCCATCCACACAGTACCCGGTAGAAATGAGACTCTAATGCTTAATGATTAACCAAAGTCTTTATATATTTGAATATGCTCAATAAACAAGATGCCCACACAATTAGAGGTGTGTCCCAATATCTAACCTTAAGATATAAGTTGTTAACCAGGACTGCTCTCAAAACATATGTGGTCATCCATGGCACCTCCTATATCTCTGCCTCCCCGGCTCCTCCTCTTCCTTCCCCTCTTCCTCTCCTTCCTCCTCCTTTTCCTCTTTTTAATCCTCCTACCTTAGTTCCTTCCAACTTGTGGGGGAAAATATGCCGCTGCACTTGGCTTCTACTGTGGGAAGAAAACCACCTTTTTCCATACTTGCTTGCATTTTTGCCTTGATGTCTTCTACAGAACTAGGTCCTTTTGGTGTTTTAGGAGGATTTTTTTTTCTGTTTTTTTTAAGGACTCTTGACGAGTTAATCTTGGTGTTGATAGATTATCCTCTTCCTTATCCTCCTCATCCTCTTCATCATCATCTTCATCGAGTTTTACATTTTTTTCTGTGGAACCTTGTTCCTCCAGAAGTAGATCAATTTCCAGACATACTTAAGAGTTTTAAATCCTCCTCATCTTCATCTTTGTCTACGTCTTCCTCCGTAGCTAATGTGCAGTAATGTGCACAGGCCCAGACTCACACTTCAACCTACGACCACAGGAGATGTAACCACAAAGCCCCCACGGGAAGCTGTTGGTTGTACAGACGTTTTCAAAGTTGCCAGTGTTACTTTATAACTGGATTGTCTTTATACTTCATTGCTTCTGTCTCTACAATGTGTAATTTGTCATTGTCCCTGCTCCTAAACTGACAATTTTCAATGGTAGCTGGTGCTTATCTTCATCATTATCCACTTTAAAATGATAACCTTTCTCAGCCTTTAGTTCACAACCAAAAGGGTAGTTCTGAAGCCTAAGAGGGTTCATGTCCGTGTCCGAGTCTGCCATGAAGTGGAGGTGCACTCCTTGGGGTGAGGGAAGCCAGATGGACAAACCTGCCTACTGCTCCCCAGAACAGACACACAGGACAGAAGTATGCCAAGTACTTGCTGTATCTTATTAACTCAAGGGTTATGTGGCTTGCCTACAGGCCATAACATACTGCAGATGTATTTAGAATTTGGAAAATATGTGTTGGGTACTGAGATTTACATTATTATCATACCATATAGTTGATTCATATGTGTGAATGTTTAGATGACTTAAATATCGATTTTTTTCCTCTTTGACTACTTATCAAACTTTCTAAATGGTAAAATTTCCTTCCTTTAAAATGAATGCATTTATTGCTTTCCAGACAGCAAGAGTAGACATAAGTGAACTCACACCACTGAAATGTGGGTTTTTTTCCTTTTTTTTATCGGATATTTTCTTTCTTTACGTTTCAAATGTTATACCCCCCAACCCCCACAAAACCCACTATCCCATCCTCCCTTCCCTGTTTCTATGAGGGTATTCCCCCATCCACCTACCCACTCCCGCCTTCCTGCTCTTGAATTCTTCTATACTAGGGCATCAAGACTTCACAGGACCAAGGTCCTCTCCTCCCTTTGATGCCTGACAAGGCCATCTTCTGCTACATATGTGGCTGGAGCCATGGGTCCTTCCATGAGTACTCTTTGGTTGGTGATTTAGTCCCTGGAAGCTCTAGGAGGTCTGGTTGGCTGATATTGTTGTTCTTCCTATGGGGTTGCAAACCCCTTCAGCTCCATCAGTCCTTTAACTCTTTCATTGGGGTCCCCTTGCTCAGTCCAAAGGTTGTCTGTGAGCATCTGCCTTTGTATTTGTCGGTCTCTGGCAGAGCCTTTCAGGAGACAGCTATATCAGGCTCCTGTCAGCATGCACTTCTTGGCATCCACAATAGTGTCTGGTTTTGGTGACTGTATATGAGCTGGATACACAGGTGGGGCAGCCTTCCTTCAGTCTCGGCTCCACACTTGGTTTCTGTATTTGCTCCCATGAGTATTTTGTTCCCCTTTCTACGAAGGACCAACGCATGCACACTTTGGTCTTTCTACTTCCTGAGCTTCATGTGGTCTGTGAATTATATCTTGGTATTCTGAGCATTTGGGCTATATCAGTGAGTGCATACAATGTGTGTTCTTTAATGTTGACATATTTGTTTTGGTTTGTTTTTTTGGACTAATAAAGATAAGAATAGAGAAATCAAGAGACATTATGTTTTAAAAACAACTGCAAACTATTTCTGGGGTAGCCCAACTTTATCTTGCTTTTATGCTCTCTCCATATAAAATACATTGAAATAATAGATGGTTATGAACACTATTAAAATTCAGCAGATATTTATGCAAGGTCTACTGTCTGTGAAATTCTTTTGCAAAGTACCACAGGAAAACATTAAGACATGTGTAAGAGCTGAGTCTTTCATCACTATGATCTCCCCAAAAATCTTAAAATGAAAAAAACACATTTAAAATCATGAAATAAATATCCTTGCCATTAGGGTTTAAGTGAGGGCTCTTTGTAGAATTTTAATTTGAAAGATGATACTTACTACAATAGTATGGCTCAAAACATTCATTTACCATATAAGTGGTGCCAAGTGAAGGGCTCCATGTTTATCTTCTTATTTTATTACCAAAATGAACTTTTAAGGGAGGGAGTAAAAACTCAGGTCATATTAGTGAAAAATAACTGAACCTCTGAAGGTATAAATAAATTTCCCCAAGAGCCACACACTACAAAAAAGCAACATCTGAATCTCCAACTAGGTCGTTAAAGCTCTAGGAATGAGCTTCACCTATATGTAATTTATATGTAATTTATATAAGACTCTAATATTAATTGAAGCATCATATCACAAACACAAGCCTGGCGATTTATTCTGGAAGAAGACACTTGAATGTCCTTTATTGGCCTGTTGATTCTTCTCAGGAGTCTGACAGAGTATCCTCTGAACCTCAGGGATTCTTATCTTCTGAAACTCACAACCAGCTCCTACTTCCCTAATAAAGAATCACCTGCAGAGTTCATGATTGAGGGAGGAGAGGAACTGAAATAGTAGTGGATCAGTAACATTTAGAATCAAATCAAAATACTGAGGGCTCTTGCAGAAAATATTAACTGCTCTTTCACAACACTCTTCATCTGAATAATGTAAACTGAAATGATCTGAACAATCAAAGGTAATAAATATCTTTAAGACATAAATAAGTTCTTTAAACACTGAAAGAAAGATGAAAATTTTCATTTGAAAGAAGAATAACAATGATTCTCTCTCTCTCTCTCTCTCTCTCTCTCTCTCTCTCTCTCTCTCTCTCTCTCTCTCCTCCCTCCGAGTGTTCCCATAACATTTAAAGGATTGCTTATCTTGATATTACATATCTGTCATTTATGTTACAACAATAAGACTATTTATTTTAACTTAATATAACTCTTGATTAAAATGTACTCTGTTGTTTTAACCAGCCTCAATGTTGTGTCTCATAAGCATGAAGATGCCATTTTCTTGGCAGAGATCTTTTAAAAATGTAAACCCTCGACAAGAAAAAATACACATATATAATGCATATATATAACTATATTTTATGGTTTATTTGACTACATCTATGTTTGATTATGTATTACATGTGTTTTGTACAGGATTTTTGCATATAAATTAATCTACCTCATAGCAGGAATGCCAGTGGAATGTTTCATACATCCAAACATAAATAAATGGAAAGCAAACAGATGTTGCAAAGACCTTAATTTTGAGTCTGAGCCTGAGAACACAGAACAGTTTTGTGAATTTGGCTGCTAAGCTGTTGAGATTCTATTCTTTCAGCCCAAGATGTTATCAGTGTATGTCACAAAATAGCAATAGTTCTCTGAGTCAGGAAACTTACAGAAAACAGCAAGTGTTAATTTATTATACAGGATGCTTTCTTTTTTTCTCTTAAAGTATTGTTCATCTTCTATACAGTGTCCAAATATGTTTGCAGGTCATTGATACTTTCTAGAGTCCACAATTAAATCTATAAATGACATAAAGAAACACTAACCTGGTTGCTACATACTAAAATATATCCACAGGTTTCTTGTAGGAGAACCACCAATAGTGTGGTTTTCAATTAGCCAAAAGTATTGTGACCTAGCAAAATTTAGTAACCCTATTTTAATCAAATATAGATGAGCATATGAACCATATAATTTAGTCTTGGTCTGTAACATGGAATAGAAAATATATGAAAAATGTGTACATAGGATCACAAATTCACCAGTATGAGCATGGGACACTCACACTGGTCTCTCGGTCTCTCTTTCTATAGCTCTCACAATTATTTTTTGTGTTGCTAATCAAAATATTACATTACTTTTTCTCTTATAATTATCAACAAGAACCATTAAATAAAATATAATTAGTAAAAGCCTGGTGAAATACAGTGGATTGCAAGGAGAATAAACTTAGTGAGAGGACCCTGCAGGCTTCAGGAATCTGGAGATTACAATGAGGTCATCAGGCCAGATTAGTTGTAAGTGCAGACACACACAACATTTTTACCACTACTTTATATTTTCAAAATTTAGATTCTACCCAATATTGAGAAATCTAAAATGATCATATTGGATTGATCATAGTGGTAGTGTTAAAAGGGAAGGTCCAGAAGTTGATTCTAATTAATGAAAAGGAAAGAGCTTTTATGAAAGAGAAAGCTGTTAGAGTTCTGCATGTGTTATGAAAAAGAAAAGAAAGGAAGAAAGTAGTGAATCACATGGGTCAAAGAAATAAAGAAAAGAAATAATGTAGGAGAGAAAACAGGCAGGTTGGAAACAGGGAAGAAGAAATCTACTGCAACCGTGAAGAATAATACTATCTTTAACTTCTTTAAAATAATACTTGATTAATTCTTTTTAAAAAAAAAAGTATTCAATGTGTTTGAATTGTGTTCATATCCTAATACTTCAGAAGATACCCTACTTTCTTAACCACAATTGACTGTTAAGAGACAGACAGACAGAGACCGAGACCCAGACCGAGAGAGAGAGAAAGAGAGAGAGAGAGAGAGAGAGAGAGAGAGAGAGAGAGAGAGAGAG
The DNA here is from genome assembly GCF_011762505.2 of Arvicanthis niloticus. NCBI lineage: Eukaryota > Metazoa > Chordata > Mammalia > Rodentia > Muridae > Arvicanthis > Arvicanthis niloticus. Next base: position 16,817,220 of record NC_133438.1, read on the forward strand.
AGAGAGAGGCAGACAGAGACAGAGACAGAGACAGAGACAGAGACAGAGACAGAGACAGAGACAGAGACAGAGAAGACTACTGAGCCTGGTTTCTGTTTCCCAAACACTCCAGGGTATTGGGGCTGTTCTAGAATGTTGTCAAATACTACTGATCGATGGCACACTTAAAGAAAACCAAATGTGTCTCTGTCAGCAGCTGTTAATTTCCAAAGTTCATCTGGGCATAGGTAATTGGTTCTTACTCCACCTCACCCCACCTCACCCCACCTCACCCCACCTCACCCCACCTCACCCCACCTCACCCCACCTCACCCCACCTCACCTCACCCTACCTCACCCCACTTCACTTTGCCTCACCTCACATCTTTCATGCTGAGACTTTTACCTGGCTTGAGTTGCACAGATGTCATGCATGCTCCCACATATGAATTTATATGTGCAACTGCCCTGCTCTATCAGAAAAAAAAAAAAAAACTGTTTCTTTGAAATTATCCATCACCTCTGGGAATTAAAATTTCTCTGTCTTGTCTTCCACAATGATCACCATGCTTTGGAGAGAGGGGCCATAATAGAAATATCCCAATTACGGCTCAATATTCCATCTTTTCAATTTGAACATTGACTAGTTGTGGGTCTCTGTGTCAGTTGCCATCTACTTGGGGAGGAAAAAAATAGCTTTTCTGATGAGGATTGAGTGATGCTCTGACCTATAGGTATGGAGATAAGTTATTGGTAGTTGTTTTAATACTGTATTGGCTGGTTTTGTGTCAACTTGACACAGGCTGGAGTTATCACAGAGAAATAAGCTTCAGTTGAGGAAATGCCTCCATGAGATCCAGCTGTAAGGCATTTTCTCAATTAGTGATCAAGGGAGGATGGCCCCTTGTTGGTGGTGTCATCCCTGGGCTGGTAGCCTTGAGTTCTATAAAAAAAGCAAGCTGAGCAAGCCAGGAGAAGCAAGCCAGTGAGTAACATCCCTCCACACCCTCTGCATCAGCTCCTGCTTCCTGATCTGCTTGAGTTCCAGTCCTGGCTTCCTTTGGTGATGATGAAGAGCAATGTGGAATTGTAAGCTAATTAAACCCTTTCCTCCCCATGCTTCTTGGTCATAATGTTTGTGCAGGAATAGAAACCCTGAGTAAGACAAATATTATGCCCATTTAGTGAAATAATACTAGTAGGTTCTGCCATACAGCCTATCACTTATCTAGTCTTATGTTCTTAACCCAAATAATCTTGCCAGTAATGAGATCCATCCCATTGAACAGGCCCTAAAAACAACTAGAAAGTTAGCCCCATAGCTATAGATCTGACAGAGAGTTAATATCTGGAACATACAGAGAACTTAAAAGTCTATAGCTCATAAAAGAAACCATCTCAACTAAACATTGGGCTAAGGAACCAAAAGACAATATGCAAATATCTGAGAAAAATATATAAAAAATTTTGGCATTGCTTTTTCTGTATGTGTATGTTTTAAGAAACTCTAATACTTTCAAAGCCTTTAGTGTCTATAATCCTTTCCCATCATTCTTCCTTACCTACCTTTCCACCTCACACTCCATTTTATTTGTCCTTCCAGTTACATTAATTCCCTTTTATATCACTCCATTCTATCTTCTTCCCTTGCAAGCACAGTGTTTGTCCCACAGCCTCTTACTATTTTCATAGCCTCTGTGGGTATTCCAAATGAATAGCACATACAAGAAGATTCAAAGCTAACATCCACATCTGGGAGAAAACAGATGATATTTGTTTTTCTGTGTCTGGGTTTCATCACTCAGAATGCTCATTTGTTTTTAATTTTATCCACTCACCTGTGAGTTTTGTGATTTTATTTTTCATAAGAGCTTAATAATATTTCATTGTGTAAATACACATATTTATTATGTGTATATTATAACTCACAGATATAGGCTGTTTTCTGTTTTGTGGATATTGTGAGTAGAGCAGCAGTGAGCATGGATAAGCCCTTTTATCTCTGCAGTAGGTAGCAGAGTGCTTTGGGGAGATGCGTAAGAGTAGTATAGCTATATCATGTGGTAGAAATATTTCTAGCTTTGTTGTACCTTTAAAAACTATAGACATGTCCTAAAATATATACACACATATACATAAAAGAATTTAAATGGAGTTACCCTGTAATAGGGTAACAGTATGCCTACTAGAGCATACCCATTAGAAAATAAAATCTCTAGCACTGAGACATCTTTCTGAGTTGATGACCAGAGTAGGTTTGGGCCAAGACACGCCTAAGCACAGTAGGCTATTGCTCTTTCTCTCAGTAACCCTTCTGAAACCTGATGCTAAGACTCTTTTGCTGAAGACACCACATATTTGAATCATACACTAGAGAAATGAAGCTGGTACTAATTTGACTCATGTTCAGTGACTAGCTTTTATAGTTTAGAAAGGTGCTATGTAGGCTGTCAGAGAGAAGTAGCCATTACCCTTACTTAGCTTCAATTGATGTGAGTGACATCAATGACTGTAAATGCCCACTGATGTAATAGTGGCATGAATTCTATGAAAATGTCCCACTTTCTTCCTATAGAAACTGTACTGTAATCTCTGCACCTAGGTTGCTATATGCTAATTAGCCATATGCTAAAAGTGACACAATCTTAAATCTCCTTTGTTTATTTTGCATCTTCTATAACTTAATATCCTATGCCTTGTTTTATCCTAATAATCTCTGGAAGGACCAAAACGGTGCTTCTATTTCAGTATGATAAATGTAGAGAAGACAACAGGACTTTGTGGTTCAGTAAGTAGATTGAACATTGAGCATACACACTGTAAACATTTCTATAGGAGGAAGAGATAACGTTTCAAAATTTTAGTCTCTTAAGTCTTCAGAATCCAGAAAGATGAATTACTTGTCCTGTCTGTTATACTAAACAGAAGCTGACAGCTATGTTTAATTTATCTGGCTCAGTGTTACAGAGCCTTTTAGCCATTTCATTTCATTATATTCCTCTTGAAATATTTGCTCTGGTAAGAAGAAGCAAATATTGGGTTTTACAATCCATTTACTGGGATAGCGGTGATGATAATCTGACATCACAGAACCAAAGCTTATTTCTTGAGAAGCATTTTCTCTCCAGGTACAATATCCTCAAGAGTACGTTCCATCTCATCCTTCCTCAATTTATATTTCTTGAAACTTAGAATAAACACAAATACAACCCCATACCCAATACTTTGGTAAATCTAATTTTTATGAATTAGCTTTAACCTTTTGCAGTCACTAAGAAAATCTTTCCTGATTGATGCAATCTTTAATGCAAAATGTGCTGTGTATACCATGTTGTTATGCTATACATGTGACCCATGTTGCATGGAAACAATGTCACTTGCAAACAAGCAATTTCTTTCCAACAAAGGGAAGATTAACACAGATGCCCATGGGAAGGAGCTAACTGTAATGTTCTTTTCTTAATGGAGGACTGGAACATGTAGAATTTAGCCCTAAACTACATGCCGGAATAGAAGATTGTTTGTCCTTCCAGTGGGAAGATTCTTCTTTACTTGGTAGCTGAATTTCCCTGCATAGTATTTAAAAGGTATATGGCATTCATTTATTGTGAGGATATTCTAACCCACCCAGTAAATACAATAACCACATGGAAGTGAGCTGAAAAATGCCATACTTCTATCTGTGCAAAGCCCCATTTCTCTCTCTAGCCCATGGAGAGATAGCAAGAAAGCATTGCTACATCATGGGATTAGATGTTCTCTTGATGTGCTACAAAGCTTAATATAATTATGAAAATGAACTAATTTAAAAGCCCCAATGATAGGATTTATAAATGGATTTTAGAAAGCCTCAAATTATGGCAAATTAACTACATGCAGTACACACTGTCCGTGGGTATCCTGTTTTGTTGAACTATTCAGTGAATGCTATTGGACACATCTGTACCCATACTGGGACCCTTCAGCTCTGATATTCATGATGTTTTATAATGATTTCTTACTGCACTTCAGGATTTTAAAAAAAATGTTTTTCCTGAGAGATTTAGCTGTTGTGATATTAACCAGGCAAACAGAAAAGTATTTGACCTACTAAAAAACTATAGGGACTCTATAAGAAATTCTTTAGCAAGAACATTCTAATTTGAAAATGATTTAATAATGTAAAAACAATATTGGGTTGCATACAAAGTTATTAAATTAAAATGCACCATTTGCCTTGACTCACTAATGGAAGTTTAAAAAAATAAGCAAGTTTCAGTCCTAGAAAGATTCACATAATAAAGCTAAAGGTGGGCATATTGAATATTTGAGATGTTACTAGACAATCATTTAATACACAACTCTGAGTTCAGTTATGTCACCCAAAATTCACATGCCAAGGTCCCCGTAACCTCAGACAAGATTAAAGATTCCAAGTTGGAATCTTTAATGTCTACCTCCTGCTGCATCTGTTTATTAATTTAGAAAACACTAAATAATTCAGATTTCTTTGAGAGATTAATAAGAATCAGTGCAGCCTCTTTAGCCTTTTACCGATATGTCGCTGGTATGAACAAACTGGGTATGGGAAATGTTGGATGCTTATCCTAATAGAGCTGAAATCTTGGTATAAAGATTCATTCCCTCATTACTTATAATAATTCTGACTGCTATTGTCCAGGCAGACATTTATTATTTTGTATATGAAAAGGCACTAGAGTAGCACATTTCTTGGTGGAGCATGGGAATAAATGTTTTCTGAATTTTGGTCCCTCCGAGTACCATGTAATGAGCTCTCCTAAGCCAATGCTAAGGTGCTATGTAAAATCCTGTGTAATAAGCCAATAGCAAGCTCTGTGTGACCTCTAGGAGACAATTCCAAGAGATCAGGACTCTTTCTCCTCCTCCTCCTCCTCCTCCTCCTCCTCCTCCTCCTCCTCCTCCTCCTCCTCCTCCTCCATCCACTGCCTCCCCAGCCAGTGTCTGCCATGAAAGGACAAGGAGAGCTCAGGTCTGAGAAGCTGGGACTCTGCATATCAGCACAAAGCAAGCAGCAGAATACAAATCATCAGCTTTGCTCTAGGAATGTCTTTGTTTACAGTACCAAGGAAAAACTTTTAAAGGCCTGCCACATTTGCATTGAGTCTGTCACTCACAGATCTAATTTTGATTCCTGGCCTGTAAAATGATCTTGTGTTCCATTAAAAAAATAAAGTTTTACAAGGTTAATTTCAGTGTCCGAAAACATAGGCATCTAGCAGACGTTAGAAGAAATGAAGTTTGCTTAATGAAAGGTGGGTAATAACATTCATTCAAAGTAGCTTATTGGATTACATAGGCAAAAATAGACCTTCTGAGGCAATTCTGATTGAATTTGCATGTAAATTGTCAAGCTAAACTTTATTTTTCTTTGACCAATAATGTTTTTCAACTTAGTTCATTGTCTATGTAAAATGTCTTTCAAATGGAAGAATGTCTTTGTTGAATGGGTTCAGAGTCACAGAATATAAGTAACCATAGAGATGCATAGAAACTGTCCACCGATCCTTCTCTGTTTGGGGATTCTGAAACTAGAACTACAGACTAAGAAGATAGCAGAGGAATCTGTGATTAGAACCTACCTTCCTTTATCAAGCCTGTATTAATGAGGAACTAGTACATGGATTTATATTTATGTCAAGCTTGGTGTTGATGAGCAAAGGTTCATATAAAGGTTATTCCTACAGAAATGTCTGTCCTCTCTACTTTGAACTCTGGTAATTGATGCTTCTCTAGGTATTGCTCTCTAGATCAATAAAATGATTTTAAGGTATTCAAAAAGTCTTTTTTTTTTTTTTTTTTTTTTTTTCTGAAATTATCCTGCATCACTTCTCTTATAGCTTCCAGCTGTTGGAGGACAATTGTCATTTACCATCTCATACGACCTTGAAGAAGAGGACGACGATACAGAAAAGTTACTTCAGCTAATGATTATCTTAGAGGTATGAAAATAAATGTGTTACTTTAAATATATATAGTATCTTTATTTACCTTAGGTCATTTACACTGCTTATAATACAAGTATATTGGCTGATGTATATTTACACACTATGAAAGAAAATACACCTTAGTGATTTCATGCCATGCTCATGTTTTAATCTGAGACATGTGAAGAAAATAAAAGAACAAATGAGTTCTGATGAAAAAAAAAAAAGGAAAGACCATTTAGAAATATTTTGAAACTTAAAGTTAAAATACGATCATACTGCCATGCTGATAAGGTTGTACAATCCATGTGTTTAGCTCAGTACTGATTTATGTAACATGTTATATTGTAGACTCTATTGCTTGCTTTTTGCTTTGGTAGCCAAATAGAAATGGGGAAGGCAATTACTTGTTGAGCTGTTGGTAACTTCTGACTTCAAAATCTTACTTTAAGAAGAAATGATACAAGATAAGCTGCATTTGGGAAGTAGAAGGCCATGGACCTTCATGGTTCCCAGTGCTACTACAGTAACACACTTAGAACTCTTACTTCCTAGCACTGTGGTGATGCTTTCTTCTGTCACATATGTACCCATTGGCACACACGTAATTGTGGATCAGTGGTTCCAAATGGAAGGTGAAGACTGAGCTTCAGGCTCTGTACTTGTCAAGAGCCTTCTTTGCTTTGGGGTCAGTGTCAGGATGACAACATTACTCTTTCATAGTGAATTTCTTTCAGAATTGAGTGAAATGATTTAGACTTCATAGAAATATAAAACTATGTGTGCATCTTGTGGTACTTTAAAGATAAAAATTCTCTTACGCGTGACAATTAAGAGATGATATATCTCTAAAATGTTAAAGGAAAACAGTTACTTGAATGCCCTCATTAAATGAAAATAATTCTTATCATGAGGCTGCTGTCCTATTTTGAACATTAGTGTGGAGAGCTTCCCTTCTGTAAAAGTCAGAAATCTTTTTATGTACATGTTAATAAAAGTTCCCTCCCTAATTTACTCTAGTTCCTATCTCTGCCATAAATATATGATACATTTATGCTTGCATGAAGCAAAATAGTTTGAAATGACATATGCATATGAGGCATGTATTATTTTAGTTAATGGAGAAAGTGAATATATACAAAATTACAATGGTAGACTTTGTAATGGAGGAGATGAAGGGTGATCTTCACGTTGCTTATTCTTTGTTTCCTGTGAAACAGAAATATGCTGAATGACAGAGAAAACTGACCTTAAGTTAGAGCCCTCATTAGGATACTCTTTAGTGGAGAATCCAAATTCAAAGGGCTTTTCTAATTTTTTACTTTTATTGCAATTATATCTCCATATACTTTCCTTTTCCCCCTTTAGGGAAATAACTTGAGAATCAGCACAGCCTATAAGGAGGTGTACTTAGAGCCCTCTGAAGAACATGTTGAGGAGTTAACACTCAAAGAAGAGTCCTTTACCATGCATGGAACACATTTGCCAGTCAGTAGAAAGGATTTCATGATCGTGCTCGCAAAGTTGGAGAGAATCCTCATACAAATCACATACAACTTAGGGATGGACGCCATCTTCAGGTGAGATCTAGAACTCCACCTCCCAGAATCATGTGTATCTGAGGCAAAGGTTTGCCAGAAAAGCACATTTTAAAAGGTCTATGTTTGTGGCTTAAAGTGAAAAAATAAGCATAAGTTCTGGCTGGTTTCTAGGAGGTAATTATATGTAAGCTTTAAATTTTAAATGTTAAGAGCAATGTATTGGACTTTTAATGCTGACAAATTCTCTACAGTTTTTAATGGCTCCCTATTGACAAGCAAAAAGACAGTTTCTTTTATGGCATCTCAGATTATAAAATACTGAAGATATATGATTGCAAGGTGCTCATACTGAGAAAGTGGTTTGTTAAAATATTTTTTCTATTAATTAACTAGTTTCTAATAGTATCTAGATTTTAATAAGAAATACAGGTCTCTTCACTTACATAATTACACATCTCTGTAAGACACTGTGGCACTGTGATAGCAAAGAGTAGGAGATTTTAAAGATTAAATAAACTCTGTTGAACTTGACAATTTATTGGTATTTGTGGAACCTCGATTTTAAGTTCAATAAAGCCCATAACAATATGTATCTCATCCCTCAGGATTGTAGTTAAAGTGATATTTAATTTGGACATTTTTAAAGGCTAGTTCCTTCTTAGTATCCATATTATTTACTATAAAGAGAGCACCATGCCTTGAGCCAAACTGATCTTCGAAGTCTAACTAAAATCTCCCATGTTTCTAATTTAGAAATAATGGCATCCTGTTTGGTAAAAATTTTATTTCATATATATTGAAAGATCCTTTTCCTCCTTTTAAAGATCTAGTTAGTAACACAAAATAACATTGCACCTTCATTCTCAATCAGATGAAGTCAGAAGACTAAGTTTGATGCCACATGGACAACTGGTATACCTTTATTCAGAGCCATAACTCCTACTCTGGATTTTTCAGTAGCAGATTCTACCTCAATTATTTGCTAGTGTTGCCAGGTTTGTCTTTCACTTGTAATATTTCAGCGAATTCCAATCATCATTATCATTTTCCCACGGAGGGAGCTACAGATTTGAAAACAAAATCATTGCCAAACAATGTGCCTCTTTTGCATAGGCGATTCTGCTAGAAGCTGGGTTAAAGTGCTATAAAGATGAGAGGCAGCACTTAGGAATTAATTATGTTTTTCCCCGTTTAGTAAATAGAGATTGTCATGATGCTTAAACACTATAAAGAAATGAGTCCTCCAGCTTTCGAAGTGAATGACAACCAAATTGACCAAAAGTGGCTGGAGGGCTTATTTCTTGTTGTCACATTGTTTCTCAGGCTAGTTAATTCAAAGACACTTCCTCATGATTTCTGTCAGACAATTTCAAAGTCTACCTATTTTAAAAGCATTGGTTTCATTTAAATCCTTCTGATGTTCTCTCTGAACTTACGCATGTGGTCATGGAATGTGGCTACGTGGACAGACTTAGCAGCTCTTCAAGAATGTGACTGCTTTTGCCACCCTTATTACTGAAGTGCTGTGGTCCAAAAAGTGGAGCTGCAGCTCATTCTAGGAGAGCTGAAAGTCAGCATGAATCCTGAGTCAGTAAACTTGCCATATTTTACTTATCTCTGATCTACCAATAGATTCCGTCATATTTGTAAAACACTGCTTGAATTGCTTTCAACTTGTGTTGCACAGTAGGCTTCTGAGTTGGTATACCATTTCTGTGCAAGCACAAGGAAATTGAAGATATTGCAGGAGCAATTCATATTTAGACTTACTGAAGGGTAGTTATCTCAGCAAAATGGGCTTAGGTTCACCCAGTTACATGGCTAGGTGGAATTGAATAGGAAACTGAGCTGTGGGTCAAAGATTTTGACTTCTGTCTCTGACGCAGCTATTTAATAGCTGTAAGCATGAATATGGCTTTGACCTCTTTGTGCTCCAGTCACTTCATTTCTGAAACAAGGAAGACAATTGCCTTGCCAACGTCAGAAGGTCACTTTGAGAATGGAATTAGAGAATTGCTGAAATACTTTTCTAACAGAAAATCAGCTCACACATATGAAGTATTTATCGCTGACCAATCTCATTCCAGGTGAATACACTTTCTAGAAATACCACTCAAGCTTGAAGACATGCAGCATATGAAATACTCTGCTATATCCACAACTGAGTGTTTACTCCCCTGCTTACGTAGAATGCTGAAAGATTCCTTCAGTGTAGTTAATTGATATCCTCTTTATGATCTAATTTAGTAAAATGAATAGGAAACAAATAAACACTATTTTTCTCACAGAACAGTGGCTTGGCACATAAGCCATCAGTACCATTTTGGATACCTAGCTTCCTCATAAATCTGGGGTGAACATGATGACTTGCCTGGAATCCTATTACTTAAGAAGTGGAGACAGGGGATTGTTCTCAAATGCAAGCTAGACTAGAGAAATTGATGAATTCCAGTTTTAAGTGAAAGACTTTGTTTCAGTACATGAAGTGAATATCTATTCAGGAAGACGTCCAGTATCAACCTCTGGTTCTATATGCATACTCATTTGTACATATGTAAATGTATACACACACACACACACACACCAAAATAAAGAAATGTAAGATAAATCAAGTATTTGCATGCATTTCCTTTTTAAGTTAATCCAAATCTTGTCTTTAGTAGCATCATTGACAATTAAGCAAAGTATTTCCTAAGTATCTAAGTACAGAACTCTTCACAAATTATCTTCCTTCTGCATCTACAATGACATCATTATAGTTCACCAAATTCTACTCCTTTGGAGATTATTACATTTCCCTTGACTCCTGAGATCAAAGGATGTGGTTTGGCCAATGCAATGGAAACCAGTGTGATTTGCATCTTCCCTGAACAGGAACACTGAACTGCCAGTGTAAGACTTCCTAGAGTTTATTCAGCAACCAGAAAATAAACAACCTGAAATTCCAACAGGATATGGAGGTCAGCACCCTGGCTTTTTAAATCTTCTAGTTGCTGAAGAAAGGTTGATTTTTGAAAATCCTCCTACAGGCCTGGATCAACTATCAGAATTTGAAGTAGCTACCACAGAAGAATGGAGTCCGTTGTAACTTTTTCAAGATACACTTTAAATGCATTCATTGAATGCAAACAAACACAGAATCTTTAAAAAGACACATTTAACAATATTTGTTTATTTTATTATACTGTTGCTTTGCCTGTTTGTATCTTGATGCACCATGTGAACATCTGGTGCCTTAGAAGCCAGAAGAGGGTGTAGGTTCATCTGGAGCTGAAGTTCCAGGCAGGTGTGAGCTGCTTTATAGGCGCTAGGAATCAAACCTGGGTCCACTGGCAGAGCAGCCAGTGCCTCTTAACTGATGAGCCATGTCTCCAGCACCCCCTGAAAACATTTTCATTTGACATATAGCAGTTATACATATTGATGAACTTCATATACATGAATAAAACTATTTATGAACTCAGCCTTATACAGAACCTTTTAAAGTCAAGATATTTTTACGTGAATTTTATAGTGAATTTAGGGGTTTTGATTGAATAGAATTTGACAGAGTTTGTATTATAAATTACTAGGAAAAACCTCAAGAGCAAAATCATCTGGTAATCAGAGACATGAAGTTGATGAGCACATTGTCTCTACATTTGAAATGAACCATCCAGGTGTCCATATTTTAAAGAAATATGTTGACAAGGACCCTAGGACTTAAAAATATAAGTAGTTTAAAGAACACACTTTTCATCCTGCTGTTAATGAGAGGTAGAGCCAGGGCTTAAGCCCACAGGCATTTCATCCCAGAGTCTTTAATGCTTGTCTGTAAATATTGGACTCATTCTGTCTGCAAACACATACTGAGCATCTCACGTGCATATCTGTCTAAATCTCAGTGCTCAGCCTTGTAAACTGGTGTAAGCAATATCTGAATTTCTGGACTGAAGATGAAGGAAGGGAACAATGCCTGTGTAGCATCTGATTTAGCAGCATAGGTTAGAATGCAATGTGAAGCAATGAACTCAAAGAATAATCCAGACTAGAAGCAAGATGCACATATTTTTAGCAATATAATGGACACTACAATATGAGTAAACACTTTGTGCACATGAGTGTCTAAGGAAAAGGAGGTAAAATCTTAGACTATCATTTCGTTTATAGAAATGACTGTAGTGGCATCAGAATTTCTCATTTATTTCTTCTACTTGGCATAGATCAGAATGTTTGGGGGACTGAGGAGATGAGATTGCTTAGTAAATGCACTGCTTGGCACACAAGCATGAGGGCTAGAATTTAGAGCCCTAACAGCAACTCTCAGCTGTAATCCCAGTACCCTAGAGGTGGAGATAATGAATACATAGGAGGCACTGGACAGTCAGTCTGACAGAACTGGTGCACTGCAGTATAGAGAGTAAGAAATCATGTTTTTTTAAAAAATGAAATGGGGAAACATTGCTGAAGATACCCAACATTGACCTCATGCATGCTTACATGCATGCTTTTGGCACACACACATACACATACACATACACATACACATACACATACACATACCATACACATACACAGATTATAACACACATACCACATGTACCACACACAAACATGTACCCCACACACATACACACAAACATACCATTCTTACCCAAACACACAGACCTCTCCCACACGTACACACACAATGTACAGTCATACCCGACATACACACACAATTTTATCTTATCTATATTTTCAAGTCATAATAACAAGTCAGGTAAAGGACTTGATAACACAAACACACAGAGAGAGAGACCTCACACTACATACATACCACACACACACAACACATACAACACACACATATCACACACATCACACACCACACACACACAACCACACACACAGTGTTTGAAGTTGAGGAATTCTACTGTCCCAGAAGCTCCTTCATACCACTGAGTCATTCTGTTGCCTCTTTAGGAGAAATGAAATAGAAATGATCAGTCACCTCTGATGAGAGGGACTTTGTAAAATCCCCAAAAGGCAGTGGCCAGATCTGCCTGTGGTACTGCTTAACCTCGGCCTCGCCTATGTTAATCTAGCTTTTCAATGCTGAGCTAAAACCCCAGCTCTCGTCTCATTTTGTATTTGAAGCATAGTTTTGCTGAGTTGTCCTGGATGGCTCTGCACTCTTCCCTGTAGCTCAAGCAGGTCTTGAACTGGCCTTGTTCTTGCCTCTCAGTATTCCAAGTGCTGGTATCAAAAGTCTTCATGGCCAGGCTCAATTTTGAGGCTCATGCTGAATCATGCCTTAGGCTTTGACAAATGCAAACAGAATAAAATATTTTTACTAGCAATAAAATCTTTCTATGTTGATTTATCCTAAGTTAATTTTATGTTGAATAAAATGAAAGTCTTTGATTAAGTAAAATGTGTTAGGAAAAGGCAAGTGATACTAGTGTTTCATTTTGTTTTGGTGGTTTTAGTTTTACCATGACTCAGTCAACTTTGTTTAGAAGTTTAATCAAACAGAAATATATTAACCGGACACTGTCTGATGCAACTCAAATATTTTCTACAGTGACTTTTGTAGTCATGTCTCTTCTCTCCATCCATCATCTTATCTGTATTTTCAAGTCATCATAAGGAGAATCAGTTCAGGCACTTGACTTCTTAGACAACGCTTGGAGAGTTCATGCATTTTCAATGTTCAATACTTTATTCCTGCTGACACTTTGTATTTAAATTAATGCAGCTTGGTATCAAGAGAAGCAAATGACCATATTGAGTGTGGGGGGCAGAAATAAACTGAAACCTTCTTCCTGGGTAACACTTAAAACTCTTAAATGCATTAAAATCCCATTTCACAAACAGCAGAACTTAATGAACATTGGGATTGCTCAGTGAATACTAATGTGAAATATTACAGGGAAAGATGGCTTAGTGTTGAAATTTCTCACAGCTCAAAATGGTTACAGAGATTAAGGAGACAAACATCTGCTGTTCAAAAGACAAAGGAGAGTTGGTAGTTCACTGAAAATATTTTTTTTTGTTTTGTATCTTTATTTTTAAATTGTTTCTTAGAGAACTCAAATGATCATTCTTCTGCATGTCCTTTCCTTAGGTTTTCCATGTCATTTTTTATAATCAAAGTCCTGAAACATATCTGTCTTTATAAATCAAACTGCTAGTTAGTAAGCTGTGGTTCTTTTATATGGTAATCAACTAATTTATCAACAGTGAAACCATTTGATTCTTAATGATCAGAATTATAGGCTTATTATTTGATAGTACATTAATTCTAGGCAGCTAGATGCCATGATATATTAAGGACATTTCTGGCCTCTGGTTGTAAGCCCAAACGAACTTTTCCTCATTTCTTTCCATTCAGATCAAATATATAATTTAACTTTTACTCACTACTTTTTATTATTTTTTTGAAATGTGGGTGGGCCTATTGTCCTTGGCTATTTTAGACAATACATATAATGTAACAATGTTCCATTCACCTACTAACTTATGTATAGTATTTTAATTAATCCTCAATATGTCTACCGTTTATCCAACCATCCATCCACTCCTTAATACATTCAACTATCATTCATGTATTTATCAAAAGTTCATAAGGTTCATCTAAGACCACCTGCATATCAGATATTTACATTACTATTTGTAAAAGTAGCAAAATTATACTTATGATGTAGCAACTAAAATAATTGTATGATTGAGGTCACCAGAACATAAAGAACTAATGGTATTAAGGGGCCACCGAATTAGAAAGTTTGAAAACAACAGATCTAGATAGAAGAAGTGACTGTTGCATAATATTGTGACTATCCTAAATGACATAATTGTACCCTTTAAAATGAGAGCTGACCTCATGAATTTCTACCCTTAACTGTGAAATTATTGAAAATTCATCGAGGAATTAAGAGAGGAAGGAAAGGATAGAGATATGGAAAGAGACATAGAGGAATAGACAGAGATTTTCTTTAGGAATGGAGCCCTATAGAAGTAACGCATGTGCTGGTGGATGCTTCACACCTGAGCATGTAGAGGCAACATGAACTGAGGAAGTGACTTGAAGGAACATGAACATGAAGTGAACTGAAGATTATTTTGTTTGTTTGTTTTTTCTTGTTTTGTAGAAAGGAAAAGGGAATGGAGAAATAGAGGAGGAGCTGAAGGGGAGGGAATGGAGAAGGTATTTGATCAAAATATATTATATGTGTATACGGACTTCTCAACTAATGAAAAAATTACTAATTTTATTTGTGAATGTAATCTTAAATAGTAAGAGATAAGTAAGGAAATGCCCATGAAGGTATATCTTTCATGTATATGGTTACCTGGTGAACAAAAACTCCACTTTGTGATTTTTTTTAAGTAACCCCTGTATAGAAACACCTTAACTGCCCATCAGTCTAAGACTTTTCACCAAGATGTTCAAAGAAAGCACTCAAAAATAGTGCTGTGTGAATATGCACTTAAACATTCCAGATGTCACTCACTAAGTGCCCAGAAAGATTCCATCCATTTACTTATTTAAAAGACTCAATTAAATATTCTTTTCTGCTTCAAGGATTATATAGAAATTAATACTTATTCCAATGGTCTATCCAGATAACAGGAAGGAAGAAAGTGAACAGCAACAAATGAAAAGAAAAAAATCTATCTTTCAACCAATAAATACACCAGAAAACCTCAGAAAGTTCTCAAAAGGAGGAATATAAATTGCCAATAGATAGTTTAAAATGTATTCAGTATCTTTTACCAGCAGGGAAACAGGCATTAAAACTTCTTTAGACTCCATCTCATTCCACTAGAATGACTACCATCAAGAAAACAAATGACAGCAAATGTGAGTGAGGATTTTGAATGAGGAGCCTTTATTTATAGTTAGTGGGAGAGTAAGCTGGTGTAGCCACTGTAAAAATCAGTGTGGGGATTTTAAAAACACTAGAAAAAGCATGACAACACAATCCAGCTATACCACACCTCAACCACCACATAACCAAGGTATTCTTCATCCTGCCCCAGAGATACTTGCATACTGATGTTTATAGCTGCTCTATTCGTAACAGCAGGTAAAGGATTCACAACATGCCTCTGCATCCTTTGATATGTACCTTCTTTCTGCCCTCTCTTTCACAATGTTCCTAAGCCTGGGACAGAGTGCTACCCTATATAGGAACACTCCACTGTTGCTAATTCTCATGTTTTATTGGTTTCAAGTCTCTACATTGATCAATGTCCACTGCAAAAGAAACATCTTTGATGAAAGTTGAAACACTAATCTGTAGGCATAAAAACCAATACTTAGAAGGCAAACTGACACCATGACCAATTAGCAAAGCAGTAGTAATGAGTTCAACCCTAGCGTGTATGATCTCCCAGCCATGACATTTGGTCATAATCTAATCGGAATGTGTTTAATTACTGGTTACCCCCTTAACAACATGTCACTATTATGCCTGAGGACATTTTCTCCAGCTAGGTCATTACTGGACCTCATGGGGTCTGAAGCTTAGTAGGACTATTGATGGCTTTTTCTTTCAAACAACTTGAATAGCAGCATGCAGTGCCATGAAAGCTAGTTAGAAGAAAACATTTCAGCTCAGGTCCAACCTGGTTCCTCAATATCCTATGACCCAAGTGTGTGGTATCTTAAACAATATGGTTTTGTGTTCTAATTCTGGTGGGCAATCAAGGACATTAATAATAGTCTGTATTGTTTGGCATACTCTGGGCCTCTTTGCACAAACAACTTACAAAGATCCATCTCACATGTGATACTAGGATTTTTACTTGATGATCTTATCATTTGCCAATTTTTTATTTAAATGAAATAATCTCTTATACCCTTTTTTATTTTTGAGACAGGTTTTGCTGTATAACTCATACCAACCAATAGTTTCTTTCACTAGTTTCATAATTTCTTATCTTTAGGACTTGAATCCATTTTGCCGTTTTTATAATTGTTATTTTTTGTTTCTTGCTGTTTGTTTTTATTTAGTTTTATGTAGAGAGGGAGAAAGAATTCAGGTTTGATCATCTGCACTCTTGAAGGTGTTGTCATTTTTAATGAAAATTGCATTGAATATGAATGTAGTGGGTTTGCATGTTATGGGCATTTTGGTCATATTAGATATTACAATACATAAACTATAGATATCAATTTTGTTTCCTCTTCAATTTCTGTCACTGTTGTTCTAATTTTCATTCTAGAAGGACTTATTTCCTGGGTTAGTTTATTACATGATATTTTTAGAATTAAATTGATTTCCTAATTTCTTTCTCAGCAGTGGTGTTGGTAGTGTACAAAAATTCTAAATTTTGAATGCTGAGTTTTCTATCATTCTAGCCATTCCATTTTTCTTGATAACTACATAGTTATATGTCTACATATACATGATACATATAGCAAGTGCCATGTAGTCTTCAAGTCGAGTAATTTGACTTTCTTACTGACCATTTGGATAATTTCTGTTTCTTTGCCTTGGCAATTTTTTCTAAATATATATTTTGATTATACTGTGACAGGTTAAAATGAATTAAAGAGCTTCCTTATCACTGTGATGGCATTCCTGACTGTAACAACTGAAGAGAGGAGAAACATATTTTGGCTTATAGTTGAGATGTACAGAGACAGCAACTTAAGAACCAGTGTATTAGACCTCCATAGACTAAGAAGCAGAAAAACTTGACCAGAAGCACAGATAAACTATAATTCTCAAAACATACCTGCATAGTTCTCTGTCCAATATCCCAAAGATTCTATAGCCTTTCAAAACAGCACCATCATGTAAAGAGTATGTTCAAACACATGAAAGTTTTGAAGACATTTTTATATAGTATAGTTTGTTGCATCTCAGTGGGTTTGGAAGCAGAAATATCTTGAGACAGAAATAGGCTTGAACTATAATCTTCAAGGACAAAGTCTATGGCTCCACGTTTGTTATCTCATGCCTATGTCAGAAGACCCCACAATCATCCCAAAACACCATCACTGGTGGGGGATCAAGTGTTCAAGACGCCATGTGAAGGCATATATGATACTTCAAATTTAAATCATAGCCATAAATTATAGCTAGATTTTATATATATATATAATTACCTCATATAAGACTAGTGCTAGATAAATAGATGTTGATGAATTATTTAGGAAATAATGATAAGGGAAATTTTAAAAGATTAAAGATAATTTTAAAAAGAAAATAAAGCCTACATAATTTGACAAAAACATCTGCAGATGCTCAGTACAAACACAAGTGGTTTTTTTTTTTTCCAAATATCTTCAGTCTATACTGGTTGACTCCATGAATGCAAAGTCCATTGGTAGTCAATATTGATTCTATAATGAAAGATTGAAGCTTCAAGTTTTAGAAGCATTCTTTTCAACATAGATAACTCCTTCATATTTACATACGGATATTCACATATCAACATCCAGCCAGCTTCAAAATACCTCATAGTTTCTAATACTATGTCGTTCCTCTCTTCCCAGGCTGAGCGCTGTCAATCTTGAATCTGCCGTTCCCTATCCTACTGATAGAAGTATCGCAACTGCTGTGGAAATTTGCCAGTGTCCACCCGGGTACAGTGGCAGCTCTTGTGAAGTAAGTTTGTAGAAACCAATCCCTCAGACAGTGTTGCCGATGATCTGCTCTCCAATGAATGCTTTGAAAATTTTAGCCTGTAACTGAACAGACAAGTGACAGCATATTACTTAAATTAAACTAGCTTTGTTTTTTTAATCCTTTGATAATTCCATAGATGATTTTGATAAAATATGATGGTCACTGGGCCCCCAAGTGGGTGCTTTTTTTCTAGTTTGTATCTACTTTCTGATTGTTGATACTAATTTACTTAGTCCAATGAGTGTTACCCATATGTGTGTGGATGTGTACCATCTTAGACAGCATGGACAGCCTACCCCCAGAGTAGACATAACCCCAGAGAAGAATGGTTCTTCCTCTCCTTAACAGCTATCTAATAGCTTCTCAGTTAGGTGTAGGGCCTTGGGAGCCCCTTTTTCATCCATGCTATATTGATCAAGTAATGAGAATGTCTGCCTAGAGTTCATGGCTTTAAAATAAAGTACTAACCATGCATTTTCAAAGCTATAGTGCCCTTTGAAGTATTTTGTCCTACTATAACTGTGATCTCTGTGTTTCTTCCCATTTTAGCCAGCAATGTATTGATGGTAGCAAATTAATATTGCAAAAAATATTTTCCTTTTATTTGTATTAAGAGATGGACATATGTTTTATTTCCCTTTCCTCCCCCTCTTTTACATCCTATCACCCATCCCTTCTATTTCTTTCTGAAAAAAAAAAAAAAAAGTATTCAAGACCCAGTCTTCTAAAGCACTCAATCCTTAAAGCTTCAAGAGCAGAGTGTGTGGAAGAAATAACTGTTCCTGAAAACTTTTTTCCACTTTTGAGAACCTGAAGCTGGAAATCTTATTTTTTAATAGTATAGAATATAGTTTATTTAGGGCATGGGGAGGAGAGTTGAGGGGGTAATAGACACAGAGAAAGGGAGACAGAGGGGGGAGGGAAAGTGAAGGGGAAGAGGAGGGGAGAAGAGAAGAGAATGGGAGAGGGAAGAGGAGGGGAGGGGAGAAGAGGATAGGATGGGGAAGAGGAAGAAGAGAGGAGAGGAGAGGAGAGGAGAGGAGAGGAGAGGAGAGGAGAGGAGAGGAGAGGAGAGGAGAGGAGAGGAGAGGAGAGGAGAGGAGAGGAGAGGAGAGAGAAGGAAAGGAAGACAGGAGGAGAGGCCAGCCATGAGCATATGGAGAGAGGGGGAAGGGGAATGCAGAGAGAAGGGACAGAGGGTAAAGATGGTAAGAGAGTAAAAGAGCAAGAGAAACAGAGTGAAGCTTGAGATCTTTATTATTGTCTTATTGTTCTAGATTTGTAATTTTTCTTAAAAAAATCAATACTTCTTAATAACTTGGTATATCATTTTAGAGTCATTTTTGAAAGATTGATTCTATGTGTTTTCTTTTAGGTAGTTTGAAATTTGATTTACTTGAAATCTCTTCATGTGTATGTATGTTCTTGTGTGTGTGTGTGTGTGTGTGTGTGTGTGTGTGTGTGTGTGTGTGTGCGTGTGCATGTGTGTGTGTGTTTGATTTTTCTAGGTGGAAGGAATGGCTTATAGATAAGGAAGAGTTTAAGTTGCATTAAGTTGGTATCTTGAATCATTTGAGTGCTCTGAGATGTTCCTACAATACTACTTATGCCATCTGAGGAAGCACCCCAGGCATAACTTTGCTGGTTCTCATGTGCTTTAAAGTAATACATGCTTCCAGAGGCTACACAGAGCTTAAAGTCATGTTCGTGACTAATGTGTTTTCTTTTAACCTGGGTACAGATTTGCCCAGCTAGGAATGAATCTAAATGGAATTCATTGAAGTACTTGCTTTTCTAAAATTTATAGAGATAAGAGAAAAATTATCATGGATATGAATTAGTTATGTCAACTCAAATTTGATTTTACATATAAAACACATGCTGTACTTGATAAGATATTCCGTTATTACAAGCCTTCCAGTTTTGATTTCAAACCAGGCAGCTCCCTTTGAAGCTTTAAACTCCTATTTCAGTTGGAATAATAAATGCCCTCGTTCTATTCTTGCTTTTAATATAGTTCTACTTTACTCTCAGCTCTCCCTATGAACTTTTTTGCTAAATTCCCATTGAATATAAAATCATCTGAATATTTTGGACTTGTTCAATTATGTGCTTTCTTTCGTTTTTCCTTTAGAATTATTTTGGTAAGTTATATATTTAGTGCATTTTATGAATTCATATATAAAAATATCCGTAAGTATACAGCACAATCTCTGTCCTTAAAGATCTAGTAATCTGTTTAGATAGACAGAACAAATACCACTAAGAAATCGAATCACAGCACTCTTGTAATTAAAGGAGCAGTAAGAGGTACATATTGTAATGCAATAATTATTCAATGCCTGAGCTGTTCAGTGTACAGAGATATCTGGGAAAGTCTCACAGAGACCTTAAGAAGCAATAGAGAGGAAGAATGGAGCATGCAAGCATGAAAAGAACAAAGAAATAGAGAAGGGAAAACAAGAGCTTCAACTTCTTCTAGTAAAATAATTGATAATTATTTGAAATGGCTAAAAAGGACTTAGTTGGGTCAGAGCAATGAAATTTTAAAATTCTGAACTTCCTTCCTTTTCTTTATTTAACCTCTGTTAACTCCTAATTTTTTTATTAAATCCTCTGTCTTTCAGAGGAAATATTCTCCATCTCTGATCTTGACTGGTTTTGTTTGCCTTGATCATTCATAGGTCCAGTCACTCTCGGTTTGTTATCACTAATCCGGGCTGTGGTTGAGCAAACTACTAAAACCATTATATGTTAGTTCTAGCCTGAGGAATCAACAGTTTATACAGTCAACAGCCCATCAGATGACCCTATTACTAAGTCATTCTCTTTTATTTGGGGGTGGGGGTCACAATGCTGATTCAGAATAATGGTTGATGGGTTAGTTTTAATTATCAAATTTTACTTCAAACTGCTATAGTAACAAAAGTTACTATAGTTTTTTCTATTATGTTTTCTCTCTCATTGTGTTTTACACCATATGAACTTCTATGACTAGTTTCTACAACTGTTTTTGTGCCTAGTGTCTTATAATTTGCCTTTTTGACAGATGAAGAAGTGTAAAGGACGTGAGCTAATAATAAAGTTTTAGGCTGAATGCTTTTTTTCTACAGAATTAAATTAATATTAACTAATTTTCAGATGTATTTATATTTTCATTTAGCTGACAATTTTTGATGAGCATATATATTTGAGACAATTAAGGCCTTAGACATAGTTGCTTTAAGTATTACAAATGTTGAATATAAATCATCACTGAAGGTGAGGAGACAGATGCACAGTTAAGAGCACTGGCTTCTCTTCCAGTTGATGCTGGTTCTGTTTTCAGCTCCCGTATGGTGGCTCATAAACATCTGTAACTCTAGTCCCAGGCAATGCCATTCCCTATTCTAACCTGTTGTGGCACCAGACACACATAGGATGAACATACATACAAGCAGAGCATAAAGTAAATAAATGCAATTTTCAGTAGCTGAAATAAATAAAGGTGCTGTGATTGGATGTAGGCATATGAGTATACGAAAATTGGAGTAGCTAGTTAAAAAAAAATGTCAGGATAGACTTTCTGTGGTGATGATAAATGGAATGTTGAAGAACCAAAGCACAGCTGTTGTAAAAAGAGACCGTGAACTGGTGATGTTACGCTATGAGTGCGCACATTTAGCCAAAGCTTAATAAGCAGGGGAAACAGTAGCCCGTGGTGTGAACTTGAGGAGCCGAGGCTTGCCTAATAAGAATTTGAGATTTTATTTAAATGTCATGGAAAATAATGAGAGGCCGTGATTTGATAAATGACAAAATGTGATGCCATCGGCGGAGCTGGAAAAGATTTGGAAAGGGATATTTTGACGGGTGAAAAGAGAAAAATTAAGAGTCAGTTTGAGAAATAAGACTAGACAGTCTATGAGATCCATGTCAGTGTCTAATTAGAGTGAAGGACTTGAATGAGCACATGTCTATGGTTTGATTAGTGTTGCGAGTCAAGCCATCAAATAAGTTATTCAAGAGAGAGCATGAGAATTAAGATAAATCATAATGTCCAGAGGGCTTCTAATAACAATTCACTGAATCCTAGTAGGAAAAATGGCAAGGAGAAAGAGTGGAACTTTTTGGAAGTGTGAAGTCTTAGAGTTAGAAAAAGACGCAGTTGAGGGAGAGAGGATTCACCTGGTCACATGACAATGATGATGGATGAAATAGAATGGAATTGTAGGATTTCATTTGGCTACCTTGAACTTTTGGGCAAGAGCAAAAGCAATTTTGCTCGAGTAGTTGTAAGAACGGAGTGAAGTGTGCAAGATCATTTAGGAGGTAAGGGTGTTCAGTTTTACTAGAATCAAGACAGTTGCAAATTGTGTCTTGTATGATAATTTTACCTGGCGACAATGGACCATATTATACAAGGACATATACAAGGAGAGTAATTATTCAGTTAAAATAAAACCCGGGAGACAGGATGTTGTAAAAACATAAACTGGGTTCTAGAATCTGAGTGAAATAATACTCCTTTTAGAATACTCTGCTCTCCCCATTCCTAGTATTTTGGAGGGAAAAATGGGTGGAGAGGAGTAGATACGTATGTTGGTGTTAGTTGGCTTGTAAGTGGAAAAATGATTATAATGGCTTTAATTTTTCTGTGAGTATTCATATAAATTCCATGGCTAAGGAAAGGGTGCATCAGTTACTTCTCTGTTGCTGTGAAAAAATAGCAATGACCAAGATAACTTACAGAAGAAAACATTGTGCTAACACCTCAGAGGGTTACAGGCTATGATGGAAAAGCAAATTCACATTGATAGAAACAGCTCAGAATACACATCTTGATTTGCAAGCAGGAAAAGGAGGGCATGCTATGAATGGAGCATAGTCTTGTAAAATGCCAAAGCCCAATCTCCCCAGTAACATACCTCCACAAGGAAAGCCACACCTCTAAATCCTTCCCAAATAGGTCCGCAAAATGGAGACAACATACTCAAGTGTATGAGCATACAGAAGTCATATTTACTCAAACCACCTGAAAGTATAAGTAACTAGAATGCTTTTAGAAAGAGGACTGATTTAAGTACATTTCAAAAATACTGTTTTAAAAACCATGTATTAAAGAACGGTACTGTGAGGACCTGATCTGACAAAAATAAGTCGCTTCTCTTTGTCTTGTCAATATCTTTACATTTTACCTCCTTCTGAATATTGTAAGCTTACAGATCTTGAAAAATATATGTTAGAGAAAGAATCATTTGAATTGAAACAGAAACAATGTACTGAAAGGAGAAAAAAAATTAGAACCATTGTCTCTGTACTGTTCAAATTAAGAGGCAAGTGGATCTTATTTTCTCCAGATAAGAAATATCAGTATACCTTTTTCATATGTTTGTTATTGTTGTTCAAATGGAAGGTTCTTCACATCCTGAGGCAAAAGGATCATTTTCAACATGACATAGGCACAGCATGGTTCTATGTAGTTTATTACTTTAGTGGTTTTCTCTAGTTTCCATTTCCTTCCCAAAAAAAGGAAACTTTTTTGAAATATGAGGTATATTTAACCATCCAGAAGCATAATAAATAACTCACAAGATGCAATTGCAACCTGAGGGTATCATAAACTTCCAGAGGGCAGCAAAATTTGCACATTTTTTTTTTTACATCTCCTCTCGTCTGTGTAAGTCCACACACAAAGGCAATATAATGAACAATGAGAAGAGATATGGGGTGCTCACCCACATGGAAAACCTGCCATGCAAATACCCCACTGTACTTGGTTTTCTGTTTTCAAATAATTTTGCTTCAAATTAAAAAAAAAATCAGTGGTGAATATAAGCATACTTACAGTCAAATAACATAAATGAAGCAGCAAGGCAATATATGCTAAATAAGTCACAGTCTATTTTATACAAATTAGAGAAGGCATAAAGGACAGAGGAAATGAAAGATGAAATACATGGATGCTGAACATGTACCAGTCACTGGGCATGTTTTCACGTGAAAGAGGGGAGGAGACAGATATATTTTCCAAATGACTCCAAAGATTTTATGTAAGTAGCAGCATCAGGGCAGTCAGTATGTGGGAAAAGGTAACCCATGCCAAGAACCAATCTGTGATGACAGTGTGTACTTTTTTTATGCCTAAGATTCTATGGCTCCTTTCATCATGGCTGATTTTCTCAGTGCCCTTCCTTCTGTTTCCTGGTCTGTGCTTTTTTTTTTTCTTTGAGACTGTCACATTTCAATTCTTTATATCTGTCCTTTATTTTACCATTTCAGAAGAGACACCAAGCTAATGCTTCCTCTAATCTCATACCTGCCAGTAACAGTAAGGTCAGTACAAAGTCCTGGAGTCAGGGGTAATAGTACGGTAGTAATGTTTCAATAATGGATCCACTTTGACAAACACATTTGCTGAATTTGCTACCTGGGTTATTTTCTATTATCAGAAAAAAAGGGAACTACTTTTCTTTTATTTTTAGTACCGAAAAATGACTGAAACCTTACGTTTCTTTTAGGCATGTTGGCCTCGGCACCGAAGAGTTAATGGCACTATTTTCGGTGGCATCTGTGAACCATGTCAGTGCTTTGCTCATGCAGAAGCCTGTGATGACATCACAGGAGAGTGTCTGGTAAGTGTTTCTCTCTTGAAGATACTAATTGACAAGGCTGAAATTTACTCAGCAAACCCTGGAATTTGGTTGCTACCATTGCAAACTTGAACATGTAGGTCAAGAAGTGAGTTAGAAGCTAAGAATGTTCTTTCATATGTGATCTCCCTAGCAACTATGAAAAGTAATTTTTCATATTGACTAACAAGTGAATTAGGATCAAATATATCATTATAAAATGTAACTAATGACTCAGATACACAAGTACTCTGAATATATATGTTTTCTCTCTCTTCTATAAATTTACCCAAAGTAGACTGTTCTAAAACACAAAATGATTTAGATCCCTATAACATGAAAAACAAAATGCAACCATTAAAAATAAAAACAATTCACATTTTGCACCTTAGGGGCTTCTTATACTTTGGAAATTGGGGTACATTGCATATGTTTATTTGAACTCTTAAACACTGAGATCACTTAAAATGCTGGGCATAGATTTTAAAATATTAAAAATGTGTAATGCATCTTCTTGTAGAATTGGCTTTGTATTGTTAACAAGACAATAGACTGTACAAAATGGTGAGCTCTGTCTGTGCTGCTAAGTAGCTTGAGGCCTGGAGAGTTTCCCAGCACTGACATACAGGGTAATTCCAGGGCATGTTAGCTTTATCTTGTCTAACGCGGCATGAAGCTCAAAACCGCACCTCTCATGGCGTTAGTCAAACAGAAACACAACTTGAAATGCTATCAATTTGGGAGGATATCATATTCTCTTTTCTCTGCAGAATTTAAGGCAGATTCTGTTGTCTATAATTCTTATGTGATATTCCTCTTGCCCGTTTCTCTGCTTTCTCCTGTACTTGAATGCTGCTGAAAACAATTCAAAGTGAAAAATCAAGGCTTTTATTCCATGTAATTTGGCATTTCACTTTATTGATACATTTTCTGATTTCTCTGTATAAGATCATATTCAATTGCATAGCAGTGTAAAGCATGATGTCCTTAATTTGTGGATCAGTAGATTTTTTTCAAATCCTGATTTTACAAATAAAAATACTGAGTGATTTCCATTTTAATTATACTACAGTCTTTTAAAATGACTCTGGGAAAAATATTGAATTACCTTTAGACACTTTATTAACATGCAAATAAAATATACCCAAATCCAAACTAATATGAATTCACTTTACCTACCCTGAAAGAACAAAAATAAATGTCACAATACAACCCCCATAATGTTCCCCTAAGATATTATATGAAGTTGAGTTCATTAAGATTAATCAAACCCTGACATTGGCCCATTTGCTGATATGATAATTTGCAGAATAGGAAACATTTGTTTCAGAGCAAAATAGCTCTTGAGCAGAATGTTGAGAGTGGGAACATGAGGGAATTGGTAGCCAGAGTCAACCAGGTTATTGATCGTGTGAGGGCCAAGAAGAGAGTTAACTTACCTTTAAATGAAGGAAGGGTCTTGGGGAAGCAGTAGGCATCTCAGTCATGGAGACGTAATCTCTTTTTTCTGGGTTTCCTACATGTGCTAATGATCATGTAGGCTCTTCTGGAGATGGTGAAGTGCCATTTCCCTGTACTGAGGGGCAAACTGTGCTGAATTCCCATTTTGAATGTGTTGGTTTCAATACAATCTACACAGAGCAATATTAGAATATTATGTATAAAAGAAATTTTTACTGTTCAGTCAAGTTTTCATTTTTATCTCCTTTTTATTATTTAGGGAGAATATTTTTGCTAGTAGTGAATATAACATCAAGTTAGTTATTTCTCAAGCAATGTTTTAGTGTGGCTTACCTTTGAAACCTGGTTATAAATAAGTATATTGCACTTTAAAATGGGATCCAGGCTTCTGCCGTAGAGTGAATCTACATGGCAAGGTCATCTCCACTCTAGTGCAATGGAGAAAACCCAGGGGACATTTAAGCCAGGGAGGTGTCTGAGTCTCAGTGGTCTCATGATGTGAATTGCAAGAAATGTTTAAAAGTCACTTTGATAGAAAAACTACCTATGAGAACAGACAGCTCATCAGAGGAAAACATCTATCTTTCCCAGTTTTGATTTCCATTGTGTTGCTTGCCTGCTGCTGGCTCACTTTTGATTACAAACGTACTTGAGTTTTAAGATTACTCTTGTTTCAATTCAATGAAAAGGTAAAAATAGAAAGTACAAGGAACGCACTGCATTTGTTTCTCTTTCAAATCTGTAGTTGAAGAAATGCAAATTATCCAAGAGTTTTCAGTTGAATTTTCAAAAATTTTCATTTTGGCCTGGGTACTGTGTAATCAGTTTAAGGATCCTGTTTTAAAAACCCAAAAGATTTTATAGATCTAATTTTCATCATGTCACCTTGAAAATATGCAAAAACAATTTTATTTTCAAAGAAAAAGCAGTTTCTTAGGTTTTAAAAAATAGGTGACTTAAAGTAAATTTGGAAAGTGAGAAGAAGTGGCAGGAAGACCCAATCAAACAGAAAGCCACAAATGGACCCTTAGGTATCACATAATAACTGTTAACAGCAAGACTAATATCAGTGCTTTTTAAAAACATGTTTGCTAAACAATTTAAAAAGTAATTTTAAATAAAGAGAAGCTCATTTTAAAATATACCAGTTAATGTAAAAAAAAATCTACTTATTTGTAGTTAATGAACTTTGGCTCATATACCTTATAGAATTAAATCGGAGGTTCGAAGTTAATTGAATAAATTATATTTTGGATTTTTTTCAACAAATAAGTCTGACCTCACCAAAGATTTTTAACAACTTGTTCTCAGAACTGTATTTTTACTTATTTATTCCTATCCTCCTGTTGAGTCCATTTACTAAATGTAATTGAAATCACTCTTATTTTAAAACATCAAAATAAATAATATTCAGAATGTCATTAACTTAGTCTATTCCAGTGGTCATGAAGGTTAATAACTTTATACATTCTGTTTAAGGTTAATTTATATTTTAGCTATTTATCTTACAGAATTTGTCTACTAATCATAAAATAAAGACTGCATATTCCTGGGGTCTATGAACTTTTTTGCAGTATGCAGGAAAATTATTAATTGTATATCCTTATTAAACTGAAATATATTTTAATAATAATGAATGCATTTTGATAGGAAGTAAACACACTTATTTGATAAACAGAGACTAATAATGCAGAGTTCTTGGAACCCTCAGAGACAATTCTACTACTTGGCAACTGTTGTGGGAGATATTTTAAAACGGCGGCTTCCAGTCTTGCTTGTTCTTAATCAACCGCCATGTTCTGACTAGCCTAGGCCTGCAGCCATGAGTGGTGGCAGGCATACTGCCTCTGCTCAGCTTGGGCAGTCTGCTCAGGCAGCCAGAGACACCGGCCCCTGTCACCTACAAGACACCAGTGTGGGAGATGGCTCTGTCAATCTTCCATGCTGTCTCTGCAAGGCTGGGCATTGCCCAGACCATCCCGCCATCCACACAGGCCTGGTAGGAAAATGAGACTCTCATGCTTAAACATTAATCAAAGGCTTTATATGTTTGATAATGTTCAATAACAATATGCCCATAAAATTAGAGGTGTAACCCAATACCAAACCTAGATATACTAACTACCTTTGACCTCCAGAGACATATGGACATCCGCTTCTATGTTCCCCTCTCTCTAGTCTCTCTCCCTAGCTCTTCTTCCTTTTCCTCTTCTTCTCCTTACTCCTACCACCTTAGCTCCTCCTGCAGGCAACAGAATTATTCACCTGAATCTCAGACTTGGTGACTTTTATAAATGTGTCCCAACCCAATGAAGACAACCTAGTTAATATAAAGAGATCAAGAAGTAAATTATTCTATTATATTTTTGGAAAAGACACGTTTCCCAAAACAAATGGCAAGAAAATGTAGTTTCTGTTTCTTTTTTTTTCATTTCTAAATAGTTACATATCTTGCAGTGTAACTACATATTATAATTATTATAATGGTACATATGTGATTATATATAACTTAATAAATATATGTGTATAATTATATATTGTATGTTTAGATGTTTGTTTTTTAACATTTAATTATGGAGCAAGAATTGCCCTCATAAATCTCATATGGAAATGCATTGTCTAATCAATCAGAGTCCACTAAGTTCCAGATTATTGTCTTAGCTAAGAGAGCAAGTCAAAAGAGATTTATGTATTGAGCTACGGTTCTCATTAAGCCACCATTTTTAATGTTGTTAGGGCTTTATGCCTACACACGTATACACACAACTTATACATTGCCTTATAAAAAAGAACAAAATGCAATTTTTATACTGAAATTTTTTTCTTAATGAATTTTGAACATTTTTTAAAATTATGTTATACCAAAACTAGATGGAAGTTGTAAGGTAAATATTATGTGTTAATTAACTCCCAATGCTTCTTTATAGCTGTAAATTTAACAGTTAATGTGGGAAATTATTCTCCCCAATGGGAACACACTAATAACTCTGTAGACCTATTTTTGGTCATGTGCTTGTGTTTGAGATTTAAAACAAAGAACCGGTGTGCACTTCCTTCACAGAATTGTAAAGATCACACAGGTGGGCCATACTGTAATGAATGTCTCCCTGGTTTCTATGGTGATCCTACTCGAGGAACCTCTGAAGACTGTCAGCCCTGTGCCTGTCCACTCAACATCCCATCAAATAAGTGAGTCCCAGATTTCCCTTACTACAGAGCTTCTCTTCCACTGCTATGGATGCACTTTGATATTAGAACAAACCATACGGATTTCTCAAGAGGGTAATGTAAGTTTTAAAAGGTGAAGTATTTAAAATTATTACCCTTTCCAAAGACTCTGCTATTTTGGCTAAGATTTGATTGAGAATCTAAGAGATAAAACTCAAATGAAATTTCTCAATTAATTCCAAAGAACAGGCCCATTTTTTTTTTTTTACAAATCTATATTCTTTATAAATAATCATTTATTGTAATATATTTATGTTATATATACCTTACTAAACTTGTTCCATGACATACACTGTATCCTAAATGAGCATTGAACTCTGAGTGATGATTACTGTATTATCTTGCCTAAACAATGTAAATTTTGAAAAAGTATAATGTAAGCTTTATAGTCAATCTCTTTCATTTGTTCACTTATAGAAGTAGTCTACCTCTACACCAATAATTACAGAGAAAAACAGACAGGTGGTACCTGGGATTTTCCCACAAAAACGTCTCCCCAGCCAAAACATCAGTTCAGCAATACCAACCGCTCATTGTATTATGTGAATCCCACCCTTGTATACTTTAAAAGCATAGAAATGACTGGACAC
This sequence comes from Arvicanthis niloticus, assembly GCF_011762505.2. NCBI lineage: Eukaryota > Metazoa > Chordata > Mammalia > Rodentia > Muridae > Arvicanthis > Arvicanthis niloticus. The sequence continues at coordinate 16,847,179 of NC_133438.1, forward strand.
ATAGATATAATGAATTTCCTCTCAAACCAGACCAGTGTTGTACATGAGAGTAGAAGAGTCTTTTGGGAGACAAGTTACTTGGATAATTACAGGTAATCATGACCCACGTTTCCTCTTGTTTTGCTGTATGTCTCTTTTTATAATAGTTCTAATTATTTCTTCCTGAGACAACAAACCCAGCAAACATTAAAACCCCAGTGGAATCCCAGAGTCTAATGATGGTGTTTCCTAAAACAAATGCATTCCAGCTTGGTTTAATTATGTTGATCAGGTTTTATAGATACACATATAAAATATGTAACATTTTTTATATATATATATATATATATATATATATATATATATATATATATTAGCATTGGTAACATCGGGCAAAATTATTTGAATTTTAAGATAATTTTATCAACAGTAAATATTTAAATGTGCCATAGTCTTTTTATCTTTAATAGTAGATTTGTGAGAAAAATGATTGGCTATTTTAAATTACAGATTTAATTGTATTTTATAAACAAACAATAAGAATGAATGGTATTCCACATAGTTTATAAGTTATACATAGTTATAAGTTATATGTTTGTAACTTTTGTGACTAAAGTTATATAACCTATTAAACTGAAAACAATTTACAAAATTATAATCTAGCTGTGCTAGATAATGGGAAAAGTCTAATAATCTAAATACTTTCAGTAAAATACAAAAACTATTCAGTAAGTATAGATACTTACTGTTAAAGGAAACCATCTTCATAATTGAAAAAAATCCTTAATCTTTACTGTTATAATCTTAGCTAGGTACTCTGAGGTATAATTGAATATTCACAGTTAATTTATAAGATGAGATTTGAATTTCCACAGGTTATTCAGAAAGCTAAAGGTTGCTGCAACCTCCACTTGAAGTGCAGGCTTAGTGATAACTTTATCTTAGTGATTTATCTCTTAATCTTTGGTCATAAATCTTAGAAATCACAGACATTTGGGCTCCAAATTTCTTAGATAATATTGCTAAATAAATCAAACGTGATGGAAATAAAGATAGATTGGTATGATTATTAAGATATATGGATATAGATGAGCATATAATATATAAATTATAAATATAGATCACCTTCATCAGCTACTTACAGTGTATACAGTTTGTCCTTTTCATCTTAACGATACATATATTTTAACTATAGATCGTAATTGAAGAAATGACATTTACTTCTGGAGGAGAAATAAAGTGTAAACATTTCAGTTCATATTCATTAATTTTTAGTCACAAAATTCATAGTTAAAAGACAAATCCATGAATATCTTTGCTTGAACACTTAGGTTGTACAAAAGTAGATACTATCATTGAAGTCTTCTGAAATATCCCTCAGTTATACAATGCCTTTAGAGGGATTGATGTCACAATATGGACATATGGTGGTGGTGGTGGGGGCCTTGACAAGTCCTACATACCACTGTCATAACAATACTTGATGGACATCAGCGGTACTAAGAGCTATGTTTGTAAAACAGTTCTAGAGCTGATTCTAGGGTTTAAACATAAGATTATATTGGCTTGGGGATATGGATCAGTGGATAAAGTACTTGCCGTACAAGCATTATGACTGATGTTTAAATTCACAGCATCTATGTATAAGCTAAAGGCATGGTGAAGACCTATGGTCTCAGCAATCAGGAAAACAGAAACAAGAGGCCTGCAGGGCAAGTAAGTTACCTAGCTGGACTAGGCAAATTGGTGAGCTCCAGGTCAATATAGAGAGAGACAGACCCTGCCTTAATAATTAAAGTAGATAATAAGTAAGATAGTCAGCATCAGTTTCAGGCCTCTGCAAGCATGGGCACACACATACATGTGCAGCCTCATACACATGTGCACACGTGCATATGTACACACACATGCAAACCACATATATGAACACATATACACATGTAGTAATTTTTGAATTATCAAATTTAGTAGTTATAATTGAGAAATACGTTTCAGGATAACCTATGGCAATATATTCCATGACCACTTAATGTTGTTTTAAAAACAAAGCTAAGTATACCTGTACATGTGAATTCATGTTTACATATAGATTCACACATAGTCATATACAGCTGTAATTCTACCTATATATATATGCATATGTGGAATATTATACACATCACATGACAATTTAATGTTATTTTAAAACAAAAATAATTACAGCTGTACATGTGAATTTATATTTTATATAGATTCACACATATTCATGTATGACTCTAATTATAGGTACATATATATGTTTATAACCTACAAATAAGTCCTTGAATATATACTATATGCTTGGCTATTGAGAAAGGCTGTACAGTTCATTCCAACAAGAGCTGGCATTTCTCCTCTTGGCTCACCTAATGTTTGGTGTCATGGTCTGGAAAATCTATGAAGCACGATCTTTTTTTTCTGTTAGTGATGCATGTGCCAACTAGCGTTCAGTGGCATAAGGTTAGAATCTCTTGAAGTCAGTGATGATCTTCCCATTCCCTCGTTGTGTCTCACAGCAATTAGCTTCACATTTGGGCCAGATGGAGATGCCCACTCTGTCAGTCCAGATTCCCAGGGCATCATTACATCATTACTATGCACATTAGTTTCGTATTATGTGTGTGTGTGTATTTATATATATATAAATATATATATATATTGCTGCATGTCATCTTCTCTTGTGACTGTGACTATAATTACTCTAGGAAAGAAATAATGCTCATTTAGCATTGTTTAAAGAGTGTGAAAGCATGCATAGGGGGATATTTAAAGGAGAAATTTTATTTGATTACACCATGACAAGCAAGCATGGAGCTTAAACTCATGGAAATATCATCAGCAAGTTTGAATGACGGTGGTTCTCGCTAAGGAGAGGATCAAATGCAGACCCTCAAGTTACAGATCTCATATAAATTCTCCTGGAAGTTAGTGTGCAACCTTGAAGAAGTAAAATTATGTGTCTCAACCAGTTCATAGGATTCTGTTAAAATTCCGTATAATTATGATAAAAAGTACTCTGAAATGCAAGAGTCGGTCAAATAGAATATATTGTTATTGCTTAATATCTTTCCTGAAAAAGTATTGCTCTCTGTCAGTGAGGGTATTTAACTTTACTGCTGTTAGTTTTAACTGACAAGAGAGTATGTTTTTAAGAATTTGAAATTTATTTTAGAAATGGTTTTAAGGTTTCAGAAGCCTTGTCAGTCACCTTTGACATGTCTTGATGGCAAACTGATTTAGAATTTTTAGAAAAATAATCCATTAGTTTTCATGCAGTCACTGCGTGTAGTCCAACAAGGTTGAAAACCCCGGTGTTCTCCTTGGCAGTTAGAGCATGCCAGTTTTGGAAGGACACATGTACATACTAGTGAGTTGTCAGAATCCAGCTTCTTTTAGTTTTGCAAAACAATAACAAACCTCGAGTAAGTAACAGGACGAGTCGGACTTCCATTTGTTAGCTTAAATATGTGCTAAGACATCACACATGTGAACCCTTTTGTTGTAAGCATTTTTCTTACAAGAGATTCCTCCTTAGCCCATGAGCTGGGCTCACATAGCACCCATCAGAACCTCTCTCACTTTTATAAATTCAAGGTTTTTTTTTTTCTGGTCAGACTTTCTCTCTGACCCCACAGATTCATTTAGATTTTGAAATGAGTTGAAATAGCCAGTAAGATGTGTCTAATGGAACCTAATAACTTGGTACTATAGAAAAATGAGAATTATTGAAGCATTGCAGGTCTACTCAGAGTTAAGCCAGGGATGGGTTACTTTTAAGAGGTAGTCATGATTGGCAGCAAAGATGGAAAAATATTTCAGGGTCACACCACCTATCAGAAGCAGAACCAGACAGGGCCTAAAATTTTTAATTTATTATGATCTAATTGTTTGATTTTAAAGCAATTGTTTTTTTATATTGTAAAATGGAAAATAACACAGAGAAAACATAATTGGGGTAAGATTAATTGAGGACAGTTCCCTCTAAAATGGTGGGGTGGAGGGTCTAGAAAACTTGATCTTGCAGAGATCATTCTTATGAGAAGAGGGTGAGAGAACAATGAGGCGGGGGGAGTGGGAAAGGCTCATCAAGCATATGCAGTTATAGTTAATTAAAACAAAGAATTTCTCACATGGTATTATATAAAAGGGGTATGTGTGTAAAGAAAGCCATATATATTTCAGAAATATGCAACATCTGACATTGAAATTTTTTACCATAAAGAAGCAAAAGATGTCTTAGAAGGTACGCTTAACATGATATGGATAATATATACCATGAAAAAGTTATATGGCACCATATATATATATATATATATATATATATATATATATACAAATATAATCATATTATTATATAGATTTTAAATTATATTGTATGTTATTTATATATGAGATAAAAATAAAAATTTAAAAAAAATAACATAACACAAAACTCAAAGTCATTGAGGGCTCATGGAAAAAACAGAAAACAGTTAATATTCAGTCACTTGTTACATGGAAGGTGTCTCACCAGGCCAAAATTTGAAATTGATGCTGAATAGAATGTCGAAGGCTGATGCTACCATATAACAGTGCTGAGTCGGTCTTGATTTCATGCTCTGTTACTTCTGTTCCAAACTGGAAATGTGTGTAGCGATGGGTACATGTTGGAACATGCTGGGAGATATGAAATGTCAAAGCTGGTTTCGTTTGATTTGTCTGACTATAAATGAAGTAGAGTGTATGTATTAGGTCTTTGCTGAAAGCTTTCTAAGGATTCCATCCATGTGACATAATGCCTGTGGGTACATATCGGCAGTAGCCGACACACGGGCCCCATGGCCTCTGATCAGGATATAGAACCCATACAGCCACCATGACTCCACTGCTCTCTATTATCTCTCAGATTTCTCCATGCTGCTTCTAATTCTGAGGTATATGCTTGAAAAGGGGGAATGTGAAAGTAGGTTTTTTTCAAACCTGGAGAGGTTTTGCAAAGCTGCTATGTGTCCACTCTCTTTGCTGGTGATCTAAGAGCCAGAGCAGTCAAATGTCAGTTAATAGCATGACACAGGGATCCTGCTCTCAACTGGGGCTCGTTAAAATAGCAATGTCATTTCATCCTCCGTTGGCCAGACTCTATTCTGTCTGGGAGATGAGAATGGCCAGCCTATCTGCTTTGGGCACAGTAGTGGTAGAGAAAGATATATGAGGATATACTACTAATGATTGCATGTATATGCTTCTTCTTTGTCTCCTGAATATTGTCCACAGCTTTAGTCCAACATGCCATTTAGACCGGAGTCTGGGATTGATCTGTGATGAGTGTCCTGTCGGGTACACAGGCCCACGCTGTGAGAGGTAAGCACGTGTCACATTGCCTTGCAAAATTATTTCTACCTTGAGAGTTACAAAACCACAGGTACCATCTTCCCCTGCTCCAGAAAAGCTGTGGCACTCAATGGGGTGAAATAAACTTTCTTATCACACTTGTCACACAGATGCACTCTATTTTTTATAGTTTATTTATACTCTGCAAATTAGTCTATAAATCTCCATTCTCTCTGAGGATATCTGATTAATGTTTTAATTTTAAAGGTTAAGCATTAACCTACAATCTTTCTTTAAAAAGTGTTGCTCAGTGGAAAGCTATCATTTTAAGATTTATCTTACTGTCTACCCTATGCACCATTTATTTTTTATAATTAGCTTTTTGTCCTTAAAATGTGGCTTAAATTCATAGTTCATAGTTCAGCAAGTGGCCTATAAGTTACTGTAAACATATTTGGAACAAAACAGAGCATAATTTATTACCATGATTTATATCCCCTTCTGATCATTCTTAAACTGGTATCTTAATTCCTGTTGAGTTTCTGGGGAGCAGGGACATAGATATTCTTTCAGACAGTTTCCATAATCAATTTTTTCTTCTTAAATATATGTGGAGAAACTTTTCTTGTATGTATTCAGTTTCAGCTTCAAAAGGGAAGTAAATTTCTTCCTTGATGATATGGACAAATAGAATAACCTTCCCATCTGTTTTAAACTTTGAAAAGTAGAATCCTCAGTAACCACTGCTGGGGATATGGGCAAGGCAGAGGAAGAAAAGCCAGGCCACGCCCATACTCACACCTACAACCCTGCCCATGCCCTTGGCCTGGCTTCTCTTCTCACCACAGCTAACTCCAAGGAGTGCTATGTCTACCCATCCTTTCCTACCTTCTTGGCAGCCATCACTGCTAAGCTTTCACCCAGGGAGAATTTGGCCAGCAGCTAGTGGTCTGAGCACAGCATGCCAGTAGCAGTTCCCAGCAGTAATAAGTCCTGTTTGTGACTGTGACAGCCTCTGTAAAAGAGATAGGAAAGAACGGACCTGAAATAAGGTGGATTTATTAGCAGTTGAGAAGCTGGAGGTCTTTAATTGTGCATCTTTCAAATAAAGAAAGGCACATGTATGTGACATTCTAATAGGACAGCGTAGCACTGCCAGGAGAGATTTGCATCGATGTCTCCTACCCCTCAGCTTACCACAGGCAACCTTTTTTTTAGCAACTGGAAAATGACAGCTGCCCTGTCATACAAGGCTATTAAATCTGCTTATCTGGGTGAGCACGGTCTCTGATGTATTCATATTGCTTTGCTCCATGTTCTGTCCTTTCTGCACATTACACAGTTTCTGAGCCATCTGCAACTAAACAAGCTACATTTTATTTAACAAATATTTATTTGCCAACTACCGTATGTTAGATACAAGGTAAGACACTGAATGCAAAAAGATGCGTGTTTTTTTTCTCCATCTTTGTCCTCAAGTAGCTCACAACTTTCTTGAATATGAATGAGAAGAGTCACATGAGTTCTAGGGAGAAATCTAATTGAATAATACAAATCTGCAAGAAAAGAAATAGCTGACAGCAAGCATGATGGGCTGTCTAAAATCTGTATTAATCAGATTCAGAAGATAGGAAGATGCATAGTCTGTGTAGCAAATGGTACATCTTACTTAAGTTTGCCAGTGCAAAATAATCTTCTAGTATTATTAGAGAGGTAATGAGATATTATATTTCCTTAGCCAGAATTTAGGTTAAGATTTTCCTTGAATACTTGAGATTTTCTATTTCAGAGGCTTTTTATGAGTCAAAAGACCTATCAGATGGATCAGAAATACTAATAGAAATATTTTTAAATGAATTTGTGGGCATTGAAGGGAAAGAAAACTGAAGTCAGCATGACCCAACCCAACATTCTATAGCAGACAAGTTGTCTTCCACGGTGTCACAATTCCTGTAGTAAGGACTTTCGTAATTACTTAAGTTTAGGAGATATCCATGGACATATTAACACTTCTAACATTCCCTGCAATGGATAGTGAGGAAACTCAAGTCAACTGCTCATGGTTGACTATACACGCAAACTCAAATCATCTGCCCTTATTTTATGACATGAATATGTCAAGAAGACATTCATCTTTATATTCTCTATCTCAATTAATTTCCTTTCTGAGACTCCAGTCTTCTATGGGAGTTGTGATGCCTTAGATGCATGGGCTGGGTGAGTAGTTTTTCTCCTTTCTCTTTTGCAAGCTGTCGTGGATTAAAGTTCTAACCAGTTAATAGAGTTCAAGGTTTTTGTGCACATGTGTGTGTGCAGTAGGTGAGTATTTGTGGTTATGAGTGTTAAAATGACACACAGTGTACCCAACCAGTCCTGAATGATTTACCTAAATATGTTTCAGCTGACATCTTCTTTTCCCTGGTCCTCACCAATAGCTTTCCCTTTCCATATTTCAGCTAACTCTCTCCCCTTTGTTCTCACTCAGGGGAATAATTGTTCAAGAACTGTTTGGCTTCTTTGAGGCTAACACTGGGATGTGACAGCATCTATATCTTTATTTCTCTGTCTCTTTCTGACTCCATCAACTCATTTTTTAGACAATGCATTTATTTATTCTCTGTAATTTTATACAGTGCATTTTTCTCACATTCATGCCTCTTCTTCAGCACCTAACAGATCTTCTTCTACCTCGTTCTAATCCAATTTCTTCTTCCTCCTTTAAAACATGCACACGCACACACCAAACAAACTAAATCTTTCAAATGCATGGAATCCACTTTGTTGTGTGTCTGCTTCAGGAATGTGGTTGACATACAAGGTGTCATTTCACTGAAGAAGGCTGGCTTTCCCTCTTCCAGTGGCAACCAAAAGTCAATAGCTCTGTAACTCAGGCCATGAACTTAGCGCTCATCTCCCCTCTACTGTGCTGAAGAAGCATCCTACTTTTGTTGTTTGAGCAAGACTCAGAAGAGCTGAGAAGCCATGAGAAACCACAACCCAAAGACTAGAAATTCCCTATATTCCCGTTTTCCTCTCTTTCCTATGGCATATAGTACAAGACGAATTTGCTTATTAAATTGAGGGAATGAATACACAAACAACACAACCGACCAACAAAGACAGTAAGTGGAATGAAAATTGTGAACACAACAAAGTATCAAATTGTTAATGAGATTTCTTAAGATTTCAAGTGTCAGTTATAGCCTGGAAACTCTTGTGTAGCTTCTTTGCTGAGTATAGTTTCACAACGGAAATAAAGTTAGGATACTGAGAAGAGGAGACTTCCACTAAGATTCTTTGTTAAGATTCTAGGCTTTTATTATTTAGAAAAGCAGAAAGAAATAGCATTGCAACAGGCTTGAAGGGATCTGAGTGAGCACTGAGCTGTATAGAAAAGCTAAAATAAGACCACAAAAGCTAATCAAAGGCTGGTGACAATCAGGTATTAAGTGGCTATCAGTGTCTGTAACCTCAGCAATAGACCATACATCATAGAGACAATCAAAAATCTATTGCACATTAACTATAGGAAAATATAAAACAATTGCAATGCGTGGATTCCTTAAATCCCATCTTCTCCCCAAATGGAAAATACTAAGAACTCACTAGTTGAAGAGAGAGAAACCCAAAGATTACTTACAAGTAACCCCTGAAAATGTAGAAGGCTTAACATTTTGAAAGTCCACTTATAATTTTAACCACGAGATTTATTTTAGATATAAATGGAGTTGTTATTATTATTAAAAATCAAAGACACCATTTACATATTCTCTCGTTCAGAAAGGTCTTGATCTGAATGAAGTCCCCCAAGTACAATGCTGTGGATATTTTCTGCCCAAGACTTGATCTTTGGTCGTTGGGTCTTAGCTGCAGAAAGTAACTTATTCATCTTTCATGACACTGTTAACAGAATTGTAACAGCTGAGGGTTTTAGAAGCTATTCACAAGTCATTGTGCACCATAAGGAGGGAGCAATCGGCTCTTGGATCAAGCACCATGTTTTGTGCCCAGGAACTGTTTCTTGCCAGTGCAGCTTCTGAGCTGTGCTCAGGTGTCTAGTTGGGCCTACTGCCTCACCAGTGCCTTTAGGTTTGGCACAGGCACCTTGTAAGCAAGCCAGCATTTAGCTGAACGGAAAGCAATGAGAGCATTGCACACAGCCCAGGCAACCCAGTAAGATTCCAGGCTCCTCTTCTGCTGATGTAGTTCTCTCTGGAAGACTGCAGTCATTCCGCTCCTGAGCCAGACGCTATCACTTGTTCAGCCACCCGCATTCAGCTCCACCATTGTGAAAAGGCTTTGATTCTAACTCTTGTGTGTCTTTAATTCTTCTGTGGTTAGATGTGTAAATGCATGGTTCTTGTGCCCAGACAGTAGAATAATATGATTCTTTGTTTCTAATAATATACTATAAAATGGCTCTGTTGATTCCTATATTCTTCTTTTTAAGTTTTAAGGAAGATGGGGGATGGGAGTGTAGGTCTCAGATGATAACAGAAAATTGCATTACAGAATGATAGAACAGAATGAGGCAGAGGTCTATCGTTTTAGTCCACAGGAATGGTCGGACAGAATGAGACAGAGATTCATTGGTCCTATTCCATTGATTTCTATCCTCCTTGGTTTCTACAACTGTCATTCATTTTCATTTGTATTTACCATCCTATAATAAATAATATTGTTCCTAAACTAGCAGCAGCAGCTCAGCTACAGAGCTGTTGTGTGGGCTGAATCCACATTTACATTTAAAGGACTTTTTGCTAAACTATTATGATTTGATTTGAAAATTAATGAATATGAAAAAGTATAGTCAGGATGTCCATATTTAACAAAGAATCCTACAAATTGTTTTTACTGTCTTCACACTGCATTATTGGTGAGAGAGAGCCAGAGACATTTAAATTAGAGTGCTGAAGAGAAAATCTGAGAATCTGCAAAGACCAATGGGAATATGATATTTACTAATTTTAATTACATGACACAAAATGTAACAATAATTCTGATTATTAATCAACACATAATAATATTCTCTATGATTAGATTACTTTTTAATCCCCAATGGAACCTTTCTATCTCTTTTTTAAAATTGGTTATTTTATTTACTTACATTTTAAATGTTGTCCCCATTCCCAGTTTCTCCTCCACAAACCCCTCATCTCATCCCCTTCCCCTTTGTCTGTAAGAGGGTGCTCACCCATCTATGCACCCACTCCTGCCTCACCTCTCTAGCATACCCCTATGCTGGAGCAACAAGCTTCCACAGGACCAAGGGCCTCCCCTCCCATTGATGCCAGATAAGGCCATCTTCTGCTATATTTGTAGCTGGAGCCATGGATCCCTCCATGTATACTCTTTGGTTGGTGGTTTAGTCCCTGGAAGCTCTCGGGTGTCTCATTGGTTGATATTGTTGTTCTTCCTATGGAGTTGCAAACCCCTTCAGCTCCTTCAGTCCTTCTCTTAACTCCTCCACTGGGGTCCCAGGGTTCAGTCCAACAGTTGACTGTAAGTATCTGCATCTGTCTTAATCAGATGCGGGCGGAGCCTCTCAAAGGACAGCCATACTAGTTATGCTCCTGTCTGGAAGCACTTCTTGGCATCAACAATAATGTCTAGGTTTGGTGTCTGCAGATGAGATGGATCCCAAGGTGGGGTGGTCTCTGTATGGTCTTTCCTTCAGTCTCTGCTCCATTTTTTGTCCCTGCATTTCCACCAAACAAGAATAATTCTGGGTTAAATATTTTGAGATGGGTGGATGGCCCCATCCCTCAACTTTTTACATATTTTAAAAGTCTAGTCTGTATACACACACAGACAGACACATACACACACACACATGCACATCCATACCACACACATGCACCATACATACACATATATGTTTGCACACACACACATGCACGTGCATACACCACACACTAGTAATAAAAATCAAATGATTAACTGTCTAAGAGGTTGCTCACATGTTACTATGTAACATATTTTTTTCTTGGAGGAAAAAAATAATTCTACTTTAGTCAAATGGCCTATAAGTTGTCAAGTTGTCATGGACTTTCCTTATATATATTTTCTATATATATATATATATATATATATATATATATATATATATATATATAAATTAAAATGGCAGATGCTTGTTTAGTTATTCTTTTTCATTATATTTTATGCATATATTTTCAATTCCAGGAGAATTTGGACTTACTATTGGTATCTTTGTTAAGAAAATGTCTACGACCTTATTATATAATTCCATCTCTCTTGGGATCAGTAAGACCTTTTGAAGGAAGCAAGATGAATGTAATAGGTTCCTGTTGAGTTTGATAATGTTTGGTGCAGAACCCATTCTAGCTGGACAAAGGCACTCTTTGAATAAGTAAAATGAGATGTGAATATATATAGATATTCATAATATCTAAAGATCAAATAAGGTAAAAATATGTTAATATTCAAAGATATATCCTTAATAATTTATCTTTAAAACACTCCAGAAGTAATTGTGAGGAAATTTTATGTACTATAGTGCCATTTTATTGCCTGTAGTAGAAAATTAATAAGTAATAATTGGTAATAATAATTAGTAGAAATATTCTTCTAATCTCTGAATGTACAGTTTTCACAATTTTATAAACCACTTGTGATTATAATTTTAAAAAGTTTTAAAAGATGGCGATAAAACCTCAAGTCTGTTCATAATATTGCCACTTATAAAGTTTCAATAAACTTAGAATGATAAATGTATGTGCATCAAATTAACAAAGTTGACCTATTAATGTTATTAATGCATTCACTACTACCCCATATTGGAGTCCATACACTTGTGTTTCAAATGATAGATTCTTTCTAGTGTATTTCTGCATCTGAGCAGAAGAACATGAATATTGTATACCATGAAGTTGATGATATTCTTGTACACTGCTCCTGTTCCCTCTCACTTTCGATCCTTGCTACAGAGTATTTTATTTCATAAGATGCCACAGATAACAGAGGTAGACCAGCCACGGCCTTCTAATGCTGTTTCACTACTTCTTTGAGGCGTATGGCTAAATACAAAGCACAAGACCGTGTAACTGAGAGGACCAAGCTGAATAGAAAGATCTTGGCAAGTGTGATCTTGGCAAGTGTGAATCTGAGCATCAGTACCATTGAGCAGAATTTTAAAACATGTACATCAGGAACAAAGGGATGGGATAAGTCATAAATCGTTTCTCTGCCAGAGTTTATAAATGATAAACTTAGGTGGGTGTTTTATTTCCAAATAAATAAAGTTGGGGGATGGTTTTTATTATTATTAAGACCTAGAATTTTCTGGTGTGAACTTGGGTAACTTCTCAGGTTTGCCCTTTCATACACTATCGTAATGGGCAGACATTTTTACTTAGACTCCTCCTGAATGAAGACGCTTCATTGAAAACAACCATCTTAACCTATGTGCAAATGTATACAAACTTGTTATTGATTCAGAGATGCCCAGGGCTCCTAGTCAAGTGACACTATTTTCTGAGTCACAATTTCTATTTGATAAATGTTCTATTTGAGTTGATTTCCTCATAACAAGTTATTGCTAAAAGAACAACAGCAACAAATATATGAACCTTATATATGTGGACAAAGACCAACCAATTGGAGGTGGAGACATATAATCTGTTTTTATATAAAGGCTCGGTAGTGTGAACCTAGATTCCTTCAGAGTTCCAGCCACAGATTCTTCTTATGCTTTGGTTCCATCTTCAATGTCAGTGACAGGATTTTTTTTTTGGCTGAAATATAATTATAAGTGAAACAGGCAACGTTTCATCTTGTATCTATACTGCAGTTATAGCAAAAGAATTTTTAGAAATCACTCTGCACTTGAGAAAAGGAACACTTAAGAGGAAAAGCCACGATCCTTGCAAAAGACTATGAAAGAAATGTAAACATTGTGCTGGGTGGGATTCTTGAGCTCCCCTCCCCCGCTCCCCTATCCTTACACCCTAAAATCTCACCATTGGAAATTATCACCTTAGGTGTGCAGAAGGCTATTTTGGACAACCTTCTATACCTGGAGGATCATGTCAGCCATGCCACTGCAATGACAACCTTGACTTCTCCATCGCTGGCAGCTGTGACAGCTTGTCTGGCTCCTGTCTGATTTGTAAGCCAGGTACAACAGGCCGGTACTGTGAGCTCTGTGCTGATGGGTATTTTGGAGACGCAGTTGATGCAAAGAACTGTCAGCGTAAGTCTTGAACTATTGATGTCCCTGACAGAATTGATGTATGATACCTCAGAGAAGCTGATGAGCTCTAGAGTGGGGATTGGAGACTAGGAAATTATCTGTAATACATGGATGATGAATGCCCATGAAGACATGAAGTCTGCATGTTTCAAAACACTTCCTTGTAGCAATGAGTAGAATAAATCCCTTAAAACTTGTTGTATTGCTAAATATTGGTTTTCAAGAGATTCACATATTTATACTTATATCTATCAAGAAATTGTGTTTTAATTGAACTGAAATTTTTAACAAAGGAGTTTAGAAATGATACAGTCTTGTTTGGACTTTTTCATTAGTATCAACTTAATCATTTGATTAAAGTAAATCATTTCTCTATATTATTGCATAATACCTATCAGCAGGTGTTAACTGGTTTTGCTATCATATGGAGACGTTGCAGGTTTTTTGTTTCTTTTTATTTTATAATGTAAAAACATGACAATACTTTTACCAAACGGCACCTGCTGGTTGATTTGATTAATTCACAGCCCGGAATTATTTATAGAACACTTCTCAAAGATTTGAGGCTTTTTGGTACAACATGTTCCTCTTCTAATCTTTTCTTCCTTAGGTTTAGAATTCAGTGATAACTCAGATATTACAGTTTTTTATAATAACCCAATATGCAAAAGAAAATAAGCCCAGAAGTATGAATCTATATCAGTGTTCTGATGATTTATGTGGCAGCTATTTACTTCACTGTTATAATCTTTGGAAAGAGAGCTATGAGACCAGCAATAGTTTATTTTTGTGGAATTAATGTTGTAAGAAGAGATGTGATAGTGAGGTGGATCCAGGAACTATGAAATTGCAGGCACCAAAGGAAACTCAGCCTGTTATCTCTGCAGTAAGCAGCACTCACCCATCATGAAAGTAGAGATGTTCTCTCTGAAATTGAGATGCTGAGTGTTAGTTTTTGTCCTTTCAGAATGATAATGTGTTAAGTCAAAACAAATCAATCTCTGGAATAATTGGTATCTGTTAAGAGCACAAATTGACTTTCTAAATAAAATTTCCCACAAGGCCAGAGTGACTTTAAACACTGTGGAATTTGGCATTTATGGGAAACATCAGGGAGCTCAAGAATGTCTTCTGTTCATGCTGCATACCAGGAGTTTTCGTCTCTAGCTATGTGACTCTAGGAATGGTTTCCCCATATCCAAAGGGTCATGCGTTTTCTGTGGGGGTAATGGATGTAGCATGTACAGGGGATACAGTTAAGCTCTTGATACTGGAGATTCTTTCCATTGTCAGTCTTTGGAAGTGGTCCCTGTATAGTCATAAATACTGGTGCCTCACTGAATCTAGGTCTAGTTAATCCATTTCATGTCTTCTTCTTATGTCTTCTAATAACTGCCTCCACAAAGCTAAGGACATTCTCCTCATTTTGTTACCATCCACGGCATGAAGTACTTTGAGATCATAAGAGAAAAATCTGAGAACAGCAACAACTAAACGTGTAAATCATCATCAGTTTGCCACGCAATATAGGTCTGCTTGTAACTTTTACGGCTCTCCAGCATATGATTTGATTTAAAACATACAAAATATTTTACTGAATGTTTATAATTTTCTGGGGTATAATATCTCCTCTATACATAGAGAGCAAGCCCTCATTCATATTAACTTCGTAACTCATGGTACTAAACACGGTAATCACAACATTCAGGAAGCTGAGGCCGTAGCATCACCAAGTTCTAGGACAGCTTGGGCTACAAAATGGGACCACCTTAAAGTTCATGTGTGCGCACAATCACACACACACACACACACACACACACACACACGTATGCACACACACATTTCTGACTAAAACTATACTTTTGTCAAGATAAATTACTTGGGTATCTCATTAGTATATAGAAATATTTTAAGTTATGTACCCTATTTGTTATATTTTTCATGTGTACTTATAAAATCGAATACTGCTTTTGTTATTTTTAGATGACATTAATCAGTTACCATCATCTTTATGGTAAATTTTGTATTTCCCACTTGTAAAGGGTGGGGTTAGTGATTCTAAATAATTTGAAACTTGCAAAGCTTACGTATAATATACATAAGAAACTTACACGAAGATATAATATGCAGAGCAATTCTCATGTCCACATGAAAGTGAGATTTTGGTGAAGATTTGTTTTCTCATCCTGTTCTTATACTCCACCTGTAAACTATTCTTGGGCTCTTGACCGAGAAAAAGGAAGGGGTTATTGGCTGGGCCAAATTCTCTGTGGCTTCAAATTGGTGGTCACTGAGAAGGACAAATGTTGATGGAAGAGAGACACATTTTAGAAAAACAATTAAAAATGGTAGAACCTGGAGCCAAACCAACATAATAGTATCATAAGATGGCACCATGTCTTTTGACAATGAATTCATAAACTGTGGTGTAATACATACTTACCAAAGCCGCGTATGAACAAATTCCATGTCGTCTCTCCCTCACAACTTTATTCTGGCATCAGTACAATTATGTACTGATAAATATACCGTTAAAAATATACTTGTCAAATGCAGAATAAGCCATTAATTACTTCTCGTATCTGAGAACTAAAACAGGTTTTAGACTTACATAGTCAGTACGTTTCAGAATATCTTCATAAAACTTTTCTAATACAAAAAAAGTGATAAAAGTTACTAAAGCAAGTATGCTTCCTACCTTTGGAAACAGAATAAAAATTAAAAAATAAAAATGATTTTTAGCAATATATATAATTATAAAGATAAATATGTTTCATTTTTAATAGATTTGAAATAATGGTTTGTTCTCTTAAATGTGTTTATGGTATAAAAAGGATATTTATTTAAACTTATCTTTATTATTGAAGATAAAAAACTGGCACTAGTAAATAATATTATATTGAAAATGTTTTATTAAAAATGACATTAATTCGGTGTCAAGAGGATTTTTAATACTGGTAATTCCTCAAAATTCTCCAGCCTTCCAGGGGGTCTATGTTATATATAATGAGAATATGACAATTAAACAGCACCCCAATGTGTCTAAGAAAAGGTAAAACATTGAACCTGGAAATGGGGAACTTCATGGCTCAAGTTGATTTTGGGAACTGCTGTAACAGTTACCACACATGTGACATTGCATGTTATTGCTTTTTTGTGCTTCATTGTCTTTATTCTCAAGATCATAATAGCAATTATATTGATACTTAAGTAGAGTGATATGCCAAGAATGTCTACAATATGTAAAGATTTTCCAGGGATTAAATAATTGAATGCCTGAAAGAGTACCCAGTGCATTAGAAGATATTCTAATACTGAACTTCGGTGTTGATACATCCACGGCTACAGTTCTCTCATTTAGATGTTCAGCACTTCAAATCTTGTATTTTTACGTTAGAAACCAGAGAAGTCTAAACATATATTCCAAACTTAATATGCATCTCAAATCTGAGATGCTTCTGGTCACAGACATTTCAGAGAGGGGCTACCTGATCCACATTTACAATCTGTAAGACTGTATTTTCATTGCCTGTGTATCTTGTCTTTTCAGCGTGCCGTTGTAACACCAATGGCTCCTTCTCAGAGATTTGTCACACTAAAACAGGACAGTGTGAGTGCAAACCCAATGTGCAGGGGCGGCACTGTGACGAGTGTAAGGTAAGGATCACCCTCACCTCCTTTCAATGACGGATTGCATACTCATGTTGAACAAAGAGGTCACAGTTATTTACTTCTGAAGATAAAATATTTGTACTCACTGAAACATTTTCTTAAACAGAAAACTCAACATTGCAGGTGACCTGTGTTCCTACCTCCAAATTTGTATAATGATTGCTATGATTTAAGAATTTCTTCAACAAATAATAGATTTAATTCTAGTCTATGCAGAGTAAAATAATTTACCTTGAGGGAGATTAACATGTGCAATTCCTTTTGAGGTTAGTGAACACCACCCCTTCAAGTTCTGTTGTTTAAAAATTAGTTTCAGTGAATACACATTCTATTTAGTGAAAATTTTTCAATATGGTTTTAGACATAACAGTTAACTAGTACAGTGATGGTCCTACCTGCCTAAGGCAGGTGCATTGAATCTTTGGATTTTAGTTTCTGTCAGATAGATTTTATTATTCACAACAAGCAAGTAATTTTCAGGCTTCAGGCTGGGCTTTAGTAGAAAGTATCAAAATTTCCCTGCCTCTCTCTTGAATAATACCATATGGTCATTCTGCTTTGTTTCCTTGTTTTCCCTTCCATTGGGTTTTAAAGCTCAGTACGTGGTGGGACCCAGTGAAGCGATTCTGTGAGCCTTGTGACTGCAGTCCCCTGGGCTCTGTGTCACCGCAGTGTGATGTGACAGGAAGATGTATCTGTAAATCAGGCTTTGTAGGAAGACAGTGCAGCCTCAGCAGGCAGGTGCACCATCAGGAGGAGCAGTCACGAAGAGCACAGCAGGTGCTGGGGGCTCCTCGAAGGTGGGGTTCCAGCGGCTCCAGCGGGTGCCCTCGGGGAGCCTATCGGGCCCCTGTGCGGGTAGGCACTGCAAGACTGTATGAGCATGTGTTCCTGGGTTGCAGATGAATTGTGTTGGAGGTCTTTTATCAAATGATTTTGATCGCTAAGTGTGCAAACTGCAAATGCAGAAATTAGACAATGCCTGACTAAAGCCTTGTCTTTTAAAAATTGCTGTTGTTATGCTTTTAAAATTGCATTCAGTGTGTAAGTTTTCAGTAAGCATGGCTGTGGAGATTGGAGCGATGGCGCAGCAGTCTAGAGCATTGACTGCTCTTCCAGATGACCCAGGTTTGATTCCAAGTATCTGTAACTCCTGTTTTTGAGACTCCAACATCAATTTCTGGCCTCTACAGGTACCAGGCACCAATGTTGTGTACACACATACATGCAGGCAAAACACTTGTACAAATAAAGTAAAATATTTTCAAAAAAATGTCTATGGACAAACCAAATAATTCTAGAGAATTAAGAGTTGATGCAATTAGTTAACAATGTTATTAAATAACATGAGCCTGACATTTCATATTAGCTAAGATTTTGCTAATTTCCATCTAATTATTTTGCTCATGTGCACACCAAACACAAGAAACACATTCTCACGTTTACAGACACAAAGTAAAAAAGAAAAAAAAAACTTTCCACTTTAAAAACTTTCTTCCCCATTGGGCTGCTCATAGCCAGCCATGTTCCAGGGATTCCAACATCCTCTTTTGAAATTTCTACCATCTGTACTCAAGTGCTCATGCATGCCAGTGTTTGTGTATGTGTCTCTGGGCATGTGGGGGGATGTGCATGCATGCATGAGTGCATTTGTATATGTGTGCATCTGTGTGTGTGTGTGTGTGTGTGTGTGTGTGTGTGTGTGTGTGTTTTGCTGGATGTGTGTGGGGGTTTGGTTGTGTGAGTGTGATGACACATTATGTAATTAAAATGACACTCTAGACCATGTGTACACTGCTTTTTGGAATTTTTGCTTGGCATCGTATCATAAATATATTCTTATCATTAAAACTGCTTCAAATAGATTTTACTTAATTGCCTCTCATTTTATTTATAACATTAATATAATATAATTTATTTGGTGCCTCTCTAACAGTGCAGATTTGAGTGTCGCCACAATTACATGCTATGGTAAACAGTGTGTAATGAGCATGCTTGTTATTTATTTACTCTTTGTTCTGATAGCTGATAATTTCTCTAAGGTTAACGGCTTTACATTGAAATTATTTTATGAATAAAAAATGTTTTACTTTTTTATAGGTAATTTTAATCTCAAAAATATTCGTTATTGTTAGTGCTAATAATTTTTTTCTTTAATATGATAAATTTGAATTACAACTAGAACTTAAAATAAAGTCAGCCGTAAAAATTAACATGATTATCACATTCAATCGACTCATTGTACATTTTAAACAATACAACTATTCTTAGCTAGTCATATTAAATCTAATTCTCAGTGTAATTTTAATTTTTCAAATTTCTAATACTGCTGAACAATAATATTAAAAATCTAATGAAGCTTATTCATTTCTCTTTGGGTGATTCCCAATAAATGGCAAGATTAATTTTTTAACCAAGAAGTAATTATGAAGTCTAATTTTTCAAAATACAAATTATTTTGACAAAGAAGTAATTACTGAGAGTAATTTTCCAGATTAAAATGCCATAATAATGTGACATACTTTATATTTATAAAAGAAAAGTAGTGTACTTTAAGTAGAATATGCTCTTTATTTTTCAAGTACTAGTGATGATTCCTAAACCCACCAGTCTTTTTAATCATAGTTACCCTGGGCCTGATAACATATATTTCAATAATGTCTTCAAAGCTAGTAATACAACCCATGGTGGGAAGGTGATGTAGTATCATTAGACAGGAGATCCAGAGCTTCAAGCTTGGATAAAAGCCATGGCTTTATTTTTCTAATATAACAAATTGATCTTCCTTCAAAAACTGGTTTTGATGACTAGAGTACTGAATATTAAAAATAATTTTAAACAAGTTCTCAGAATTAGGAAGTAACAGTTTTGTGTATTAGCAGTAAAGTGAATAAAATTTTAAGTTAAGAACAGAAAAGTGGCCAATAATCCATTTCACATTGCTGTTGGAACCAAGGAAGACCATAGAAGGCTCCTGAGACTGAGATAAAAACACATTGCCTGGTTTGATACAGTTTTGATAACATTTCCAAGTAACTCCACTTTTCACCTTGTCAAGATAAAGAAACCTATTGAGTAATAGACAGTTGTCAATGCCACCACAGAGTCTGGTGGCCCATGGGTTCTTCAATACCTATCTAGATTTTGGGTATCAGCTAGCTTGCTGAGATTCAGTAGCTTTCCTGTCTCTTCCATGCCAGCCTGAAACCTTTGGCCTGCAACTGGGAAGGGGCTGTCTGCCCTGCAACTGCAATTCCTTTGGGTCTAAATCCTTTGACTGTGAGGCGAGTGGGCAGTGCTGGTGCCAACCTGGAGTAGAAGGGAAGAAATGTGACCGTTGTGCCCACGGCTACTTCAACTTTCAAGAAGGAGGCTGCACAGGTCTGTGAATGAGACTAATGTCCTGTACGTTCATTCTTGGAGTGTATAGTCCTGGCTCTTGTAACGATTTGATCTGTTAAAGAAAATGAATGTGGAAAACAAATATGCGATGCAGAACAAAGTAACAGATATGTTCATTGTTTTCATAATTAACAGGACACATGTAAATATGCTTGCAAGTACTGGACAGCCATCAGTATATCCTGATCTAGATATGCCCTATTGTCAGTGCTCTCCGTTCCCATGACTACTGTAGCTTGAAGTTCAGGTGCACAGGGTGTTTTATGCCAATTTACCTTACACTCTCTTACAAACCAAGACATCTCAACTTCTCCTACCATAAAATGCACCCAAGAAGTTTGGTTTTTTTTTGTTTTTGTTTGTTTGTTTTTCTAGTATAAAAACCATACTTGTAACACAGCTGTCTCCAAAACCTTAACATTCTAGGAAAGAAACAAGTTGTATTTAATTCATAAGGAAATGCAGATTGGAGTTTCTAACACGATGACTGGAAAGAGTGTTTGTCCTATGTTGAGCCAGAGTTTTCACACAAATCATGAGCTGAACACACACACACACACCAATTAGCATGCTAGGAGTAATAGTAGATCGAAATTAGATTTGATTTATGTAACACTAATTTAGAACTGATGCTATTCCAACAACCACAAAAATGAGTTGCACCTCTGTTTAGTAAATTCATTGTTAGACAGCTGTTATCTCTATACTGTATTCACAGCCTCAGTGCAAGATTTTAGGAAGTTTTCATTGATTATTATTGCAAATTTATGTTGGAATTAAAATAACACTTCAAAGAACTTAAAGAACCGCTATCTTTCAGATTATCTCCTGAATTTTAGCCATATGATTTTTATTAGAAAGGCATTTTAAGTCATGTGTGATGTGGTCAAGATCTTCTAAGAAATGTGTGTGATCTCTCAACTAATATCTGCAAGCCCTAAAAATTATTAAGAATTACTTAAAAATATTCTGATCTTTAAGCACAATTCTCATTGACACTTTAACATGATACGAATTAATGTTGAGCCATTTAAGTTTGGAATACCATTGCTGTGATACAACACCATGACCAAAAGCAACCTGTAGAAGAAAGGGTTTATTTCAGCTTACAATCTTTAGGTCACACTTCATCACTAAGAGAAGTCAGGGCAGGACTCAAGGCAGGAACCAGGCTGCAGAAGCTGATGCAGAGGCCCTAAAGGAGTATTTTTAGTGGATTGTTCCTCATGTCTTGCACAACTTGCTTTCTTATACAACTGGACTAGAGGTGGCAACATTCACATTGAAATGAGTTCACCGGCTTCAATCACCAATCAACAAAATTCCCCAATAGCTTGCCCACAGGTCAATCTGGTAGGGGGCATTTTCCCAGTTGATAATCTCTCCTCCAAAATAGGCTTAGTTTGTGTCAAATTAGGAAAAGAAAACTATCTAGCACAGGACCTATTATATATTGAAAGAGATTTAATAACAAGAAGTGGGGATAACATGCCAAGTGTATACTTAGTTGTGTTGTAAGCCAGAGAGACAGAATAGAGGAGAGTAAAAATCAGACTGGGTAAGATTATAATTGTGTATAAGTTAAGTTCTTCATGTCTCTATCTAAATGTTTGAATGGGAACTTAAGGAAGGATTTATTTTGGCTCATAGCTTGATGATATATTCTACCCTGGTTGGGTGGGCATGTTGGCAGGCGCATAAGGCAGCTGGTCACATTGTTCAGAAAAGAAATAAATGATGATATCCAACTTGCCATCTGTCTTTCCTGTTATATTTGATCTGGGAGCCCAGGTCACGGGATTATTCAGAGTTAGTTTTACCCCCTTGGATAAGCATCACTACAAACTCCCTAGTAGACACCTTTAGAATTGAGACCCACGGTGAGTCCAAATCAATGGAAGTCTTTACAAAATAAGAGTATTACTTATACCAAATATCCTGCATGTATCTGGTGGTCCAATTAGTAACTAATTTTATGACCTTGGCTATGTAATTTGATTATGCTTTCTCACTGCAAAATTCAACTTTTACTTAGGATATAAAACGTATCTATATCAAGAGTATTCATAGGAATTCACTGAGCTAATAATGGCTTTAGAATAATGATGAGAGATACTGACTATAAGTATCATATTTCTTGCCATTATCTTTATTGACAGTTTTGATTGTAGTACACATTATGCTTTGGCAGAATAAACTAATTCATTGCTCAGATCTTTCTATCATTTATCACAGTTCTACATAGAGATTTTCTATTTTCAAAAAATGATCCAGCTGTCCCAACATGTTTCTTAGCACATAAATTTAAACAAAATGCTATTTTTCTTTTTAATGAATGTCATATATAAATAAACCTATCAGCTTATCATTAACAAAAACAATAGCAATAACCACTGGCATTTATTTAGCACTTATTCTATGTCAAGTATTGTGCTAAACATTCACAGCTGGTATAAAACACTTTGAGTAATAAGTATGACATTTTAAATTTTAAATTAATCAAATACCTAAATGGACTCAGTTAAAATAATTTAGGCATCAGCTAACCAGTTAAAAGCTTTTCCATAAAACTGATCTTCAATTTGAATTTGAGTATTCTTATTTCTTATCTTGCAATAATTTATTTTAAGGTAAGTACTGTACTTAACATACTCTTAGCAGTTGGATTAAGTCAACACAATAAGCAGCATTCATCATTTCTTATGATAGACTTTGAGGATTTTTTTAAACCTAATTCTTATCTTCTTGGAAAATATACAATAAGTAGAAAAATATTCACTATATTATAATTAATTTATGGTGATTTAAAAAACTTGGAAATTAAAGAACTAAATTGGGTAGCAAGAAAATTTAGAAATAATTCTACTTTTAAAGTTTTAAAATGGAATTATGTTTAAATATATAAAACTGAAATACACTATGATATTTACAACTATATACACAATGCACTGGTCTTAAGTATCACATTTGTTTTAATAAAATTTCATGTGTTATTATCTGGAAGAAAAAATTAATTTTTATAGCAAAGAAAAATAGAAATAAACACATGAGATCAACCACTCTAATTCCCATTAGAGCATTGGACAGACCCTAAAAACCTAACTCTGCCCTATCAGCAGGAAACAACCTTAAGCCTCCCTTTTCCTTTTTAATCCCTTGGGGTATAAAAAGCCTCAGGTGAGCTAAGAAATGGAACAGGGATGTTGACATGTTGATTATGGCCCAAGGTCCCTGGGTCATAATGCACAAGCATCCACTCCCTTTGAGAGACTGAAAACCCTCATTGTTTGTCAGGAGCCATCATAGGACAAGCTGTTCTCAGGTAGTCTTCCTGAGATGGTCTGGTTCAGATTACAATCTGCAACAGATTTTTTTTCTATAGTCAAGGCCCAAGAGAATTCGTTCCTGCTATTAATATGCTTTTCTTGTTACTATTAAACATGCATAACAATCACTAGGTATTAGCCCACCCCTTTTGCGCAGATCTTTGCAGATCTACAAAGATGTACTGTCCTGTAGTGGTGCTATATAGGCAAATATGTTGCGACCTGAGCAAAATGTTGAGGCCCGAGCTACCCTGCATTTGGCAGCCACTGTATCCAGGCCCAAGCTGCCGCTCGGTCCGCAGGTTGGGGTTCAGCAAGAGAGAGAGTGAAGAATGGAGACCAGATAGAGCGTGATTCAATCCCGTTTATTCTTCAGTCTCTCTTCCTAGTCCAAGTCCCAAGTCTTGAGTTCCTAGTTCCTAATGCCTCCAAGTTCAAAGTTACTTCTTCCAAGTTCTCTTCCAAGTGCCTGCTTCTCTGTCTTCTCTCTGCTGTGTCTGATTCTCTCTAGAGCCAAGTGTCTTCTACCTAATGTCAAGTAATCTGTTCTCTCTCTGTCTACCTCTATCCTTTTATATGTCTCACTTCTAAACCAGGACTTCAGGTCACGCCTTTAATCATGCCCTTAGGTCTTGTCTCTAAATCTGATCTCTACACTTCTAAGTCAAACTCTTAAGTTACACACCTTTAATCTCACACACCTTTAATCTCACACACCCAAGGTATCTAAACCAAGATTATCGGAGTGTGCTCAGCTATTGTAATCCAAGTCTCATGTCAGGGTATATGGCTCAAGATGGCTGCAAAGCTGATAGCCACTTTCTGCTAAAAGTCGGCCCCCAACACAAATAGATGACTTCTTAATTCTTAATTATGATCCTATAAGAATTCCTAAAATTATATCAGTCATTATTAAGCTCTTTTATAATGGGACTGCTATTAGGCCCTTTTCTGATGGTCAAAACTGCAATGAGAACTCTGTCAGTCTCCCATGTATCAGAAGTTAATTGCTCAGACTTTCTGATATTCAGAGCACATTCCAAGAGGTAGTTAAACAATTAATCAAAGGTCATTAAAAGGAACTAATGATTTATTATAGGTATTAGGACAGAAGATAAAATATTGACTGAGTTTATCTATACAAAACTTCACTAATAACTTTTTTGGACAGAAAACTTCTTAGACAAAGGGGAGAAGAAAAGGAATTTTACCCTTGCCCCACTTAGGATCTTTCCACTTTTCCCTTTTTCTTAGATAGCTTTCATAGGAAACTTTGTACAACTTAGCAATAAATGCTATAATCACATTTCAGAGTGTCCCTTTTTCTTCCTGTGACTTCTAGACTAGCAGGCTGCAAGTTAGAGCTGCACAGTTCCTGCTGAGATAGAACAAAGGTCACATTACTTAATCCCCCACTGTTAGGCTACAGATATCAATCCCCTAAACCAGCAGTGTTAAAACAGCCCCCAGAAAGAGCAAGAAAGTTTTTAGGCCTTTACAGAAGTTTATCATCAGCACTTCAGTATAGTGAGAAAGCTAGAATGTCCCAGAGACCCTAAGACTTTAAAGCTACACCAGAGTCCTACTCTGTCCCCAACCACTACCCTTTCCAGGCTGGGAGGCTCCTGGCAGTTGTTCTAATTAAAGAAAAATCAGCTTCTAAAAAACAATAAATAAATCTATGAACAAGGACATTATATTTTATAGTATCTATGTAAAAGATAGTTAAGAGGGAATTTGGTAACATTGCTTACTTTATAGAAAAACGGAAAGTGCTAAAAGTTTGAAATTACCAAACAAAATGGAACATTTATTGACAGGACACTTTTGTGAAACATACTATAAATAACAAGGTAGGCACTCCCCATACACAGACATCTTTAAACATAGTATTTAAAGTAGAAAGGAACAAAACATTGCATTAAGAATTTGGCATTTTATATAAAATTTTACCTTTTTTTGACTCATTTTTGCTTTCCCTCTTCTTCTTGTGAAGCTTGTGACTGTTCTCATCTGGGTAACAACTGTGACCCAAAAACTGGTCAATGCATTTGCCCTCCAAATACCATTGGAGAAAAGTGTTCTGAGTGTCTTCCCAACACCTGGGGCCACAGCATTGTCACTGGCTGTAAGGTAAGTGGGTCATTGTTTTCTGATCATTTTCTTATAGCTTTCATTCAACTGAGGTCAGTGACTGTATATTTCAACCCACTATCACATCACCAAATAACATAGTGTTATCAAAAATTATCTTAAAGACACAGGTTATTATTTCTTACTATATTATGACAGCGATATTTATTAGTTGAATTTATGATACCTACATAAATAGAAGGGAAAGGACAAATAAATCTATAATAAAACCCCAAACAACTATCTCATTCTTAGACATAATAAAAGACAACTGTAAAATAAAAAAAACTAAAACACTAACATCCCAAAATGCTGTTTAAATTATACCAAATTAACTTGGTTTTAATTTTCAAGAGGTGATTAAAAGGAATCTGAAGAACCAAATAAACTACCTTGAGCTTGCAAATGTCCTCAGTCTCCCCTGTGGATAGACTATAGAAAGTGTTATAACCAGACTCTTGCTTACCATTAACAGGGAAGAAACAGCCATGAGACTAATATAGAAATATTCATGAAAGATGCTGAGGCTTCAAAGAGGTTGAGGTGTGGGCTCCAGTATAGACTCCTTAAGCATTTCTGAACCCTCTTCTTTGGAGGCAACAGGGAGAAGGCTTAAGTATGACTTCTCAACTCTACAATATGGACAGGCTAGGAAAGGATGCACACATATTCCCATAGGAATCATGGAGAAAAGGCAACTTCAGGAAGATGAAGTCTTCAGAGCTTATTTGGTTATTTGTTGTTTACAACTTATTTGTGAAACACTCAATAAATGAGATTAAAACTCATCTAGTTTAAGTGTGGTGAGTCTTTACCAAAAATTGCAATCCCTTGTGCCACTTGGAAATCAGCTTGCCTTCACACCTCCTGATACCACTGCATTGTTTTCTAATAGTGTAGTTTACAGATTTCTTCCTCTTTATGAAAATGGGATAATAGCCTATATTTCGTTTCATCTTACACTGAAGAGAATTTGATTTGCCTTCTGTGCCTTAGTGTCATACTTTCAGAATTTATCCATCTTATTGCATACACTCAAAGTTTGTTCCATTTAGTTCCTTAATAATAATGCATTGTATATTCTACTGTAACTTGTTAATTTGTTTATATTGATAGGCAGTTTGGAACATCCATTAGTAACTTTGCTATGAACATTAGTGTTGAAGTTAGCAGTATATTCATAAACCATAAATTTTAATTTCTCTTAAGAGTACTCCACTTCTTTGCCAACACTGACAAATCTAATTTTAATTATTTAATTGGTTGTGTATTTCTATTTTTCTCTTTTGCAATTCTTTATGCCAAAAAAAATGGTGGGAATTGGGTTGTTAATTTAATCAGTCATTTGGATTTATGTACATTCTTTTAAGAAGTTGTTACAAATCTTTGGCTCACTTTTCTTCTGAGAACCTTTTCCATTAAAATTAATTATAAGAGTTTTGTATATTCTAAATATATGTTCTTTAACACACATACACACACACATACACACATAACATGCACACACATAAAACAAGAGTATAACTAGCTTTGTAATTAGTATCTTCATCTAATTTTTATATGCATGAACAAGTTTGTATCATTTCTTTTCTAGATCCTGTTTCTTATATTTTTCCTTGGAACAATTGGTTCGCCTAAACCTACAGATTTCTTTTTTGTGTTTCTTTGTAAAAATTTATAGCTGTTTCTCTTAAATTTAGATCCACATTCCACATTTACTATAAATTTTTATCAAGTATAAGGAAATTAAGTTTACTTTTTTATGTCTAATTTTTCCAACAGCATTTGTTGAAAAGAATCCCTTCCTACTGAATTAGCTTGGTTCCTTTATTAGAGTAGCTGGCCTGTGTTCATGGGTTTTGGACTTTTCCTTTTCCTTAATTAATTTTCTGAATAATTCAGTGTATAAATTACTATAGTTTTATAGCAAGGAATGGATCATATTATAAACCCTCCAGCTGTACTTCTCATTCCCAGCATGTCCTGGGTATTAAGATACAATGTATCATAGGTTTTATCGTATTCCTTTAAAGAGTGTTTAGTTTTACCCAGCACTGTTTATTGTTGATCATTATGACCCTTATGATTCTTGCTTATGTATTTTCATGGGGAAGGTGCCACAAAACCTTAAGCCTAAGGTGAGTGAACCTCCCTCTAACCCTTCTGATAAGCCAAAGCATTGTTGAGTTTCTCCCAAATTATAGTCAGAACCATTAAACAGTTTAAGGCTTGTATAAGGTCTAAAAGTGTTTCCTCCTAGATGTCTTGAGTGTGTCACTTCCTCCCAGCATGCTTTTATTTCTTCTCGGTGCACATGAACATCAACCCCAGCCTCACACATTCTTCTGCGTATCTCTAGAATTCTCAGTGTAGAACTTCCGTCCTGGGCACATTATACTTGCTCCAGGAAATTTTAGCTTCTTTGGATTTTCAAAACAAGTACCATTTGTCTCTCAGCTCAGCTGTTTGCTGGCCCTTTGCTTGGTCTGCTTTCTCTCTACTGGTACAGTCTAGAAGCTACCTCTATAAACGGCCTCATTTCCTTCTCTTTTCTCAGAAATAACATTTGTTGCTTTATTATCCAGTGTCTAAATGCATTTTCTTATTTTTTGCTGTTATAGTTTAATAACTTAAACACAGAATTAGTTTCTAAAAATAAGTAGGTAAGTTGGTGTGTGTGTGTGTGCGTGTGTGTGTGTGTGTGTGTGTGTGTGTGTGTGTGTGTAATATAACAAGTTCAGGTAAGATCTAAACTGTATCTACTGGATTTGAAGCATCAAATAAGGACATTTTAACAGGTGATAAGATTGTGCCAGTCAGTCACACTGAGTTTGGGGATAAGGAAATGTGACAGACAACAAACTATAGTCTTTCTAGCATCATGGCACTGTCCTCTAGACAGGTACACTATATTCTTGATGGAGTGAGTATGAAGCATCTTTATGTGATAAAAGGAAAGAGTTCATGAGCTCCCACGTCTAAAAAAAAAAGGAGATATGGGCAGTTAATGATTTCTTGGGGAAGAAGAGTCAACTTTATCAAGGTGCGACACCATAATAAAGCTGTCCATGCCCTGGAAACTGGCCCACACCAGAAGCATATTGTCAGCACAAATTAGAGCTGATGGGCTATTTTTAAAAACTGAAAAGAGAAAACACAGTACGGAGTAGGTCTGGAAAGAGTTAGCAGACAGAGGATTATAAGTGAATATGATAAAAATACATTTTTTTAAAAATTCTCAATTCATAAAAATTTAACCTAAGATGAATACTGGCCTAGAAAAACCTATCCTCAAAAACAATTAAAGTACTGATAAGTGTTTAAGCAAGTTAAGACATCTGGCTTCAATATGTGACTAGAAATCATAAACAGTGGATAGGACACTCATTTTCTTCTCGTGATATTATTTAGTTAGAAATTATGTCGTGCTACATTTTGAAAAACAAAAAATTTTGTTGACTGCAAACAGCAGTCTACATTTCTAAGTGATTTTTTTTTAAGTCAAACCCAAGTATCTACTCTCTCACTTGGGATTATTTTAAAAAATAAAAACTCATGAGAATGCATGCTCTCCAAAAACACTTATAATGAAATTCTTGCAATTAAAGGTGATTCTTTATAGTCAATATACAAATCAAGCAGAGATATGCTTTCATATCTATAAAAGTTGTTTGGGGGCATTGATTTTTTCTTTTTTCTTATTCAATATTTTATTTATTTACATTTCAGATGCCATCCCCCTTCTGAATTCCCCTCACCCATTAATCCCCTATCCCATTACTCCTCCTCCTTTTTTGCCTTTATACTGTTTAAATTCCATGCAAGTATTAAGGTCAGTTCTAAGTTAAGAAACTAGCAATACAATAGATGCAAATAGTCCAGGAAAAGAAAGACAATAAACCCAGATAATCAAAGAACATGCACGACAATAAACAGAGTCTCTTGATCACTATTTCTACAGGATTATCAAAATGATCAATATCTGAGCCTACATCCCTGTCCTAGCCCAAAGTCATTTTCATGCCTGGAATCTACTTTTTTGTTTAGCTTAAGATTTAGATTTCTGCCTATAATTACTTCTTTGTTATAATCTAGGCTTTAGATTCCTGCCTGAAATTTCTTCTTTGTTCTAGCCTAGGATTTAGAGTTCTGTCTGAAATTACTTCTTTGTTCCAGCCCAATGTCAGATTCCTGCCTGCAGTCCACTTCCTTGTTTTTGACATATGTCAGATGCCTTCCAAGCAGTTCATTTTCTTGTTTTTGGCCAATGATAGATTTCTGCCAGGCAGCCCCAAAAGCTCTCCATATCTCCCCCTTTATATTGCGTAAACCAGACTGAGCCTGTCTTGGGTCGTTCTGACAAGAAAGCCTTCCTTACCAGTCATGGAATATGCACTATCATAAGCAATGCACATCTGTTATAGGTTGGTAAGGCTCTATGCAGAATTTTACCCATCCTTGGCTTGCCAACCTATTAAATTAATAACTATGTCTGGGGGTCCATTTTCAGTTTTAAGTCATGTACTTTGGCTGCCAGCCTGTTAATGTAGTTAGAGACAAGCTTTTACACGACGGGCAGGAATAAAAGTATTCACAGGACAAGAAGGGCTAGCATAATCAAGCTATATATGCCATTCTTGAGGTTTGACCGAAATGGAAATACTAACCTCAGGCCATGGATAATTTTATCAGCATTATCTGCAGCATAAAATGCTCAACAGAGCAGCATTCTTAATTCATAATCCCACTATGCAAAGTTAACATACCCAGAGAGGTGTTAAGATTATGCCAAATATTTTACAGGTGTTTTTAAACTTTTTTCTAATTATAATGACAATCATTGTAAATTTTAGAAGTAACACTACTCCAATGATATTTGTCATGACACTTGGGATGGCTGCTAACTCTTGAACCCTGAACCTCCTTCAGATAATTTGAATAGATTATAGATCATCAGTTTGTTGTTCCAGACACCTATATAAATTCTTTTGTATACTCAATAAATTAGTAACATTTTTTTACTAGATGGTTAACAAAAATAGTTGTCTTAACTCTTTGTGCCAATGCTATTGCAGAAGCAGTGGTGCTAGCAATTAATGGGATTAAAGCTGTTATACCAGCAATAATCAAGCCTGTTACCCTCTTGCTTTTGCTTAAAGCCTAACTCACTTCTTCCAGCACTTTCAAACTTTTTCAGAGAATCAAAGTTTTCTAATACTCGGGGTAGTAAGACAAAAGCTGGTTGATAGATCCCTGTAACAGACATGCCAGTTTTCAACACACTAACATAATTGGAAATTATATAGTCAATGCAACTTACAATAAATACTGTAGAAGAGACAAAACCAATTTTAGCTTGACAATTAAAAGAGCCTTAAAACATGCACTAACCCTTTTTTGAAATCCAGATCCTGTCCCAACTTTATCTCTTGTTATCATAACATCATAATGAACTACAGCTAACTTCCAAATATGTCTCTGAAAATGTCCAGATCCAGCCTTCCAAATGTAGACTTTTATTTCCAATATTAGATTGATTTCTAGACCAGTACATGATTGAGTCCTAATAACCTTTAAGAAAAATACAAGAGACATTGTAATTTCTCTTTTTGATTCTCTGTCTCTGAAGGTCTAAAAACTTGAGACAAGGCACATTGTCCCATCTGGGATATAGTCAAACAAAGGTGGATCAGGAATATATGTCCAATACAGCTCTTCAGTCACCCTTGTCAGGGCACACAGCAAGCTCACAGGTTGGCATCATTCTTTGTCTCAGCAACAGCATGTCTCACCAATCTTTTGAAAGTTCAGTGGGCCTCTTCCACAATACCTTGTCCTTGATAATTATACAAAATCCCCATAATAAATTATTGACAAAAAGTCTCGACTGTTCAACTACAAGTGCCAGATCCATTATCTGTTTTATATCGGATATTTTATTTATTTACCTTTCGATGTTATCCTCTCTCCCATCCCCCCAAAACCCTTTATCCCATCTCCCTTCCTTCTTCTTCAATGGGGATGTGCCCCCACATTCTTTACTAGTTACTGAATAAACATTATATTGATTGAAGGTTCATTTAAATTGTATTATGTTGAACTACTGTTTTTTAAACAAATCTAAATTTCTGAATAAGTATACATTTTTCTATTAGGAGGATTTATAAAAATCCATGTGGCTATTAGAAATTATTTATGAGCATGCATTCCACTTGGGTGACTATTATTTAAAACAACATTGATTTGGGATTTAGAGACTCTTGTTCTTTTTGCCATGGAGAATTGCTCCGTGCAGAAGTGTGAGCACACACATCATTTGAGCTGCCTTCTAGGAGAATATCAAGCCTGCCATCATTCACTCATAGAGGAAAGGAGAATCAATCCTTATATTACATCTAATTTTAAATTATGTTTGATATTAAGTTGATTTAAATTAAGTTTGATATTGATAAGTTTGATATGAGATAGTGCTATCTAAACATACAGTTAATTGTCTCAGTTATTCCCATAGTAACTTCTCAAATGATTTTCAGATTGGACCCATCCCAAGGTCTATTTGTACTGTCAGCATCATTCAAGAACAGGTTACTTGATTGTATAAAACTAATTGGTTAGAAGACATTTCATATTTTTGTTATCTAAAAATAGAGATGTTCTATGAAACTTTTTAAAATCTACTCCATGATTATAGTTTCCATACCATATCATTATTTTCTTTCTGGTTATTTTAAGCAAGTCTATACACACTAAGTGAAATTGGAAAAAAAAAAAAGGTGGTTTTTTTTGGTTTTTTTGTTTGTTTGTTTTTTAGTGAATAACTAAATCATCCTAATTTTGAAAGTTCATTCTACATCTGATATTCTTTAACAGTGAGTTATGTGAGAGTCATTGTATTAATCAGGGTTTTCTAACAGGAAAAAAAAACTTGTAGGATGAATATGAATACATAGTTATATTAAAAGGATTTATTAGGTTGGCATATAGGATTTGGTCCTGGTAATTCAAATAATGGTTATATCATAAGGCAAAACAGAGAATCCTGTAGTTGCTCTGTCCATGAGGCCAGTGACTCAGCAGTCTCACCCTGGTCCTGGAGTCCTGGAGAGCTGCTCATCTTCAGTCTACATCAGAATGCCAACAAATCTGTCTTTTATGCCAGCAAAGAAATGACTCAGCAACAGGATAGTTGAACTTGCCAGAAAGAGGGAACTGCAAACAGGCAAAGGCAAAGCTTCCTCCTACCATGTCCTTTTAGGTGGGCTGCCACAGGTACAGCCCAGATGTAAGGTGGGTCGGCCTTCTTGTTTTAAACATTTTAATTTCTAAAATAATCCCTCACAGGACAGCCCAGAGCTTGGGTTTTTTTGTTCGGTTGGTTGTTTGGTTGGTTTTTGTTGTTGTTGTTGTTGTTGTTTTTATTCAAGATGTAATATAGTTGACAACCAAGATTAGTTACCATGTCAAGAAAATGTGTTAGAAACTATGTTTGTTTAGAAGGTCTCTTCTTGCCTCATATCTCCTTACAGGAACAAAGTACTCTTTGAGTTGGAAGCCCATCCATAGCTTTACTCTTGGGCAGTCTTGAATATCTCTACATCCCACTTAAATTAGGGGAAGGTACATATGGCTTTCTCTTTTACTTTCTTACTATTCTGTACCCTCCTGAAGAACATGCTTATCAAAATCTCTGTCCTGCCACTTTCACAACTTCTTTTTCATTATCTGTGAAATATAACAAAAATGACTTCCTTGGATATTCATAACATCTGCACAGCATCTCTATGAGTTGGACACTGCGTCATTTCCTGAGCATAGGAAAGTCTGATACAACAGGAGCTAAATTAACCTGCCTCAGGCTATGTGGCTAATACGTAGTTGGTGTAAGTGAAGCATAGGTCTGGACACATAATTTTGCTACTATACGAGTATTAGCTATCACATAACTATAAAGTCCTGCATTTTACTGAATCACGTGAAAGTAAAATGAAATGTTTGTGTATCAAGTTGGGAGTGTGAAAATGTTCATATAGTTCCAAGAACATAATCAACTCTCAAATTCTCAGTAGCTTATTTATATTTCAATTTTAATTACATTTAATTACTAAAGTTAATTCCGCCTATATTCAGAAGGAAGGAATACAATATAGAAAGGGGTTGTTTATTTTTTATTTTTTTTTTGATCCATGCAATACCTTTTGTTCTTGTTTTAATGTTTTGCTTAGTGTAGTTAAATAAATGGAAAAGGAAAGTCAGCCTCCTCCAACCCTGAAAAAAGAAAAGAAAAGAAAAGAAAAAGGAAAGAATCCATATTTATAATATAACAATAACCACAGTGCATATTGCTAGTGTAAAATAACTTTTTAAGGATTGTTTTAAGCGCGCGCGAGAGAGAGAGAGAGAGAGAGAGAGAGTGTGTGTGTGCGCGCGCACACACACACATGCGCACAGTGGTACACATGTGCCATAGCATGAGCATAGAGTCAGCACTCTCTTCTCACCTTGTAGGATTAGGTCATGAGGCCTGTATGCTAGCACTGCTCTACCCACTGAGCCATCTCATCAGCCTTAAGAGCTCTCCAGGTCAATTCCTCTTCCAGCCTCTTCACTGCATAGCAATGAAAAAACAGGAAAGTAGTTGGGTTATCAGAGCTGAGGAGATGGTTTAGTAAGTATGTTGTTTGCCACACAAGCTTGAAATCCTACCCTAGAAATCTTGACCCCTGAAACCCACAGAGACAGTCTGGCTGGTGAGTCCACAAGCTCCTGTAATAGTTAATGTCTCAAAAAATAAGACGGATGGATCTTGAAGAAACACTGCCTCTGCCACACGCACCTACAGGAACATGTACAAACTCTCAAACACACATGCACACATACATGTGCACACATTGGCATATTCCCAAAATAAACAATGCAATTTAAAATTACTTAGAATAAAACAAAACAACAAATCAAAGCATGTATTTTCTTTTTTATTACATGGCATAGTAATTTCTAGACTATCATCCATTTTTCTACATGAAGGTAGTTTTTTAATGCTATGTTCATTATGTGTCCCAAAGGACTAAATTTCAACATTATAAAGGATACAATAGATACGTGGTTTATATGTGCATAGTAAAATAGAAATGTTAGGATTAAGGTTTTTAAGTTTTCTATGCAATTTTGTCAGCAGTTGCTGTTTTTCCTCCCTTCCACAGGTTTGTAACTGCAGCACGGTGGGGTCCTTGGCTTCACAGTGCAATGTAAACACAGGCCAGTGCAGCTGTCATCCAAAATTCTCTGGTATGAAATGCTCAGAGTGCAGCCGAGGTCATTGGAATTATCCTCTCTGCCGTCTCTGTGACTGCTTCCTTCCAGGGACAGATTCCACAACTTGTGATTCAGAGACTAGGAAATGCTCCTGTAGCGATCAAACGGGACAGTGTACCTGTAAGGTATGAATAACTGAGCTGCTCCAGGAAAAGCCCCCATTCACTCGACACTCCGTCACTCGGTTTTGCTTTCATTCAGTTTTCAATTTTTGCCTCATTAAGCAACACAAATAAATCTTCATGGCCAGACACAGGTTTCCTTGATATATGCTCATTGGTATACAGAAAACACTCTTCAACTGCTCTCAACCCAAACACAACCTTGTTTCCAGTCAGTACAGAGGGAATATGTTCCATAGTGACTGAAGTTGTTTTTCTTCTGTGTTCATATTGCTTAAAGAAATGTCTACACAGTGGGCAGTGGGGTCTTTCAGGCACAGTCAGAGAAAAGCCACAGCTGATACCCAAGCTTGTCAGAAACCCTTTTTCCTGCGGTTAATCGGCAACCACTGCACACTGAAGCATATTTATTCCTATGTAAATTCAGTAAAATTTCATCACATGTGAACACTGACATTGCAAACAGTGGATAACTATGTGAAAATTCTAGCCCTCATTAAAACTGTTAAATGGTGTAGAAAAGCAGCCAATTAAAATGGGTAAGAGGAATGGTTTTTATCCTTTATATATTCCTGAAAAAAAAAATAAATCCCAGGATAAATGTAGTTAAAACAGTGTCACAGATAGCTTTTCAAGACAAAGTCTATGCCAAGAAAGCCAGAGAAAACAGTAGGCTGAAACCTGGGGGTAAACAAGACATGGTGAGCATGACCTTGAATTTAAGAAAATAGCCTCGATGTGAAAGACCCTCATTAAGCAGATTATTATGCTCCATACATGCACACTCTATTATGGCCATATGTTACATTTGCTACGTATTGCATGTGTATTATGGCAATCATATGATATTAAAAGAAATATATAAGTGTAGAATTTCAGCTTTCTCACTGTTTTTTTTTGTAGGTAGGAATCATTGGTTATTGGTTTCATTTGTGTTTGAAAGTTCTAGTGCTCACAACAGAGTTGTATGAAATGCATAGCGTAGACCTCACAAACAGTATAGAGTATCCTCAGTAATAGATGCATTTAGGAATCAGGTACCTTTAAAAGTTTCAGATCCTGACAGAGCTGTGAACTCAAAATACCATTTGAGGGGATACATAAGTAGCATAATCTTCATTCGTGTGTTTGGCTTTCATTAATAAAAACGAAATGTGTTGCTGCCCCCTGTTCCTAAGTGGATTTCTCCTACAACAATTACAGTGAACCCTGAAAGGTCCTCTTCTTTCTTCAGGTGAATGTAGAAGGTGTCCACTGTGACAGGTGCCGGCCTGGCAAATTTGGACTGGATGCCAAGAACCCACTTGGCTGCAGCAGCTGCTACTGCTTTGGAGTTACTAGTCAATGCTCTGAAGCAAAGGGACTGATCCGTACGTGGGTGAGTAGGAAGCTGCTGAGCCATGTAATGGTGTGATGCTCATTCCTTCAGGAATCATTTAGTCGGGCCCTGAGGACAAGTAGCAAATGGCAAACCATTTAAGTAACCCTGTTCCCTGCATGCACTCAGAAATGGTAAAGGCTCTACATGCCATTAGGCAGTTGGCATAAACGCCTCTTGAAAATTCTTTCTAAAAGATTGTTCGGTTACTCTTGATAAGGAAGTGGCAAGTGAAAACTGGAAGGAAACATTGTGGTAGCTGGAAGCAGCTATATCCTGAGGAAGGAGACATCGTTGGCATCTAATGTAGCCCCCCAGAAACCAGAACCTGTTGTTTACCTTCCACCCAGCCATAGGACACCATTCATTGTTTGGATGGCATCATGCTTATTTTTACTTTAATTTCCCTTTGTTTCCCCAGAATTTAGGTTCAACATTTGTTACTGAAAAAAACATTACAGTTTTCAGAGATTATCAGTCTTATTATGCAACCCATTTCAAAGCATCTACTGCCTGCTGCTCTCTCCAACCACGTCTCAGTTCATTTTCTGGGACAACCTGCCAAAGTGGGGACAAGAAGTCAGATAGACATGTACTCCACACCTACCTTTAAAAGAATGCCCCAAAGACTCATTTTCCACTTTCTGCTGAAATTTGACCTTGTGCAGGTGACTCTGAGTGACGAGCAGACCATTCTGCCGCTGGTGGATGAGGCCCTGCAGCACACGACTACCAAAGGCATTGCTTTCCAGCACCCAGAGATTGTTGCAAAGATGGATGAAGTCAGGCAAGATCTCCATTTGGAACCTTTCTACTGGAAACTCCCAGAACAATTTGAGGGGGAAAAGGTAAAAACAATCCTGAATTCACATGTGGCCAAATAAAACATGATTTAGGTCATTAGAAGTTTGTCTCATCATCTCTATTCTATTTTTTTCTTTTCAGTTGATGGCCTATGGGGGCAAACTCAAGTACACCATCTATTTTGAGGCTCGGGATGAGACAGGCTTTGCCACATATAAACCTCAAGTTATCATCCGAGGTGGAATTCCTACTCATGCTAGAATTATGACCAGGCACATGGCTGCCCCTCTCATTGGCCAATTGACACGGCATGAAATCGAAATGACAGAGGTAAAGCTGGTAGTTGTTTGGTGCAAAGATGCGAGTGGTTTTTCATTCGATTCTGTCACAATGGTGTTTTTGATTCTCATTTACAGAAAGAATGGAAATATTATGGTGATGATCCTCGAATCAGCAGAACTGTGACCCGTGAAGACTTCTTGGATATACTATATGATATTCACTATATTCTTATCAAGGCTACTTATGGAAATGTTATGAGACAAAGCCGGTAAAGTATTATGGGAAATTTTCAAGTTCTTACTCTAGGGTCTAGGGGGCTGGTCAAGAAGACACCAAATAAATCAACAACAGGTTGGTTTGTGACTGAGGTGACAAAATACAAGCCAAAGGAGGCTTCCAGTCACTTGATAAAAGATAACCATTGTTTACCTCCCCCCCCCCAAATAAATAACAGAAGAACAATATTCTTACTTACATTAGTCATGGTGAGTTAAATGCACCAGGAGAAGTTCAAGATAGCACATACTGTAGGTCACATATAGGTAACTGTAGTGTTGTAAGTCTGTTATAACATTGTAGAGAAACTGACCTTGAAGCATGAAGGGGAATAGACAAGGTCAAGTTAGTCCAGTCCTCCATCCTTGATCACGTTCATCTGCCCATGCCAGTGAAACATGTATGTTTATTTACCCCAGATATAATGATGCATGTTGATTGAAAACCATAGTGAACAAGTCCAAACACAGATGAATTGAAGAAACATACGTGACATCAAGGAAGTGACACTGGGAATACGTTTTAAAAAGTCATTAGGTTAATTAATACATGGGCCATTGACAATGGCACTTGGGGTCACACTGGTACCATTTTCAACATCAACATACACTGAGGTCTTTGGTGAGAAATAGTCTCAAATTCTTAAAGAATAAATGAGACAAAAAGAATGTAATCTTGAAAGTATAAACCCTGTTTTCCATGACTCTGGTCACATAATGATGGGAGGACTCAGTGATAAAATCAACAGATGTTTGTCTCACTTGATAATGATGTAAGCATGTTTATAGATTATGAAAAATGTTGTAATTCGAGAAAATAGAATAAAATATATAGAATAGAGATAACAACAGAGGCTCCAGACTTTTTCACAAGCAGAAAGAATCATCCAAAGAGATGAAAAGAGAACTCACACAAATCTAAGGAAGTTTCTCACTGCGGAAGCCGAACGTTGAGTTAAGTTACTCAGCAACTCAATGTCGCTTTTATGTATTATATCCTTTTGTGTTCAGGAAATACATGGAGTCCAAATATGTTTGTAAAATAGTCTTATGACAAATGAATAAGCCAAGCTAGAGAAAATAAAGAGGAAGCCTCTCATAGTCAAATTAGTGAATTTCTAAAAATGTCTATATAGCAGATGTTCATACTGTGATAAGCATACACACAATGTCACATAGAACTCGTTCTTGTCCAATAGAAGATTCATGTTGCTCACTAGATTGATGAAGGGGCTTTCAGAGAAAGAGTCGATCATGAGCCAAAACTCACCTTCTCGTTTATAGTCCTTTGGGTTCTTTATCATAAAAATAAAAAACCTGTACTGAAAAAAAAAAACACTGTAACCTATATTGCTAATTATTTTAGAATAGCAAAATGCATTAGTCATAGAAGCCAAAGCTGGCTTACATATTAGCTATGCAAGTGGACTATTTTGCAAGTTCCTACAGACCACCCTAAGAGTTTGATAGTTCACAGAACATGTTGTTAGTGTTACTTCTGGGACCAGTGTTGTCTTCACTTTTCACTATACGACACTTTTTCTCAGCCCTATCAAAACTGGAGCTGTAAGCTCATCAGTAAAACAGGTAAGGCAGATATATCACCAGCACTTGAATATTTAAGACAGAAAAAAACAAGACAAAAGTTAAATATCCCCAGTAAGACAGCCAGACATCTTTATCATTACACAAACCATGGCAGTGTCAAGAGTAGAGTTTAAGGTTGATTATGAATGTAGTAACTTCTAGAATTCAGTATGCATTTAAATGGAGGCCATATTCAGAAACAAGCAAAGCCACTGTTTGCACTTCCATCCTTCCCACCTCTCTGTGATTTCCTCCACATGTGAGCTCCTCGAACCACCTGAGAAACATTATTCACAGCAGAGAATATTGTTGCCACCGTTCAAGAGTCTCTTGATTTTTTTAAACCCTGCTCTCTCATATGCATGTATGTACAAGAGAAAGAAGGCAAGATGATGCTCGTATCTTCTAGAAGAAGCGTTGGATCCCCACAGAGGTTTCAGTGGAGAGACGACTAGTCAAACAAGCAACCATTTTTCCTCTTGCATCACAAAGCTCTCAGAGAGCAGAAGGCACTCTCATCAGAGAGGAGGGGCTGCTTCCAGCTCATGCGACCTTTACTACCACTACGGTGCTCTAAAGAGAGGAAAACAAAAACCTACATTTTAGCCCAAAATTGGTTTTGTAAGAGCTCCCAAGCGCTCATCGCAATGCCAGTGAAATCAACATGCGCATTCATAATTCAATAAAACTTACCTACACTGTTATAAAGTTTATGACTCTACCTCCTTCAGCTATTGGAGGTGCCTTTTATGGAGGCAAAAGTATTCAGTGTCTCACTTAAAAGTTTATTTGCAGAACATTCTCATGTTGCAATTAGTCAGTCATGAAATAGTCTGGGTTTATGGACTGCATATATTTTAATGCATAATTTCAAATTAATGAAAAAGATATCAGAGAATTCATTGGGAATATATATATGTGTGTGTGTGTATATATATATACATATATATGTACATACACACACACACACACACATATATATATATGTATATATATATATATACATATATATATATACATATATATATATACATATATATATACATATATATATACATATATATATATATATATATTGACCATAAGGGCTTTCCTACCAATAGGAAGTCACTTGAAGGATTTATTTGATAAAGCTAATAAAATATTAATTTGGAAGGCTCTTTATCCTTTTAAAGAGCAGGGTTAGATCATGCCTGGCATTGTTTTCTAGGAGGCTTTCCCCAGTTCTTGAAAGGACACCCAGAGGCTCCAGAGTAAGAGAGTAGTAAATTACAGCAAGTTTCAGTTGTGAGGACAGGAGATATTCTAAAAGAGAGTGACCTTGGGTTGCTTGTTTGAAAGAATATAAATGTCTAATTGATTGGCCATGTCGGCATGAAGCTACTCAATTTTGAAAACTGGGAGGGGGGTTAAAAATCTTTATAATAACTTCTCAACAGGACAGCTGACATCCAATTTAGTAAACTCCTTAGGATTTATGTGGATATTTTCCTAATAGATAACCTCAGTCTGAGAGGAAATAAAAACGCTATAATCGGATAAAGCAACTGAACGCCTGAAATTTAAGCAGCTTCAAAACTGTCATTATTAGCGTGATGGCCCCCTTTCTGCAGTATGTGATTTCATGTTACCTTGATAAACAGATGTGTTTTGGTTCATTGAAAACAAGCAAACAAAAGAGTTTACCTCTGACTTGCAGAAATCTGAGGCAGGGGTGGGGGTTCCTTAAGCCTTGAGTAGTTTTTGTAGGCTATATCTGCTTGTGTGATCATTAACTCTGCTTGCATCTTTGTAGCATTTCTGAAATCTCCATGGAAGTAGCCAAACCAGGACATGTATCAGCAGCGAGCCCACCAGCACGCCTGATAGAAAGATGTGACTGTCCCCCTGGCTATTCTGGCTTGTCTTGTGAGGTAAACTAACTGGTACTAACTCATTTGAGCTCAGCTTCCTTCCAGAGCCAAATGGGAGTCCTTCTCAAGCTTCCTCTGCCCTGGATTTCCATGTGTACTCTTAGCCTATTTGATTATCAGTCGTGCATATTAGAAATATGTTATTGTCATTGTTAGCTTGTAAAGAATCTTAACTGGAGGGAACTACCTGATTAAAAGATTTGTAAAGATATGTCATAGCCAGGGGTGAGCATGTCTCAAAAGGCTGGTCTGTACATACTATCTATCTTCTTGGCACCATTTCTGAGCAGTTAAGGCATTTAAACTGCAGCAATTATGAGATATAACTCTATGCAGTTTGAGAGTGTTTTTTATATAGAAAAGACAAAATGTCTATAGAAAAGATGAAATAGCAGGCTTTTTCATTCAATATAGTCTTCCCAAAAGGACATGAAAGAGTTTCCACGGTACGACCATCATTCAGTCATCACAATTTTAAAACCATTTTTTTTTTCACTACTAGGGTATTCCTTTGAATGCCTTCTGGTATTCTAATTAACATCTACAAATATTAATTTGTGAAAAGAACACTACAGTATTGGAAAGTTGGGAGAGATAAGGAACTGGGTTGAATTTGAACCTCAATTTTATCAAGTACTAGGGCTGAGACCTTGCATAGATTTCTAGACCTCTAGAAGCTAGACATAATAAATGCTCAAGACTGAGTAACTAGTGGTATTCTGCAACCTGCCATTCTACAAATTCCTGACTTTAATGAGTTTTGGGGGACTTATCCCAAATTCTGTCTCATTGGTCTCATTAATTGATGCTCTTTTATGAGGTTGGATGTCACTGATGTCTCCTCCTCTTCCTACAGAGTAAGATCCTTATGATGATTATATAGGCTGTGAACATTAAACACGTCACTGGTTTGTGGTCACTGTCACCTGTTAGAGTTGATACTATGACTCATGTACTAATTACAGGTTCATGCGCTGATATTTTTAATACAATTTAATCTGACAACTTTCTAAATGGGATGTTGGAAGTTTTCTCGATAATGGCATACATGACTCCAGGCCAAGGTGAACCATACCTTAAAAATTCTACATTGGGGCTAGTGAGAGGACTCTGTGAGCACTAAGCCTCACAACCTGACTTGCTGTAATTTTCAGGACCCACATGGTGGAGGGAGAGAACAAACTCCCCCAAGTTGCCCTCTGATCTCCACACACTTATTGTGGTATGCATATACCAAAGCAATACATATGAATTAAGTAAATAAACAAACTTATGAATGAATGAATGAATGAATGAATGAATGAATGAATAAGTTGTAATTTTTATCTCACCCAAACACTTCAGTTACTTTTGCTGGCTTATTGCTGAACCCCAGGATTTTATCTATTGAATCACCTCAAGGACTAATATAAATGAGGATTCATGAAAGAAAATAGTACTGCAAACTCAGTGCTGTTAACTTAACCACCACTGTATTTCTCCACAATGTTCAAAGAACAACTTCCTGGGGTGACTGAAATACCTTGATTCAGCTCCATCACCTGCTCAAGAAGAGATATTCATTGTGATATGCTCACTTGAGTCTCATAAACAATCTAATAACCCATCTCTTTATTAGGTAATAGTTCCCCCATGCATGCATTTTTACACAATACAAACTATTACACTTATCTACATATGCCTTTCAAACATCCTCAGTATGAGGCTGGAAACGAGTCAATGCACATAACAAATGGGCTAACATTTCATAAGCATGAGAGTCAGAAGCAAAGAGGACACAGAACTATAAGGTTTTTTTTTTTTTTTCT
This sequence comes from Arvicanthis niloticus, assembly GCF_011762505.2. Taxonomy (NCBI): domain Eukaryota; kingdom Metazoa; phylum Chordata; class Mammalia; order Rodentia; family Muridae; genus Arvicanthis; species Arvicanthis niloticus. The sequence goes on from NC_133438.1 coordinate 16,890,715, forward strand.
AAAGAAAAGGAGTTTTGTTTCACTTTATGGCTGCACTGCTGGAAAACTGGATGAATTTGGCCAAATCTTTCAACTGTCACGGGCCTCCTTATTGTTAATTTAGTTATTGTTATGTAGATACCTAAGCTATAAGGTGGAAGTTCTGACATTTCTGACTCGGTGTTGCAATTTTCCTATGGAAAATATCCAGAGTCAAGCTTGACCTTCAGGTATCTTGAGAAGAAAGATATTATGTCTCCATTTCTCCCCACTGATTTAATACAATTCTCTTCAGATTTCAACAAAAATATTGGAAAATTATAAAATTATTTCAGCACAATCTGTATTTCTCCACAGATTTTATATTATATGTTTTGTGATTCATAGGCTGTTTTAAAAGACTAAAACACACGTTAGCCTTGATTTTTCATGACTTGCCATTGTCTGAAAATATGAATTAGCACAAATTAAGCAAATGCAAATGAAAGTAAATGGGAAACACCTAGGATGTCCCCACATAAGGGTGAGAACCCACAGCTCTGTCTGTCCTGTGAGCTCATCCTATTTACAGACACTGATCACAGCGAGAGCTTAGTGGAGAGATTATGAAGATAAAGGCTTTTCTCTTATAATAAGACACCTGACATGTTCTCCACACCCCACTGCTTCTAATCCATTATACATCTTATTTATAATTCATTTTGATTCTAAAGTGTAATTACCCAAGCATAAAATCTAATCGTCAACGCAAGAGCTAAGAACAGTTTTGAAATAATCCACCCTGTTCCAGTAACATATGCTTTGGGTCATGAATACACAAAACGGTTCCTTTACAACATCTTCACCAAGTGTGCAAAATCCTACAGATATTTACATTTGGTAAGCTAATCACTTCATATTTCTACACAAAATGAGATTGCAGGAAGACAAAATCAGTGTTAGCATTTAAAATGCAGCCAGTCACAAGGATACTACTACACTCTTGCCTAACACTCGGATTAGTGGGGCACTATTGCTCTGCTCAGCACAGTTCCCAGTCCTTGAAATAACTAGTTACTGTGATTTATGATCACAAAAATTTAAAGTGGAAACTAGATTTCTTTTAGAAGTCAAATGAAAGGCTGTCTCTTCGTATCATACTTGTTTATAGACACCCCCCCCCCCCCGCTACTTAGCCAGGTTTCCAGAGTAGCTTAGGGTACAATTATTACCTAACCCTATAATCAGTTTCAGTTACACACAGATGCCATTATTTATGACTTCTCGGCATTGTATATATGGCACTCCGCGATGATATCAGAGATGAGACGTTTAATAATGATGCCTAGTTGGTATTTGGAAAGTTCTAGTCTCTCAATCCCTCTTCCCAAGTCTTATTTGCTTGGATCAGAGTTGAACTGTTATCTATTGGGCCAATCAAAACCTATCAGTTTGAGCAGAGTGAATTTTAAGCCCCAATGTATACTTATTAGACAATCTGAAAACTCAAATTCATAATGAGGAAAGAATGCCCCCCCCCTCATGTGTACTTCCCTCAGGGGTTCTTTATCACTTTGGTGGCATGGCATATGGGAGACCTGAGGGCTGCTTTTATGTAATATGTCCTTCTTTTTTTCTTTAAGATTTCTTTATTTATTCTATGTATATGAGTTCACTGTCGCTGTCTTCAGACACACCAGAAGAGGGCATTGGATCCCATTACAGATGGTTGTGAGCCACCATGTGGTTGCTGGGAATTGAACTCAGGACCTCTAGAAGAGCAGTCTGTGCTCTTAACCACTGAGCCATCTCTCCAGCCCCTTGTATGTTCTTTTTAATGGTGGGGACATAATGTGAGAACTGTATCACTAGGAAAGTGCACCCTATGCAAACATCATGCCGTGCATGTGCACACAGTAAGATAACGGTTATGTTCCTAGTCAGAGAAATCTATAAGGCCCTCACTGTGTACATGGTATGTAACTGACTGAAGCAATGGTTTTTTGAGATGTTATGGATAGATGGTATGTATTGTCATTTTCTTTCCTGAGAACATTAGAAAAACCCTTGCTGCCTTTATTTTTAGTTTATTATCAGCAACTACATTTAAATCTTATCTGGGACAAGACACTTACGTTAATTTGTGGAAAGCATTAAATAGGTGAATTGATTCTTACAACATTCCTATATAAGAACAAAATCTGTTGTCTGTGTACTGTATCCTGTATCATCTCAAGCACATCTATGGCATACTTATTCTGTCAGACTTATACTACAGATCATTATTTATAATCTCCACGTTCCCTTTGTAGAGAAACTGAGGCCCAAGCAGGTAAAAGAACTTGCCTGCCATTAGACAGCTATGCAAGAGCAGAGCTATGATTTAAACTGAGATGCACTTGTTTTTAAACATGGTAACTTATGCAAATATTATGATACAAAAATCCATGTGTTTCAGGTCAGGAAACTGAGGCATACAGCACTCAAAACCCATGTGCAGTGATATGCAGTAAGTGTCAGAAGAAAAGCTAAAGTCATGTTGGCCTGGGTGCAAAGCCCAGACAGAAATCCCGGGGAAGAGTTTGTTCACTGGTACCTGCACCTGTTGGCTTCCATTGTCTCAGAGGAGAGGATTGTGTGGAGCGTCTGAGGGATGCAGGCCCACCACTCTTCTTTAGTTCTATTGGCTCTACTGCCTGTCTTTTATACACATTTGATTCTAAACTTTTTGAGAGATGCCAAGGAAAAGAAAAAAATGAAAGGAGAACAGAAGACAATTGAGTTGGGCCTAATTGCAGGACATGAGAATAGAATTTTGGAGACATTGGAACTACAGGCAGGAGAAAATCTAACAACATGAAGTTTGATGATGTTCTCATTTGCTTTTCTTAAATTCTTCATCAGGTTCCAAAACAAAATATTTTTAGGAACATGTAAAAGTAGCTCATTTCGTGCCCTACTTAGGCTTATTGTGTTGTTGAATTTTTGCCCCTCTATTTTTCAGTGAGGGCAGAAGGACTTGATATTTTTTTTAAAAAACACCTCCCATTGATTTTTTTTAATGGAAATAATAACTACAGAGGGAACCAGGAAAGGAGGGGGTTAAAAAGAGATAAATCTGACATATTGTTTTAAATATTCTGATAACACTCTAATTCTTACATTGAAAAACAGTCACTTTTTCTTTGTTTAGAAATACAGTCCACTGAAACACAATATTAAACCGTTAAGAAAGTTTAGGTGTGAACTCAGTTAATACACCTGCTGATTTGTGAGATAAGGAAGTCATGTCTGAAAGACAGCAACTGGCCCACACCCTTCACGCAGACTAACGTTGAAACCACCTCTCCCATATACATTAGGGTGCAGTCCCAAGGAGCCCACATGCCCCTTTCAAACACTCTTTAAAACAGGATGATGAGTGTGCCTATGGCCCTCAGAGACCCTCAGCCATGACCACTACTCACACCTTCTCAGGAGTTTTAACTCACCTCTTGCCTTTCACTTTACAAACTCAACTGTAGTCTTTAGGGGTGGAGCCAAGCATCGGAATGTTTCACAATTTCGCAAATGACTAAAAAGCAAAAAGAAAGGCCTAGAACTCTCTTCACAGAACTCAGTACGGAACACTTGATTGACTACAAAACAAATCTTGGAGTTCTCAGTTCTCAGTACATTTTGCCTGGGACACTGAACTTGCCTTGCTCAAACAAACGTATTTTTACTTACTTTGTTCTTCTAAGGTTTCTTTGGTTGGTTGGTTTCTTTGAGATACAAAAAATATCTTAGATATTCCTTCCAATTTGTGTGGTTTTCAAACATAAACACAATCTACAAACACAGAGACAGACACACCCCGTGCAAACAAAATAACAATATTTAGAAGAATAATTGTGAGATCCATATAAGTAAAATGTAAATGCAAATCTGTTCAAGTCAACATAGTAACAGTTTGTAGCAATCTACACAGTGTATTGCTTTTGGGGTAGGAAGGAGGAGTGTGTGTGTGTGTGTGTGTGTTTCAGTGTGCATGTTCTCGTATGTGTGAGCACATATGTGTGCAGAGGTTTGGAATTAATAGGTTCCCCTTGATCACACTCCATCTAGCCGATTGAAGCAGGGTGTGTTGCTGACTCAAGACTTACAGCTTTGTCTGGGATTACAAGTGGCTGCTAAACCCACTGTGTTTTACATGAGTTCTTCTGGTCCAAGCTTTTGTCCTCTTACTTAAGCTGATAGTTCTTTGCCCATTAAGACAGTGCCACAGCCCCTGGGTACCAACTTGCCAGCCTCTGTGTGTAGCCTCTTCAGCCCCTGTGTGCCACCTCTACAGCCCATGTGCTGCATTCTCTGCCCATTTGCAACATCTTCAGTCCCTGCCTGCAACATCTTCAGTCCCTGTCTGCCACCTCTGCAGCCCTGTGTGCTACCTCTGCAGACTTATGTGCCACCTCCGCAACCCTGTGTGCCACCTCTGCAGCCCTGTGTGCCACCTCCCTCTTGTAAACACACATAGGATTGCTCCTTCAGTTATATTTAAAATGAATTCTTCAGCTGTAATTTCTACACTTTTTCTGTAACAGTGAGAAAAGCTAACCTCAATTGTCAATAACAGAATTGATTCCATGTTATTGTATGTATATATACATTATACACATACCCAAAGGTACAATATATATTTGAATGTACCATGAGACCAAAAAGATGGAAAATTTTTTGTTCCTTTGTTTTGTTGTTGTTTTTACTAAGAACTTCAGCCTTTTTTTAGTATGCTCAAATTCGGAAAGGAAGTAAATCTCATTAGAATTTCTTATAAGCCTGATAAAAGCCAAGAGACTCTTAATTAAGTGCTTAATTGAGGTACACATTAAACAAATCAAAATAAACTCAAGGAGAGCGCTGAGCATTGATTTTTTTCTCTCTCTCTCTTTCTGGGGGACTTCAGTATATTTTATTCTGAGCTGCTTAGGTCAGATCAAAAGCATGTACGTGCATTAGGAAGTTCTTGGTAAAACGTGTTTGCCTACTTACCCAGCCATCATTCTCTCTTCAACAGGAGAGTTTTAAAGGAAGAAAGAAGATCCTACTTAGCTAAGGTGTTTAAGCAGCCTCTTTATAATCCTCAGTGGCATCCAGAACTGCCTCCTATCTCTTAATCAGAAATCAAACACTGTCTGGTGAGAGACAGCATTGAGCCTGAGATACAAGTCAGCCCACCCCATGCTGAGGGCCTCTTCACAGAAACCCAGTGTGGTTCTTGATACAAGCATATGACAAAACTTTCATGAAAATGAAACTCTTGGTTTTGCAAATATCAGATTTGCCAGCAATTTTCTGTTGGCTTTGTTTTCGTTGCAAAATGAAAAAAAAAAAAAATAGAGCTCAGGAAAGAATAAATTTTATGAAAATTTATCCCTGTAGTTTAAGACACAGAGATTTCATTATTTTGATTTTTTTTCTTTTTATAAGCTTTAAATCATATTGATATAAATAATTCACCTATAAGGTTTTTTTTTTTTTTTTTATTTTGCTTTACTGAGTTTTTTTTTTGGACGTTTGCTAGTTATCCATCAAGCACAGAAAAGCATATTTTCAGCTGTCAAGGACATTGGACCAGCATCTCGTTAGTCCATATGACAGTGTTAGTTAAAAATAAACTGCTCAAGAAACAGACACTTTCAGGCTTTCTCAGGCAAAAGCAGTAGATGCAAGTGAAAGCTTTCCTCTGCTAAAATCTGATTACATGAGGCTGCCTGTGCTGGAGAACAGAAGAAGGACCTAGCAGAAATATATCAAAATCAGCATTTATGCTTATAAGTGGGACTCCTCAAATTCACATACACACATAGAGGGCATAGACCAAGGTTGTCTACTCAACCCTTGGAGATCTTCAGTACTGAAGCAAGCATGCTAACAAGCCTGCTCTCATTGCCTTCTTTTTCTTCTAGACATGTGCACCAGGATTTTACCGACTGCGTTCGGAACCAGGTGGCCGCACTCCTGGACCAACCTTAGGAACCTGTGTTCCCTGTCAGTGTAATGGACACAGCAGTCAGTGTGATCCTGAGACCTCAGTATGCCAGGTAGGCACCTGCAGCTTCATGGACAACACATGCGCACTCATTTCTCTTTCCAAATATGCAGTCCTCCATGCAGAGACAGATTCATCGGCAGGGAACATAACTGTGTGCTTGAAATGAAAAATGCAAGGGGGAAGGATGGTCGCCATGTTCTTCATTTAAAAGAAAAATTATGATGGGGGGGGGGAACCTTCAGTTTCTCTTTACAAAGAGAATAATAGCAGCTTAGAGCACAGGAGAAAACACTAGTCAAAATTTGTGTGATGTGTTATTTTCTAATTATAAGCAAAATTGTGTTTTTATGGAATCTGGAAATTACAACACAGTAAAGGGTTAGGATGGTAGAGAGCTTGTGATCTGTATGGGGTCTTAACTTTGATTTCCAGTTTTTCAAATTAAAAAGAAAATAATTGAAAAGGGGAGGAGAGTGGTAGAGAAAGGAAGATGAAAAGAAAACAGAAGGAATGTTGTTACAGAAAAGTTTCTCCCAATACAGCCTAAGACAAAATATTAGTTTTTTAAATATTTCCCCCTGGTTTTGTCTGTGTTTAAAAACACGGCATGCAGTACTATTAGAGTAATATGTTGTGCCTTTCACATGAGCCGATCATGAATATCTTTAAATACATTGATTATATATACTGTAACTTACCTATTTCTCATAGAGTTAAAGCTTTCTGCTTTATGCTTAGTGGTGCATCTTCCTGGTGAGAGGCAGAACCCTGAACCACCATTTGCTTTTGAATCATCTGGGCTCTCTGGTCTCTTGCCCTTGGTATTTCAGGATCCCCTGTCATTGCTGATCCCATAAACTTGAGTTATGTCATAGCTCTGGACACCTGGTTCTCCCATCTTCTTTCTCTCATCTTCTGAAATCTTTCCACTGAACTGTAGAACTCATAGTGAAACATCAATAAAATCCCATGTAGAATTTTCCTCTCTTTCTCTTCAGGTTGCTCATGGAAACCTGACTCTCTCCTCATAGGCTACCCTCCTAAGTAGTAATCACTGTTTTCTGCTGTTCTTCATGTTTCTGACTTTGAAGAAAGAGTGGCTGTCCTTGTTCCACTGCCAGTCCCAGCCTTCTCCACTTTCTGTAGCACCAGTCAGCTTTAGATCATTTCCATGTCTGTCTCTGCTGTGTCTGCTTGTTTAATTAACCGTTCGCCCTCTGAACAGACCCCTGACTCCAGAAGAGTTTTCCCTTGAGTCATCTCTATTATTTAACAAATCTACTGATGGAACCTTTCTTGATTTCAAGGTTCATAAAAATCAACTCTCTGTTCTTCGTCTTCTCAATTTTGAATATCTTCTGGTTTGAGCCTCTGTCTGTTTTTCTCCTGTTCAGCCCTTAGCATTTCAACATCTTAGTCTCATCGATACTTACATTATATTTCTCATATCCTCATTTTTTAAAGCAGCTGACTGCATGAGCTTTCATATCATTATTTATCTTCCATCTGCCTTGTTTTGTTTTTCTCTTTCTCCTTCTATTTCTCTTTTGATTTCTCTTTGGTTTTTGATACAGGGTCTGTCAGTGCCATGTCACTTACCAGGTAACCTATGTTGGCAGTCCAGAGTACCCTGCCTCCACAGTGCTGGGGCATAACAGCATGCATAGCCTTTTATATGTGTCCTGGGACTCAAATGCAGATTTTCATTGTTGTGTGGCTAGCATTTTTTTCAGACTGAGATATCTCCTCAGCCTCCTTCCATCATATGAAAACAGTGGCAAGCAGAAGAGAACCATAGCTTACATGACCTCAGTGACCCTTGATCTTTTTTTGTTTGTTTGTTTCTGTTACCTCTGACTATTTTCCTTATAGTGGAAGAATTAATCTTTTTGGAAAAGACAAACTCTTAGGCATCTGTACCATCATTCAAAACAGAACAGAAGTCTTTTAGCTCTACCTCCTTCCAAGTACCAATCCTTCCATTACCAAAGAGTTTTCTATACTCTATTCAGTTTCTCTCAGTCTATGTGGACTCCAGTTTTACTTCAAGAGCTGTGGTAGAGCCTGTGACTCACTCTACCTCAGAATTTATTCTTCTTGATGTATCAACAGAGTTTGCCACCATGAATCTCCACATACCTGTTTGAAGTCTATGTTTGGTTGATTTTCCAGCCATGCCAATGTGAAGGGTTTGAAACACCCTCTCCTCCCCAGCTCCTCTCTTCATCCTTCTTTTTTGTTTCTCATTACCCTGATATTAATACGCTGCATTCCCAGGATTCAATGCCTTTTGCTTCTCTAAATACACATGTTCCTATAGTGATCTTACATAGGCACATAACTATCAGCACCCAGACTGTGATCCCACAGTATTTACATAATTAATTTTAATTCTTCTCTAGTAATTCTAAAGTCTCTGTGGTATGTGAAAGTTACATTATTTTCCTTCCAAAATATTATTGAAAAGACACATTTTATTTATTAATATCACCTCTTCTTCATAACTCATAAGTATAAACATACATTATTATTTTTCCCATATTAAAATTTGCTTAAGGCTCATATCTTCTGTTCTATTTGCCTTCTTGTTTTTACTATAATGCTTTTCTTCCCTTCATTTTGGAATATTTTATGTAGTAAACACAGATTTTATCACCCTTACTCTTAATTTCCTTAACTGGACTCCATATATTCATTCCAGTGATACTTTTATTCACTATTTTCATCCATTTCTAAGATATATAACTAGGATTTTGATTGAAATTGAAGTAAACTTCTCTTTACAGAATTGCTGTATTTATACAGGTCAGTTTTGTTTCCTTTACCTGGGAATGTTACTTCTTTTGTCTGTAAACATTTTGTATCTTATGATTAAACTATTATAAAAGATAGGTTATATAGTTTGTACTTTAAAATTATATATATTATACATCTTCATTTCAGTAGTTAACATTGCAGTATCTGTGTTAGCAGGTCATTTACTAATTAGTCTTTCTCATAAAATTTTTAACATGTGTTTGATTTCCAACCATTTCTATTTACAACCTATCAATGTTCACTTATTTATATTTATTTTATACTTATAAATTGTTTTAAAATACATATGTTAATTTCTTGTCACATACCATCTCTGAAATAATTATTTTATAAATTTTATTGATAAGGAATAACATAAAATGTTAAGTAGATAAATAATCAACCACCTTTCTAATCACCTTTTGTGATATTAATATTAGAGTCCCATTCTTCTACAATAAAGCTTGGTATCAGTAGTTTATTTAAAAAAAAATCATTCCTGGGCTGAGACATTTCTCAAAGCTTAAGAGATAATTTACATTATCCAAATTAACAGATAATTTGGGAGAAAGACTCAGCTCATAAGTTAAATGCACTATTCTTATGTAGTTTTAAAGGATTACATTTGCTTTAAATGATTGATTTAAACACTTATAAATGAGAGTTTAACTTCACTTTTATTAGACAAAAGTTACTGTCCTTTTTCTGTTTTTTGTTCAATTGGTTCTTATGAATAGTTTTCTGCCTTCAGAATCCTTGGTGAAGATCTATTTTCTAAGAATCCAGAGATGAAGAAACAAATAAATACTTCCATCAAACACACACAGTTATATATAAATTGTTATGCCTTGAATTTTTATATTGTCCTTATGGGAACTTTTGAAGTTAGACAACTTTATTTGTCTTAGAAGCAGGCTTCTGAGGCAAATAAGAAAACAACTATCATTATAACCTCCTAGTGCAATAAAGGAGGCAGAAACGTACTGATTTCTCTTCTGCTGGACTCCAGCTGTCTTAGTTAGGGTTTCTATTGCTGTTGAAGAGACACCATGACCAAGGCATCTCTTATAAAGGCAAACATTTCATTGAGGTTGGCTTACAATTTGAGAGGTTTAGTCCATTATCATCACTGCAGGAAGCATAGCAGTATCCAGGCAGACATGGTGCTGGAGAAGGAGCTGAGAGTTCTGCATCTTAATCCAACTATGGCCAGGAGAAGACTGTCTTCCAAGCAGCAAGGAGAAGGATCGCAAAACCCACCACCACAATGACACACTTCCTCTAACAAGACCATACTTCCTAATAGTACCACTCCGAGGGCAAGCATATTCAAACCACCACACCAGCTTAAAGTTATATCCGTTCCACTTTGCAATGTCCATAGTTTTGGTGTAGTGATAAGCTTTGGCTCCATTATCTTGACTCAAATTTCAACTGACTGGATGAGCCTAGTCAGTTTCTTTAACTTTTGTGCTGCCTGAGGTTCTGCATTTATCAATTGATAACAATAATAGCTGTACCTCTCAGAGAATTTTTATACAGACTCAATAAAATATTCAATGAACACCTTAAAACATGATTTAGCAGATGGTTGACTTTATAAAAGCAGTTAAATGGGGCTCAGTGGTTAAGAAAATTTGCTGCTTTTCAAGAGGATCCCAGTTCAGGCTACAGCCCTCAAATGGCAGCTAATAGCTACCTGTAATTCCTGTTCCAGAGGATCTAATACTCTTAGGGACTCCAAGAGTCCATATACACCTGATCCTCCATGAGTGTCACATGATGCACATATTTACATTCAAGCAAAACAGTCACATAAAATAAAACTAAATAAAATGTTTAAAAATAAAATCAAAAAGCTCAGTAAGTGACATTGATAATTGCCATATTATCCTCCATTTGTAGTCTTAAAACTAACAGGCTATCAATTAATAACAATCCCAATCAAAATAATCATTATTGTGTTTAGCACTATGCAAAATTTTTTATCTTGTCTTATTGGTGTCACTCCAAGGAAACACCATACAACAAGCTCATTGGCTTACAAACAACAAAAATAATTTTTTTTATAGTTCTAAAATCTGGACTGTTCTCCAAAGCATCAGAAACGTTTGCATCAGGTGTGGACGTTTCTAGGTCACAAAGAACCCTATTTGTCAGTGTCTTCACATGGTAGGAGGACCTCTAATGGTGGCTCCCTGCAGGGAAGTTTTGTAAGAGCACAAATTCCAACCAGGAGGGCTTAACCCTAATCATCTATCACATCTGAAAGGGCAACATCCCATGACCATCACAGTAGAAGTTAGGATTTCAACAAAGGACCACAGCGGAATAGGCATTCAACAAACAAATATCAAGATAAACTCCTTGTGGAAATGGTATTTAGAGATGGGAACTCATTGATGCCTTTTACTATGTTTACGTTTACCTTCCCTTACGAACAGTAGAAAGAAAAATGCATATAATTATAGAGAAGTATACTGTTAAATAATTCTCCCAACAAACACTACTGTGCTCTTCATAATTCCATATGGCATTCTCAAGAGAGTAGTTGCTTCGTCCTTAGTTTGGATAAGTTCTAAACCTTCTGAACTATTCCTTACTACAAATACCTCAGTGGCTGTCATGGACCCTGATAGAACTTGGTTTGCTATGAATGGAAGATTAAAACTTATGAGATGTTACACTCCAAGAAGGGGAGGTAGTGTCCTAACGACAAGTGAATAGAAAGGAATATATAAGGAGTCATATGAATAAATGACAAGTAAGTAGAGGGATACACAGTAGACATTCTCACTTAATGATCACTGTACCCATCTGTTTTATCTGTCCTATTTTCCACAAATATTGGAAGCTTTATTGGAAGCTATATTGGAGCTCTAGCTAACTTATATTTTAAAGGTGTAGTTTGTGAAGATAATATTTTATTGTTTTAGAATTGTAATTTTAAAAGGAAATGAAAGATATAAATCCTTTTCACTATTGTCTGACATAATATCAATATCTGTAATTCAATTATAAGTTTTCTCTTCAGGAAATAGACATTAATTGGAGTCTATGGTATTTGTAAAATATTGAAAGCTTTCCTTAATATATCTAGCAATCTTACCAAAATATAGATTATTCATATTTTACAATAGTTTTGAATATTAATGCTTAAAAAATTTAGGTAGCCTTTAAAATATTTGGCCAAAAAGTATGAAAATTGGGCTTTAATTTTAATACAAAATAATGCTTAGAGACTGAGATGGAGGAAACACATGCTTACTTGATTAAATGTTTGAGTTTTGAAAGCTCAAATAAAAGCTCTTCTAGAGAGTGGGGAGAATCTACAGAGGTGATCAAGAGCTCCATAGGAAATACTCAAGAAAGTATGAAAATGTAAAATTTTTATCGGGGTAAAAAAAACAGTTATAAGTCTGCCCAGGTTTCATTTTTAAAGGGGGGTAGGAAGGTCTCAGGAAAGAGGTTAATTCTGGTACCTTACTTTGGTTTATTTAACCAGTTTTCATAAACTGGAGGAAAATAGAGATTGAGCTCTCTGGAGATGGAATAAAAGGTTCTTTGAGCATACAGAACATCCATCCAGTTGATATGCTTACTCCACATACAATGTGTGAGACTCACTCCATATATAATATGTGAGGCTTTAGATTCTTATTCTGCAGTATATTATCACTTTTCTAGACAGGATGGTGAATTATATCTTAAATTCTTTTTAAAATATTACCTGTTTGTACCCAACTATGCATATATATCAGGACTAAAATTAGACTGTAATATATTGGTAATATACTGGTAAAAATACAGGCCACTGTACATAGATTTTTCCATTTGTTCTTATATTTATGAGATAGGCAGCATCATGTCTTCTTTTGTAATAATAGATTAAGTGATATGAGAGAATTAATAATTTGCTTTAATGAAAAATATTGAGGATGGGATTTGTTCTTCAAATGCTGAATTGTTTAAAAAAAAAACAACTGATTCATGTTTTATGATATCTCCATAAACAAAGCTACAAATAGAATCTGCATGGTGACAACTGAGAGATTAATGGGGTATATAAGTGGTTGCAAAAGATAAACCACAGTAAGTTCCAGAGACATCACTAACCATACGATACACCCTCTGCAGTACAAGTTCACAGTGTGTCCCAGGGATATTATATTACATAAAGCTGAAATGATTCCTAACCTTTTGGAAGATAGAAAACATGCAAACAGGTGACCTACTGACCCATAGTTATAGATCAATTAATATGAAATTAACAGAAAAAATTAAGTTAGGTCACCTGTCTATTCCTCTGGCTTTCATTACAAGTATTTCCAATATGTCTACCTTGTGTTGGGTGCTATGATATAAAGATGAGGATAATAGCAGAATATCATATTAATTTGTATGATGTAGATGTGATAATAGCAGCATGTCAGATGAATTCCTATAATGTAGATGTGATCATTGGATTGCAGATTTTCTAGGTACCCATGCAAGGCACTGATGTGTCTATAAGTTCCAAAAATCAAGGATGGAAGGAGTCTTAATGTGTTTGTAAATCTCAGCAGCACACCTGTAATACCCCCATGCAAAACAAACAAAAAAAACTGAAAAAAAAAACAAAACAAACAAACAAACAAACAAAAAACAACCCTCTGAGTAACCAGCATTGTTAATAGATTAGTTTGTAACAAGAGCTCTGGGAAGCAATGTTAGCTATCCCAGCACCTCTTTGGGACTTCATACGCTAAACTTTAGAAGGCAGAACTCAGACCTCAGATGGCTGTCGTAAGATGAGAATGAAGCAAATGAAATGTTCAAATGAAATATTTGTATGGCAAAGGAAGATGTTCTTGCTTACAGTCGTGTAAAACGGAGAGACCTGCCTTATAAAAACTGTGCATTTTCTGATACCTGAAAGAACACTTAGAAAACACCCCTGTAGTGTAAGATTATGTTCAGTTACTCCTCACCTTACATCTGAAATGCTACAAAATTAGGTTACATTCATTGGGTAGTATAGAAGACATATGGACCACCCGTAATCCAGGGTGCCTGGCAAGCATGCAAATTTCACATATTCTAATGTACTGTTGAAAAAATACTAATGGGTAACTTCTGTGGATGTGTTTAAACTTATTAGGCATCTACATAAACTTCCGTATGGGAAATTTTCTAGGTAAAGGAAAATACTATGCACCCTGTTTCAAAACATATTGGCTAGTCATAGAAAAGGGCTGTGTGGCAAAGTTTCCAAAATAGCCTGACAATTTATATGCTTTTGTTTATAAAACTAGCCAGGATATTTTATTCATTTAGCCAAGTATAGCATGTTAGTGTATCTGTGAAAATTCAGTAATTCAGAAAGGTAAAAATGTGTTTGCTTTTGGTCAACAAATAATGTAAAATTTCTGATTGGAGAAGATTAAAAGCACAGTTTGGGGCCTTTGTGTTTTTAGTACTGGTCATTATATTTAAGCAACTGGTTTCAGTTGTTAGTGCTATATCTACATTATGTAAAAAAACAATTTGTTTGTTGCAGAGGCCAACATGCTAAAGACTATTATTGAAGAATTTTTCTTTGGGGCATTATTAGTTCTGTAATTAGAAAATGTGATCTTAATGTCTTCCCTGTGAAACACATTCCTTGGATGGCTTGTTAGATAATTTGAGACAAAAAAATCCATATGCAATTCTCCTATTGAGGAATCATTGTCTCAGGGTGCTACCATGAAGTAAGGAATGGCTTTGGCTGCTAAGATATGTTGATTCCTCCAGATAGTCAAAAAAAAATGGGGATTATGGCATTTAAATCAGCATCACAACGCATCAAGTCATTTTGTCCTGCTAACCACTTTTCTGCACTTATGAAATATGATACTTGTCCTTTTCCATATTAAAAATCTTGACCCATCTCATCTATGTTGCCTAGAACATGAGCTCATCCATTCAGTCATTTAGAATAATTGCATGCTGATGGTGTTGCATTTACTGTGTTGACCTAGATAGAAGGAGCTGTTAAACCATGTTTAGGACACCAGGGGATGTGATAGAGGGAAAGAGACATTTGATATGAGCTCAAATGAGCTATGCAAGAAAGAAGATGAAATGACATTGACCAAACATGGGATTTACAAATGAAAAGTCCCAGGGGTAAGGGAGGACCACACCTAAGTAGAGATTTTCAGATGCTCTCTGGAGGTTAGCTCCATGTACATAGGCAGCACTGGCTGGAGGTAAGGCTGGAGAGGGAGATATATTTACATAAATCTTGTTACTGCGGTATTTCAGTATTTCTTTTAACATATTAAGGAGTAAGTCACCACTCCGACTTCTGCAAATCCTGTCTTACAAAACCAACCTGAACTCTAGCTCGAAATTCCGTATCCCTTTTTTCACTCTCATTCTCAATACTCTATCATATTTTTGCTAAACAATATTTGTAATTGCATTTTTTGTTGTTGCGATTTCTAATTATTTTCAAACTCTTAAAGTGGGTATAAGTTCATCAAGGTAGGATATTATTTTATCCTTCTCCTCACTTGAGCACCTCATGGGCACTTGCTTTTACATCCATACTGATTATTTTTTGTGAAGTATGATTCTACTTTATGATGATTGTTATACTGAAACTCTGCAGTGCATCTCATTTCTTCATGCCTTCAAACATATTAGTGGAATGCCCTTCATTAAACAAGCATGAAAAGGAAATATTGACCAAAGGTTACAATGTCAGATTGACTCCTCTGTAATGGTGAAGAACCACCCATATTTCCCAAGAATTAGATAAATAACATCATGATGTAATAAGAAGGCTGACCATTTTTTGTGTGCATTATCTCTCAATGTATCTATGCTTTCTGCTTTAGTTTGACTTTGGCATCCCCCAAAGGACACGCACAAGGACCCTGGTTTTATAGCATTTCCCCAAGCTCTTCATGAAACTAAAATTTGAGATATTCTTGAATTTCTACTTGTTAATTTTGAATAAAATGATGTATACAGAAATGAATTCATATGAAACAGAAGCTCTTGTTGATAATATAGCTACTACAATGCAACAGCTTCTTAAATAAAAATGTATCTCTAAGAAATATTTGCCTCAAGAAGTGATCTTTGTAATCTGCCTGTGCATGTTTGCGTGTGTGTGTGTGTGTGTGTGTGTGTGTGTGTGCACGCACACACGCTCATTGTTGGGGAACTATATAATACAATACATTGTAACTCCTTTTACATTGAAAGCATCTCTTTGTTTTCTTTTACAGAATTGTCAGCACCACACTGCTGGTGACTTCTGTGAGCGTTGTGCCCTTGGATACTATGGAATTGTCAGGGGATTGCCAAATGACTGTCAGCCATGTGCTTGTCCTCTAATTTCGTCCAGCAACAAGTAAGATTGATGCACATAACTGCATTTTCCCATGAGTAATCCCATCTGCCTGGCACATGGACTCTATGATTTGCCAATATTTCTAAATAGTCAAAAATCTCAAGCCTTGATATTTTTTAAATGAGATTAAAAACACAAGTAAAGTCAGTGTGTGTCTACTCCTCTAAAACCCTCTTTTAAGTAAATAATACTTATTGGTATAAATGTAACTATCAATGTTGAAATTGGGTTTATTGCTAAGACAAATGTGTGTAAAGACGTACATGATTTTATCCGTGCACAAGCTTTGTGTGAGCTTTCCATGTTATCTGTGATTCAGTTGCGAAGGATTGTCTGAGTGTATATGAAACCATGTTTGTGGCTGTTTCCTCTCATCTTATATGTATTAGATTCAATATTTGGAAATAATTATCAAAGAAGCAATTGAAAAATACCATGATGAAGTTAGGATAACTTATTGTTAACTGCTTTTTTAAGAAGTTGGAACTGGCTAAGAGCACAGACCCCCCTTTCATTTTAGATGGTTTGAGCGTGGTACCATGGAAACACTGCCACAGGGGAAAACGTGAAATATTTCATTTCCATGAGGTCTGAACCTTCTGCCTTGGTTTATACCTATTTATTGCAAACTCCTCAATGTTTTCATTTACCTTTTTGCTAATGCTGTCTGTACTTTCTATTGGTGATTTGTATCCTTCCATTGCCACATGGTAAAGTCATTTCACTCTAAGAATTTGTTTTTGAAAAGAACGTATGACAGTTTTGTCTGGAATTAGAATTCTGGACACCTTAGGAATAAAAGAGCTACAAAGCCATGCAGATGAAATAAGCATCCACTGGCAAACACTCACCCTATTTCCTCATTGCTAGCTTTGAATGCATTCTGAAAACAGTTGCGTGCAAATCACCTCCTTTTTTTTTCCAAGAGCACAATTTTTTCCAGAGTGTCAAACATAGATTGTTAGGTGTTGTGGCTATTGATGAAGATAAAATATATGATTTTATTGCTCAACTACAAAATTATACTTGTATGAAATAGAGTATTATTTTTCCATTTCCCTTTCCCAGCTCTCCCTCCAATGCCCATGCTTAAACAAAGGAATGCCTTCATTTCATTGTTTATTAAAATGTAAACCATTTAGACTTAAAACAAATTCAGTCATAATTCCCCCCTTAGATGTACTTTAATACCCACAGCTACAGAGTGCAAAATAGAAATACTGTTGCTTTTTAGAGAGGCTTCTTATAAAAGTTTGGCATTAAAAGAAATCGTCACAGAATTCAAAGTCATGAGTACCATTCTTTTTTAAAGCTGTATTTATTTATTTTATGTATATGAGTGTTCTAGCTGCATATACACCTGCATGGTGGTTTTGAGCCACCATGTGGTTACTGGGAATTAAACTCAGGATCTCTGGAAGAACAGACAGTGCTCTTAACTACTGAGCCATCTTTCCAACCCCCCAAATATCATCCTTAATTGGAGAATTGTCAAGAACATGGTGGAAGAAGTACTATTACATATAATATATTACCAAGGTAGATTAGGCGTTTTCACAGGTTGGGGTAGTAAGAAATTATATGCACAAATGCCTAGAAAACAAATCACAGGCATGCTTAAGAACTAGAAAGCAAAAGCATTTGGAGTGTGGGGTATACACAGTACTCCACAATTACTGAAGATGTCAGATGACGAGGAACATGAAGGCTATATTGGAGAAATATCTGAGTGCTAGCCCATAAAATTATTATTTAACTTTCTTTGTTAATTTAAAACACGAAGGCATACTTTCTTTTCAAAACAGTTAATATGGTCAGAAGCACATTTTAGGAAGCCTGTGTCATGAGAGACCTGAATGAAAAGAAATGAAACATGCAAAGAGGAAAAGCAATGAGACCAATTAAAGGGCATTTGCATTAACCTAGGCAAGTGATAATGAGATCCGGACTCTAGGTAACAGCCACAAGAGGGCAGCACTGGGATGGGTGGGAGGGACTTGTGGGCGGCACAACTGGTAACTAAGTGTGAGGGTGAGACAGTCAGGAGTTAAAGGCTGGTGATTTTAGCCACCTCACCGACCCCCATCCCAAAATGGCAGCACACAGGGAATCAGGAGAGAGCTGCTGCTGAGGACAGGTAATTTAAGGTTTAAATGGGTTCAAATTGATGTGAAAAGTCTGTCTGAATGGAAATATGCAAATAGCTGAACGGAATGGAAATCTGAAAATTGCAGGACCATACGAAGGAAGAAATATGTTAATAAATGAATTAAAGTCAGATTGGATTTCCCAGGCAGATGTTCCCCAAGGCGAGCACATAGAGCGAAGGCAAAATGGGACTTTGGTTGGGAAATCTCCATCACTAAAAAATGAAGAGCAAATGCAGGAGAAACCAGAGAGAGCAACCCTCGGGCAGTGCTGTCCTTGGTACCCAGGGAGGAGCAATAGTTAGCAAACATCCGGCATTGTTCTTTCAGAGGAGACTGAGCAAACACAGCAGTTTGTAACTGGAAGGATCACTGTTGAAGGTCGACAATAGTGGAAGTCAACTTTAAATAAAGAGAGTCTTAAGAGAACCTGCCAGTTTTAGGAAGTCGAAAATATACAATTCTAGCTTGGTTGGTTAGCAGAATCAATAAAACATCTTATTCACGTATTTTTATTTCATAATTTGATTTGTTTTATTTGAGTATAAATTTTATTCCAAGGAGCCTGAACGACTTAAAACATGATAGTTATAGCCTCAATGGGACTGGGACTTTATTAACCGCAACTGTAACTAGTCCTATTAAAATATCATAACCCCGTGTTCAAAAGCCAATACATAGACAGTAAAATATATATGTGTGTGTATCCTACCATTTATTCAATTTTCTTATCATACATTTTAGAGAAATGCTAGCCAAAAAGACTAAACTGATTTCATGGCCAGCTGTAGCTTGGAACATAAAAGCCTAATTAACAAAAAAGATCCATGGATGATAAGAAGGATTAAAAGGCAAAGTAGAAGAATGAGTCACGGCAAAGAGAGGCACTTTTCCCCAGTTTGTAAAAATCGATTGTGAGCTACAGATGGGAGAGGTGAAATGTCTTATTTCGGTGACTTCAGTTATGTGGTCCATGAGAAAGAAAAGGCAAGGAAGACTCTGTGACGAGATACTTACCATCACAGCCTTAGCGTCATCTCATATCAACTACCACAAACCTTCAGCCGTGTGGCCCAGCACCATTTACACACCCTTGAGTGTTGTAGCGTGTACATCCAAGGAAAGGGCAGACCTTTTTATGGTAGTACCAGGAACCCATGTCGGTCTGTCTTTGCAAGCCATGGCTCACACAGCACCTTTCCATGAGAGGTTGAATTTAGAGTTGCTAGCTCACTTCCGAACAAACTTAGAAACCTAACCCAGTCCAGTTTTAAGAATCCTGTTCAAGGCCCACATCCATGAGCAGTGTTTCCCGGCCTTTATCCCTTTTCATGCATTTATAGCATGTCTTAACCTCAATCAGATGCTCTTTCCGATACCAAGCTTTAACTAAATAGTAAGTACTCCATCTCAATAGCCTGAATAAGAGAGAAAACACAAGTCCTGCCCCAACATTGTGTATGGGTCTCACATAATTATACATTCCGTGAAGATATGGGTAATATTTTATTTGTTCCTTTGATGACTAATATTTAGTGTCAGTCCAACTCAGTGCCATCTGAGAATACTTTATCATCTTGGGAATATATAAGCTGGCAGAATAGTCTCATTTCTTGCTCCCAGAGCTTGTATTTTTTTTTTATAAGACAGTGAACAGAGACATGTACTGTAGTAATAGTTAGGTTGAGATAGTGCTTCCAGGAAAAGCATGTAGCCAGTGTGTGTGTGTGTGTGTGTGTGTGTGTGTGTGTGTAGGGGGGTGAGATGCACCATTTTCAGTAAGGGTCAATGCCCTCCACAGACAGATGTGGCTGGTGTGGAGATGGTAATGAACTGGCAGAATGAGCCTTAAGGAGCAGCTGCAGGATTAGTCCAGCTGAAGGGAAACAGTGCACTGACTCTTCAACAAGGCCTCTACCCAGCCCATGGCTGGCAGAGACCGGGTTAATGCAGCTGAAGTAGAGTGATTTGGAAGAGGTATCATTTCCATGGAGGTCAGAGGCAGCACAGCATAGGATAGTGTGATGAGCCACTGAGAGTGGCTCCCGTGGCATTTAAACATCAAACAACAGTTTTGTTGACTGTAAAATAGGGGACAACATTGTCTCTGTCTATTCAGCAAAGGGAATAGATGCCTAGCCGTCGACTAAGCTGAGGAAAATCAAGCAAATTTTCTGCAGAGGAGTTGAAAATCAGCTTAGATGTTAGAGTTGACACAATGTTTAAAGCCCCTAGGATGAAGGCAGAGACTTAGAGGAGAAACCGGAACCCGAGCTCGAAATCGTGTTAACAGATGAAGAACACAACACACATCCAGTAAAAAAGCAGCCTGAGAGCAGGGATGAAAACCAGCAGGAAATGGTTTCCAGGAGACCAGTCTGCTCTGTGATCCAGGGAGGGTCTCACACAGAACAGGCCCTGTAAGTTTTGCAAACTGTGTGGTGTCGTATTTGAAACTAGACTTCACAGGGAAATAGAGACAGGTGGTCTCTAAGCAAGCTGAACAAGGATTTCCAAATGCTCCCACAAATGAGATCCGAGTCAGGAGTGGAGAGTTGTGAGGTGGAACACTGAAGGAAGATGTCATCCCTCTATGCTCCTTCCAAAGCCCCTTTAAAACTCGAAGGAAAAAAAAAATCAAACTCTGCAACAAAACACATAATTCAACAGTTTGTATTAACTCGTCTAGAACTGCTACATTCCCATACAATATTTTAAAGATATTTTATTTATTGAGGAGTTTATTATTTTATAGAAATCGATTGTAGTTTCGCTCTATAGGCCAGTGTAGATGTTATTTAAAGTGTCTAGAGTCTGTTTCCCAGGGCCTATATATGAATATTAATTGATGTGATGCACACGGGCACGCACCCACACACATTTTCGGCATCAAATTTAAAGTTAAAGAGCTGAAAACTTGATAGATAGGACCATTACCAGTCTGGAGGTCCAAGATCTAGGGAAGACAAAAAAATATCAATTGGTCAGATAACGAGGCCATAAGTAGTAGATTTATTCATTCGCACACTTTGCCAAAGTTAAAACTTGGCATCCATTCACAAACCATGAATTTGATGCATGAGTAGCTATAATAAGATACAACCCTAATGATGCCCATACCAAAGAGTATGGTGTTAGCATGTGTTATTATCTGGGTCTTGCCCTGGAAACAATACTTCCTATTGCTTCTTTGTGTGGAATGATTTAGAAGACACCAAACAATGAAATCGGTTATCTGAAGCATCACTGCTTTCCGGAGCGGAAGTTTCCTCTTCCTAAGGCTCAGGGACGCCCTGTTTGCCACAGGGTTTGAGCTGTAGCCTGGCTGTGGTATGTATATGTGATAGGGAAGTTGATTACAGGGCAGTTATTTGAAAGTCCATAAAATAGTGACCACATTTTGTTCATTTTAGTTTAGAAAGCTCTGTCTTCTTACCACATACTAAATCAAATTACTTTATGTACTTTATTCAAGTGTTGAAGTCTGGTAGGTTACGAAAGGCCCTGTTGTATTCTGAGTGAAGCATTCATTCGCACTCTATATATTGAACTTGCAATGGCAAGTTGGACTGAAATTTCAGAAAAAAAATACATGGTTTTTGTATCCTCTTTCTTTTGTTTGGTTTTTCACCTGGAGGGTGTTCAGCGATACCTGGCCCAGTGTAAGACATATGCACACACGTTCCCATCAAAATTCTTTGAATTAATAAAAATTGTGATCATTTTGTTGAAATGTAATATGTATATACATTTCATAAAATTATTTCAAATTCCAAAAATGCTGATATTTTTAATGTGGTACCTTATTAATTCATCAAAAATGAACCAATTTTGTTATCTATCATTAGTATTTGTCTTACCATAAATAGGAACTTTATCAATATTTGTAAATATATTTATCACACACACGTGCCCAAAAAATGTCCCAATGACCTTGGTAATGGGAAGAATTACTGAATTTTATTAAATAAGTGATTAACATTGTCTGTTATTTTCTGGTTCAGTTTCAGCCCATCTTGTGTATTGGAAGGTCTGGAAGATTACCATTGCACAGCCTGCCCAAGGGGGTATGAAGGACAGTACTGTGAAAGGTACAGACAATCACACATGGGGATCAGAAAGTGTCACGATACTATTAACTGCATTTGTGATGTTTATCATTTATACTTGAGTAATTAATGCACAACTATTTTTATAGCTTTAAAGGTGCTCCTTTAAAAATTTGTTTGTTCTAATTTCATGCTGAGACCTTAGTGATCCCAAATAATTTCATGATTATTTTATTTATGTCTTAATACAAACAGAGTCAGATATAATTTTATGAGAACAAATGTCAGGGTTTTCCAAAGCTTTTTGGTAGTTATGGAAATTGAGACGCTGGCCACATTGTTCTCAATTTCACTGGCCAGGAGTATCCAGAAATAACTTAAAACATTGTACTTTTCTTAGCATTTTGGCTGTGAACAAGTGGGTCTTTGTGTATTCTAGAACTACATAGTAATGAGGGTAATTAGTCTAGAAAATAAAGCATTTGTTATTGAGCCCCCTTTTTAGCAGGCAATCAACATTCTTCAAAGAAATCAAAAAATTCAAAATCTGGGAAAGCACCATTAAACTGAATTTAGGTTCCATGAAAACGCTCAGCTAAGGAACACAGCTCCAGACTGGCTGTTTCTCAAGAAGCAAATTCACATCTTTCAGATACACATTTACATGAGACCAGGAAGGTTCAAATGGTTAGTAGCACTGGTATTTAAGACACTGCAGGGTAACTAATACTAACTATTATTGAGATAAACCTGTTCTGTGATCTTAGTATAAGTGATAGTAATCTGATAGTTTTATAACAATTTGTAGACTTAGCTTAGTTCCAGCAACCTATCTGGGTCCCAATTTTCTCCCTACTTAACACAGTTTTCCTGACCATCAGATGTGTAAGGGACCCTACTGGTGTCCTGCCCAGGTTCCCTCACAGGAAAAGGTATAATTCACCTGAGAATGTTCCCCTTCTTTCTCTGGTGGCTCAGTCAAAAATTAATGAGAGAATGGATTTTAAAAGTCTATATCCTCTGCCTAAAAGCAGAACAAATTTTGAGACTTTCTTTATATTCTAAGCTTTTCTGTGTAAGAAAGCTAAATTGAAAATCACCTGAAATCACACTTAACTCACAGTTTTCTTTCCCATAGCCTGTTTGCCCACCTCACTAGAGATTCCTAGGAGCTCCTGAAACCATTAGTCATATTTTTAAATTAAAACAGTATTTGTTGTTATTCCTTTCAACTACTTATGAGTCTTTTATACAACCAGCAATGGTTATATGGATAATGGCAATAGAAATGAATGGAGACTATAGATGTAAGTTTTGTGAATTCCAATAAAATGTATGTTTATACGATATATTTTCAAAGATCTGTATATGATAGCTACACGTTATACCCAGCACTTTCATACATATATAGAATGCTGTGCTCGTACTGCACATATCACTGGGAATTAGCAGAGATTCAACAGCTTATAATATAAATACCTCAAAATGTTTTCAGTTATATGGAAGATGCATAGATTATTTGGACATAGATTACAGATAATAATGGTAGGTCTTTGTTATATCTGTCATGTCCTTTGGGATTATGTTGAAATGAATATTCATTTAATGCCCTTGTAATATCATTACTGAAAGCGACCCTGGGTACCAATGGGATCATTTGTAGCGATTTATAACACAGATACACAAATACTTTATGCTACAGATAACTTTATAAATTGACATTACCACTATCTACTAAAGCAGCTGTGTAGAAAAGACTAGAAGAATGTATAGTAAGATCACAATTTCACAATTACTGTCTGATAGCAGAGTGATCACAGAAATCCATCATTTTAATATGCATTAATGTAGAATCAGTAGGAGCTGGCAGTTCACGCAGCACTGGCAAACCTGAGTGGTTTGAATTGTTTTTGCAATTCTCAAATGTTGTTATAGCTTTGGATTTATCATCTCTAACATATAAGCGATCAGGTTATATTTCCCTTAAAAATTGCTTCCATTCAGCTAAATTAAACCAAAGGTCTTGGTTAAATTTTTATTGTAACTTTCTAGATAAATGTTTTCCACTTAAGAGAGCTCCTTAAATCATTTAAATCGCCTTATGACCTGCCCAGAGGCAGTCAGGGTCTAAAACTGCTTATGTTCCTTGATTGTTTTATAATATAGAAGCCCCTCCTTATACTTTATCTTCATTAGTCTTGTACACTCATTTCGTGTGCACATGCTAAGAAACCAAGTGACCAAGCCAAGCCAATTCTCAGCTACTCAGGAGGCTGAGGCAGGAGGATGGCATATTCGAACTCCTACAAACTGAGTTTGAAACCAGCCTGGGCAACTATACGAAAACAAACAAAAATGAACAAAGATTCAGAATGTATATTTTCATATGCAGGACCTGAGGCACAATCCCTAATAACACAGGTGGACATACACTTATACGAGGGCATGCGCATGTGCGAGGACAAACACACACACACACACACACACACACACACACACACACACAGAGACAGACACACACACAACACACAACACACACACATACACACACCAGCAAACTTAAAATTAAGACTTTCATTAATCTCCATTCTTTTGTCCTATCCCAATCTAGGTGTGCCCCAGGCTACACTGGCAGCCCAAGCAGCCCTGGAGGTTCCTGCCAAGAATGTGAGTGTGACCCTTATGGCTCTCTGCCGGTTCCCTGTGACCGGGTCACAGGACTCTGCACGTGCCGCCCTGGAGCCACAGGAAGGAAGTGTGATGGCTGCGAGCACTGGCATGCACGCGAGGGCGCCGAGTGTGTCTGTACGTATACTAACTTAGCCTCTAGTTCTGTCTGCCTCAGTTCCAACAAGCTCTGTGTTTCCTTGTTTGCAGTAGCTGGTGCTACGGCATCTTTTCTGAAGCTCTCTACCCACCTTCTGCTGCTGGCATGCTGTTTGTATTCCCCTCCCGCTAAGCAAAGAGCTGTGGAAAAAATTCTCAGCAAGCTTTAGTCAATTCATGGAAGACCTATGACAAAGCTCCTCGAGACAACTCTTATTTTTGCCCATCCCAGGATTTGCCATTTTGCCTCAAGTTGGCACTGCCTTTGTGACAGATTAAAGATCCGAGTGTATTAAATTTTTAGAATCCTCCTGAATTTGTAATTGACTGGATAGGCATTTTAAGCCTTGAATTACAACTGATTTCCTACCCCAGATTTTATATAATGCTTTGCAATTTCTTCTCGAACTACAAAAACTGGATGTGGTTACAGTATATTCAAGTTTTTAAGTATTTTTACTTACAGAGTAAACAGTGGAGAATTGATTGCTTCTCTCTCTTCTCTCCTTTTCCCTCTCCCTTTTTCCCTTTCCCTCTTCCACTCTCCCTTTCTCTCTCCCTCTCTTTCTGTCTCTCTCTCTCTCCCTCCCTGCTCTCTGCCCTCCCCCATCTATCTGTCTCTCATGTCTCCTCATTCTGGATTCAGTATTGAAATTACATTGGATTCAGTAGTTTAAATATGTAACACTGAATATTACTTAAGTCAACTCAAATCTAGAATAAGTTATTTATAAAGTTAAAGGGAGAATATTGAACCATGCTCAGCTTTTCTTTAAAAAATTTATTTTATTCCATTTTATTGTGATATTTGCATATTTCAGGGTATTTGTACCTGCTAGTCTTCCCTCTCTTAAGGTCTTATTGTGTCTAATTCTGAGTTGCATTTTTTTAAAATATTTTATTTATTTATTTTATATATATGATGAGTACACTGTAGCTATCTTCAGACACACCAGAAGAGGGCACCAGATCTCATTACAGATGGTTGTGAGCCACCATGTGGTTTCTGGGAATTGAACTCAGGACCTCTGGAAGAACAAGCAGTGCTCTTAGCCGCTGAGCCATCTCTCCAGACCC
Source organism: Arvicanthis niloticus (assembly GCF_011762505.2). Lineage (NCBI taxonomy): Eukaryota > Metazoa > Chordata > Mammalia > Rodentia > Muridae > Arvicanthis > Arvicanthis niloticus. Next base: position 16,916,989 of record NC_133438.1, read on the forward strand.
CTCTGAGTTGCATTTTAAGAACTTAGGTCATGCTTCAGCTTTATAAAAGGTTGCCTCAGAAGCTAAAAGTGGGATTAAAACTTGGTCAAAATATTAAAACTGGGCCATTCGGAAAGATACATTTTTTTTTTTAAAGTGGGCTAGGGTCTGAAGAAATGGCTCAGAGAGTGAGTACTTGTTACTCTTTCAGAGGATCCAAGTTCAATGCCAAGCACCCATGTCAGGAGGGTCGGAACAGCTCCAGGAGAGCCAAAGGGCTCTGTTGGCCGCCATAGGCACCTGCACTCATGTGCACATACCCACACAGAAACACACTACATATCCAGAAATTAAAATATTTTAAATCTCTAAAGCGGGGTTTCTTTGAATTCCAACCCTCTTTAATGCAAATATATAATGCTTGGAGTAAATAGGAAGGCCTATGGATATGTTTGACTCAGGGTTTGAGAACTTAACGCCACCTGCACAGAGCTCCCTCGTGACGTTTGCACCGGGATAGGGAATAATAAGTAAAAATAAGTGAGAAGGTTGGTGTGAGGAAAGGTTATAGACGTAAGATGCATTAGTTCTATAGCACTGTTATTACACACACACACACACACACACACACACACACACACACACACACTTGTAATTATTTTAAAAATAATTTTAAAAGTAGACCCAGGCCAGTAGTTGGACTCCACAGGCAAAAACCCTTGCCACCAAACCTCACGATATCAATTCAATGCCTGTGATCCACATGGAAGGAGACAAGTGGCTTCCACAAGTTGTCCTCTGACCTACACACACATGCTACAGCACACATGCACACATACACACACACATGCACACACACCCACGTACACACACGCATAAATAAATGAATAAATAAATAAATAAATAAATAGATAAATAAATGGATTTTAGTGGGCGGCCAAATACCCCACAGCACTGCTTCATTATTGACATGGGTGTATAACTAGCTAACATATAAACACATCTCAATAATCACTGAACTACGAGTAATCGTTTTATTAATTATGCAGATGTCAACCTAGAAAAAGTAACATGTTTAATAAGGTATGTAAAAGTTAAGCAGTAGCATGTTGAAAGCAACAAAGATGAAATAAAAGGATTAATTTTTTTAAACATTTGTTTTAAAAAAGAACTGTGATTTTTTTTTTCCCAGCCAAATAAGCTTCACGTTCTTTTTCTGGTGATTAATTCTTTATTTACATATTGAATAAATGTATCAAAAAAAAAAAAAAACTTAACTCATCCCTGCCATGCATCTCTGATTTCCACATGCTCTGTATGATAGTCATTTAGAAAGCATTGAGCCCATGGTGACAGTCACTTAACCATTTACTGTCTGTTCGCATTATTCTTGGCAAAGCAATGCACTCACACCTGCTGATCATGGGGTTCACTCTCATTACTTTGACCTGGAGAACCAATTTAATTCTCATATAATTCATACAAAGTAACCATCGTAGCAGTATCTAGTTTCTACCAAGCTGAGACACACTCTTCTCACAGTCAATAACATGCTCACTGAGACCAGCACAGGCATTTATTTTTCTTACTCCTTCTCATATTCTGTCTCTGCACTGAGGTCCTTCTCTTGACTCACACCCCCGGGCAGTGTAAAAGCCCACTGTGATCCCACGTAATGAAGCAGGCCCCAAAGATAAGATGCACTAGGTCAGTCTGTTCTTTGGTCCCTTGATCTAATTTAGCTTGGGGATAGAAAAGTCTCTCACAAAGAGAATTGAGTATGAGCCAGAGCTATGTCCTAACTGATTCTTGTTTTCTTAAGATGCTTTAAAGCAGGGGTAGGAAGTAGGAATTGGGAGCAGTGGGCTGAGTGGGGGTGAGAGTGGGGGCCAGGGGGAGAGCAGCCAAAGAAAACCACAGCATGTTTGTATTAAACCTCAGAAACTGTCAAAAGATGAGAAAGGAAGAAAAGTCCAGAGTTGTTCTGTGTAATGGTTCTTAGGGTCAACATAAAGACAGGTGGAAGCCAGAGAGAACCATTAAGCCTGGAGGAAGACTATAGAAGGAATGTCTACTTACACAACACAGCTGGAAATAACGCAGGATAGAGGTATAGATAGCAAAGACATTCCCACAATTTAGCATTTTATTATGTGATAAGAGTCACTATAATATTCCAGAAGGAAATAAAAATCTCCAGGTATTCAGATTCAGGTTGTCCTGTTCAGGAGCAAGTCCCTTTGCCTGCTGAGCCATCGTATCAACTCAAGGTCCTCTGCTTTTCTTTTAGAGGCTGTCTTTTAAGTTTTAAAGATCATATATCTAATTAATACAGATACTTATTCATCAGACATTGTCTAAAGAGGCTGTGCTTCACTGCAATAAGAAGGATACATTAGGTTGGTGCTTAGGTTAATTTCATAAATTTGCTTTCTTATTTCTAAGTGCAAACTTGCAGGGTTTCTGTTTGGTTGGCTTGGTGCTTGTTTGGTTGGTTTGGTGTTTGGTTGGTTTAGTGTTTGTTTGTTTTTACATGCCATCCAGGCAGTCTGCTATTGAACTAAATCCCAGTCCAAATTTCACAGTTTGAACAAAAGGAATTACTTAGGACAGCTGGACAATGTTTATCTCTTAAGTGTATTTGTGATTCTGAATATTTTATTGTAATTCTTAGAACAGGGTTTCTACTTGGTAAGTTGAGTTACAGAAATCCATCCTCCTCTCTTATTCATAACTGGCATGTCATTTCATAAAATGAAAATACCTACCTACCCTGAAATTTGAGAAAAAAATGCAAAAAGGATTATGTATTCAATGCAAAAAAATATGAAACCCAAAAGTTGATTTGTTCATGTCCTATTTTCTTAAAATGTATAGTTAACAGAATAACTCATACAATGTTTAAAATAGACCATGAGTGGCAGAGTAAAATATAGAACACTCCTGGAGAACTGCAATTAACATTAGCAATTTTGACAAAATGTTACTCCATAGAATAAACCCAAAATACCATCTCATATCTTATAAATATCAAATTCATGCTCATGGTTCTGGCCACTGCATAAGAGGTATTTGTGACATATCTGTTTTGTTATTTATGTCACAATTTATTTAAAATGTAGCATATAAGAAGGAGCTTCTCTTATCAGTATTACAGTGGCAATTATGAACTTGATTCATCAGTTCTGCAGAGACACAATGAGGGTTCTTCTTCTTTAAATCTTGTTTCATGTTTAATTATTAGTGAGGGTGTGGAGGTCAGAGCACAGCCTGAGGAAGTTTATTCTCTCCTTACCCTGTGTAAGTTGTGGGAATCAAAATCAGATCATTGAGTCTGGCGACAATCATTCTTAAGCACCAGGTCCTCTCACTGGCCCAGCATTCTTGTTCTTAATAGCTAGTTGCCAGTAAGCATCCCACCATCAAAAGACACATGCCCTTGCCATCGCTAGAATACTGGTGATCTATTCTAATCAAAGAAGATTAATAATGACACTTACTTTTTACTATATACAGGAGTAGGAACACATGGTAGAATGCTGTCATTGTACAAACAGACAATATTTACCACTACGAAAGTTGGTTTTAAAAGATCTTTGGAAGTGATATATTAATCTATGATGTTAAATGTGATCACTCTTTGTTCTCATACCTAAATGTCATACTGTGTCTACCACCACTTAGTTTTCAAGCAGGCTACTTTGCAAAGGCCAGTGTGTTTGCCATAACTTTGTAGGACTAGAAACCATGCTGTGATGTTCAAATTCAAGTGCAGAGCAGTGCACAAGCTAGCTTACAAGCCTTCCTCTACTTATGTCTTTTATTAGTAGTGCACACTTATTTTTCTTGTTAACAGTCTGCTCTGCATCATTCCATACTACTGTTGTGTAAAACAGCATTTGTGAGGCTGATTCTGGATGACTCTAAGTTCCCTTCTTGCCACACTGACAACCCTGTGCCTTAGTAAATTAAGGCACTGAACAGTTGACTAACGGAGAGTGCTGGTCGCTATTGCTTTTATTTTAAACAGGCTTTTATTTAAAAGTAAACTAAACTCAGCTTCAATTTTCCACTCTGAATGAGCACAAAAGGTTTATTGACCCCCCCCATCCCCAAAGAAGTATAGACTCACGTATTGATTAAAATGAGATAGTTTTTTTCTAGACATTATTTCATAATCTCTAGAATGGAAATGCTACATATTGGAAGTGTCTTTATAAAAATGACACATGCTAGTTAGTTTTCTTGTCAACTTGACACATGCCTGGGTCATTTGGGAAGAGGGATTTACAAGTAAAAAAAAAAAAAAATGTTTCCATCAGACTGGCCTATAGAAAAGATTTGAGAAGGTTTTTTTGGATGTTGTTTTGGTTTCATTTGGTTTAATAGTGTTTGTTTGGCTGTTTGTTTTTATTATGAAAGACTGGTATAAGAGGACCCAGCCCACCATGTGTGGTGTTATTCTTGGCAGGGATGTGTATGGGATGTACAAGAAAACAAACCGAGCAAGCTATGAAGAGCAGATCAGTCGACAAACAGCATTCTTCCATGGCTTCTGCTTCCCTTTCTACCTCCAAGTTCCTATCCTCACTTCCAATCATAATGGATTATAAACTGTGAGATGATACTAATCCATTCCTCCCTAAATTGCTTTTGGTCATTATGCTTATTAGCTTCTTAATAGAAAGCAAGCCAGGACAGACCTGCCCACTCCTTTGAACTCTTTGGCTATTTTTGAAAGCAAGATATTTTGAACATCTCATCAGGGTTGGATGAAATATTTTCTTGGCTTCAGCTGAATCACACTTTTCATAATTATCTCTAATTGTCTATACTCCATGTCACTGACAACCATTTTTAGGCTCTCTCTACATTCCTCCTTTTTTTACCTTTCTGCACTCATTCTTTTTCTACATTCCTCTGGTGTTTATATGCTTTTACAATTCCATTTTGTTTTTTAAAAAAAAACTATATCATCGTTGAAGTGCAATAAACTTGTCTTTTCTGCTTTATTTTTCTCCATTGAATTTCTCTCTCTCTCTCTTTCTCTCTCTCTCCCCCCCCCTCTCTGTGTATACTGTATTTTGCTGGTATGTATGCAATTGTGTGTACATTTTTGTGGAAGACAGAGAACAGCAATGTTACTTTACCTCAAGTTCTCTGCCCATTGTTTTTGAGACAGGCTCCCTCGGAGATCCAGGACTCACTGACTACTCTGGATTGGCTAGCCACTAAGCCCAGTACACCCACCTGTCTCTGACTCCCCAGAGACAGTACCACAAGCTTGTGCCATCCTGCCTGGGTTATTAAGTATGTCCTGAGGATCAAACTCAGGTCCTCATGTTTGTGTGGCTACCGCTGCACTGAGTTCTCTTCAGATCTGGCTTTTTCCTACCTTATATAATTTGACTTTGTTTAAATGGTGTACATATTTGTATTTCACAACTTCTATATGTACTGATTTCTGAATCTCTACCTAAATTCACATTACTAGAAATTTGGAAGATTATTTTTTTGTTGTTACCTGATGATGCCAGAGAAATCAGGGTCCCCTCTTGGAATTCTTAGTCTCAATAAAAGGATGTAAAATCGTAAAATCAAAGATAAACAGAAGACCCAAATGGTTTTATAAGAGAGAGAGAGAGAGAGAGAGAGAGAGAGAGAGAGAGAGAGAGAAGAGAAGGATGAGGAGAAAGAAGAGGAAAAGAAGAAAACTTTAGGGTAGGCACGCTGTGAATTTCAGCAGCATCCCGGAGGAAGAGAATATAAAAGAGAAAGAAACAAAGCGATGCAGCTTGAGCTTGAGACAGCATAGATGCTAGCCACAAGGTAAATAGGCAGCCACACAGCAGGGAGGTAGGCTGTGGAGAAATAGTAAAGCCTACAGTACCAGGAAAAGCAGAGTGAAGCTCTGCTGGGCATCAGAAAGAAAAAGACAAGCAAGAAGGGGAAAGAAGAGTTAGTGCTAAGTCAGTATTCAGAAAGGCATTCTGGCCCAGCATCTTCTCACAGTGGCTCACAGGGACTGTCCAAGATGGCAGGAATTCTAGGAGAATAAAGTAGACTATTCTTAGGGACGATTTTTCTGTCTCTTTAATTGGCTTAAGGTGAACCGGCCTCCCTTAGCTATGTCATTTGACCTGACCAACTGGATTAACTCTAAACAAGGAGACATACATGTCTCTTCCTAGAGATGGAGGCTAGGAGGTAACACTTTCTCTTAATGGGCCTTCCCATGTTATTCTAATGATTACCAAATACTTTTGCCCCTTAATGAAAGAAATAATAGATGAGTAAACCTTTTGAGTATCTCTGAAATCATATCTCATTACAGACTCTGACTTAGAAATGATGAAGTATTACACCAAATCTGTTTTTAATAAGCCCAAAACAGGGTAATACAAAGTTTCCTTGTTTCTTAAGACAGGAATTTCACCTCAGGTTGGCGTCTCATTATTCATGTATCCCAGGCTGGCTTTGAACTCTCGATTCTCCTGACTTTTCCTCTAACACAGTGGTTGCAAATGTGAACAATCTGTCCTGCTTAAAGGTTCCTTTTTTAAGTAGCTAATGGAAAAATACACACACACACACACACACACACACACACACAATCAGATACAAAGATATATCAATGTCTTTCAGCTTTCCTAATTAATTTAACATATACATATTATGGCATAAATTTTATCTTTTGTTTAAACTGTGATTTATATTCACTTCTCCCTAGTTGATCTGAGCAGACAGTTTATGTATCTCTATCTAAAATTAGTTAAAGAGTTTGGCCTTTTCTAAGCAATCAGTCTGCTCATTTCTGCTTAAGCTTCGTTTTAAATGTAGTTTGTGAATTTTTTGTGATAGTAAGCCAGTAATTACTATGCATGGAGGATTCTGGTAGAAATGCAATATTTTGAACTAATTGCTAACAGAAAGATATATAATATCAGCTGCACGATTTGCCCCTTCAATGTGCCCAGCTATAACGATTTGGATTTAGTACTGCATTTGTTAATATTAGACACAAATTTATCCTGACACTTTTATAGGCAAAACTCGGAAACATTTAGTCATGTAAAATCTAATCATAGTCTTGAAATATTTGCTTTTACTTGCATGCATTGTCGGCTGGCTCTGGCTTATAAGCTTATCTGTATTATTGAATTAGGAGAATGGTTTAAAGAGGCTTGGAGGGTGTCCTGATTATGAGATAGGTATTAATTTACCCAGCAGTCTTGTAGGAGAGCTGTTCTTTATAGAACGAGAATACCCCTTGCCTCTCTATGCTCTTCAGATCTTCCTGTCTTACTGAATCCTATTTGTTTTTCATTTGCATGCCTATCGCCATACACTTCATACACTTTAAGGTCAAATAAAAGTGGTTTGTGGCATAAGCAAAATGATTCTTGTCGGAATAAAATGACAAGCCATTATGTAAACCGCAACCCCACCAATATACACCTTAGAACTCCATGATTGAGTTGGGTAGAAGCTTTGAAAAGTTCCTCCTGGCTATTCCGTTTATAAGTCTTTCTGAACCATTCAGACAGATGTGAGTGTAATACCTGGTGCTTACTATAAAACTTGCCTTTCACTTATAGAAATTTGCTTTACTTTGTTCTTTAAAAAAGCAAATGCATTGCCTATACCATAGGAATGAATAGTAGACCATTGGATCCAGAGATAAAATGGCACCAGTGAGTTCTTGGAGAGGCAATTAAGTGAGTTTTATTTCAAAAACTGAAGAGGAGGCAAAACTGATGTGAGGGTGTAAAATAAACAAGGGAGACTCGGTCTTCGTTGAGCTTCTTGGCTCAGCAGTTTTCTGTGGGTATATCCTAGAACACCAGACCGACTTCTACATTCTAGTCCTCGGGTTGTTCTTATATGAAATAAGTGGAGGAAACAAAAACTGGATCCTTTTCTTGGAAATTTCAGGGACCACCCAGTAAGAATCCTTCAGCAACATTATAAGAAACAATCTAGTCCAATTCCCTCTTGGAAATAAATAAAGTATACTGAGATAAATAAATTATAGAAAGGACAATCAAAGGATTCCTGATGAATAAACAACTTTTGAAGGCATAGTGAGACAAATTTTCTGAGGCAAAAAAAAACAAACAAAAACAAAAAAATCATCAAATCAAATTACTACTTATATTCTGGAAAATATAAATTCATAATTCAGCTTGACTGTAATTTTCATTGGGATTTCCCTTTCAATGAGAAAGGGATTGTCATGATTTTTCATATATATATATATATGTGTGTGTGTGTGTGTGTGTGTGTGTGTGTGTGTATGTGTGTGTATATACACATACACATGCACACACACATACGTGTTATGTGTGTGTGCATGTATGGGCGCATTTGGTGGCTCGTGTGCTGGGAATAAAACCCAAGGCCATTTATGGAGTTGGAAGAAGTGTTTTGCCACTGAACTGTGTATCCAACCCATTAACACTTAAGAATACTAAGAATTTTTACAAATGTTTGTTTTTAACTTATGAATTGAGACCTTAAAGTCCTTAGTTAAAACCCAAATCATAAGTATAACTCCCAAACAGTGGGCAGATATTGCTTATCTGTGAATTACATGATGGGGTTCCATCTGGTGGCAAGAAGGACAATGCTATGTCAGTTTAGTTAAACAGCACCTGTTAGTTCCCCCCTTAGGGGCTATGACCTCTCTCACCACAGGCTTTTTAGTGGGTTTTAGAACCAGATATGGATTCTCTCCTGTGGATTGGGCATTCAAAACAATATACCACTGTCAATGGCTTCTCTTCTCCGACTCCCTGCATAGCACCTCTCAGCACTGTGGAAGCTAAGCTAGCAGGGAGGGAGTTGTCAGCTCAGTTCCAAGCTTTTTCACACAGCTAATCTGCATCATGTCTTCTGGCACTAGACTATTACCATCTGGTTCTAGACGGTCACCAAGAAGAATAACAAGAGTGTACATTACTTTGGAGAACTCTATTCTTTGAAGTTCTCTAGAGTCTAAAGTCTCCCTTACCAAAAACTCACAAGGAGATTCCCACACCTGGCATTGTGATTTTGTGTAACAACCCATAGCTTCTAGACAGAATATTTTTTCTAGTATGCAGCAACCTCCTCTTTAACTGTTTTAAAATGGACTGTGCTTGTTTGGTTTGGTTACAGGATAGTAGACTTCCACTGGCTTTTTCAGACTTCATTTTGGTTAACACTCCCCTTACCCCCTTGTCATATTCTCTCGTCCTGTCCCTGTTTAACCTTTCGATTCCCAGCATTCCCTCACTACTTCATGTTACTTATACTATATTGTCTCCCCTCCCTCAAGATTTGTGGTCAGTATAGGAAGTGGAAATTACAGGATTACAGCATGGATCCACAGATGAAGAAGAAACATAGTGTTTGTTTTTCCTTCTTGTCTAGGCCATCTCATTTATTATAATAATGTTTTTCTACTTCCACCCACTTACCTTCAAATTCCATAATATCATTTTCCTTTGTAGCTGAATACAGTTCTGTTGCGTGATTTTCCACATGTTCATTATTCGTTCACCAATTGATTGACATCTAAGCTGATTCTGTCTCTTAGCTATTCTGAGTTGAGAAGCAATAAATACAGATAAGCAAATATTTCAGTGGTGGGGTATAAACTTCTCTAGGTATGCAAGGAGTATAATAAGAACAGCCATCCTTCTTGACATTAGGTAGCCTCTGTGGTCACCAGGCTACTGTATTTTCCTCCAACTGTTGTTCTTATGTTGTTTGTATTCCTTATGCATCTCTATGGCTTCTTGTTTGCCATCAAACATATCATTCTCACACTCAGACATTTCCTATGTGACCAGCATTTTTCTCTCTCAGATATCAAATTCCTACGCCCCTGTTTTTCCTTCCTTTTCATGAATGTGCACAATGATGCCATATTGAACCCTGTTATTTCTTATATTATTATATATTTTCTTATTCTTATATATTTTATATATTATATATTCTTATATATTATATATTTTATATCTTATATATATTCTTATATATTATATCTTATATATTTTCTTATTCTTCTTTAACAAAGATAATAATGTGTAAGCATTCATTGAATTTTTTGTGTACAATGTCCTAAACACTGTGGCAAAGATTATTATCATATTTAATTTCATGTCTACTTTATCTATCCCACTTTTGATCATTCAGTTTCCAGAGAATGCCTTCTTCTGGCATGTCTAAAGACAGTCACAGTGTACTCACATACATAAAATAAATAAATCTTTAAAAAAAAATAATCTATTTTCCTATTGACAACCCCAAGTTATTACTTACTAGGTTTTATCTTGGATGCACTTAACTCCACTTGGCCAGCCCTCATGTCCAAGCTTTCATTACTCACCTAACCCATGGTATCTGTCTTCTCTCCACCTCCTTTCTCCCTTGGAGTATCCTCAGACTCCAAGTCTAGGAATCCAAAACCCTGCCTACCTCTCTTCTGCCCTGTTATCAGCTGTAGGCATCTTTATTCACCAATCAGAGATAACTTAAGGGTCAAGGTTATATAGAGGCACTTGGATACAAACAGACTCTCCTTCCTGGGAGCAACCGGGCATTGGGTTGCCAGTATTTAGCATGACAATACAAGCAAAAGACCAAGCCTCAATGAAAGATGTTTAAATAAGTCTGTTCTGAAAGTCATGGAGAAACAACTTATAACTATGTAAACAATAAAATATACTCGCCAGTACAAGTGCAAAGGTTAAATTGTTAAAACATGAAGAATGCAGGAGTGAATTATGACGTATTAGCTCACTTAGCAATAACTTCAATAGTCAGGTCTCTTCTCTCAGAACATCACACATTTGAGCCGAAGGCTTATGGGTCAGGTGGGTCAAGATGAAATTCCCAGAGGAGAGAACAGGCAAAATAACCTCCTCCTTTGGGAGTTGTGTATTCCCAACATTTTATATGGCACACTCTTTCAAAACCCTGGCTTCAAGAACCAACTGGAATCTTTTAGAAATACTGATGGCTGAATTTTTTCAAGGACATATTGAACCCAAATCTTAGGACATAGAAAGGGGAAGGCCTAGATCAAAGCACACGCTGACTCTCTGTGATTCTGCTGTGCATCCCTCTGGTCTCCAGCACACAGTCCAGACTTTGCTATGTGGGTTATATGGAATCTTTCTTTCTCAAATGCAGCCTGTGACTTTCAGGATCTGGAATAGATATGCTCAAGGCTGTGCTTTTCTATTAAGCTCCCAGGTGATGCCAAGACTCCTGGTCCACCTGTTAGCATAGTGTTGGGGCCAAACCAGCAGTAACCGTGTCTCTTTTGGGCTTGTCAGGGAAGTATGTTCTCAGCACCAGTATTGGGAAGCACGGCATCCCATCACCTCCAGAATCAGAAACCCAAAAGTTTGCCTTGTCTCTGAAGTTCTAAAAGCCCTTCCAGAAACCAAATGGTGTCTGAGAACCACACTGGGGATCTTTCCATCTTTATACCAGCCAGCACTTCATTATATCTTTCAATATGTTTTCCACAATAGCCAAATGCTGACAGGTCTCTTGAAGCTCACACTGCCCAAGGGTGTGAAGAAGCCAATGCTCTTTCTTCCTCTTACTTTGTTTCCGTGATGAAAAAATGCTCTTTCCTTCTAGCAGGAACAGTAAGAGGCATGGTTCTAGCTCTCGACTTCTGCCCCTGCCTCCTGAGACTTGTTCACTCACTTGTAAAATGTCAGGAACTTGCAGAGTAACTCAGATGACATGTTACACTTGTACTGGCCACCCGCATGGAGTTGATTTATTTAAAGCCCTCCTGGGGCAGTTAGATCCCTGGGAAGGGATATGGCAGCTCACATCTAAGTGCATGTCCTGTCCTATTTAAAAAAAAAAAAAAAGCCTTCTGTACTTCTTTTCCTTTGTTTACAAGCTTCAGTTAATGGTTTCCTCTTCATTAGGTGCTCAGGGGAGTGCTGTTTAGAGAACTAATTGAATTCTTGCCAGTCTGGAACATGAGCCAATCCTGCTCCAGAACTCAGTGTTTTCTATGTTACATATTTTTCTCTCTTCTAACATGAATGTGGTTTTGATCCATCAACAGACTGGAGGACAGAGTTTATATCTTTATGTGTGGATTTATGTGTACAGCCTAATTGTGGCATTCTGTGCTTCTTGGTGTAAAGATACATGCCTTACCCTACCATGTCAAACTAAAGTGTGCCAAGGGTGGGGATAGAGACATGGCTTAGTTGCCAGAATATTCAGAGAGCATTCACAGCACCCTGCGTCCTGTATGACATACACCAAGCAGAGCAGCTCATGCCTGTCATTTCAACATTCAGAAGGTAGAATCCAGAAGATCAGAATGTTAAGGTCACTCTCAGTTTCATACCACTTTCGCTGCTAGCCTGGGCTATATAAGACCTTGTCTTAAAAAGACATACAAACCTAAGTGTGTATACTTTTACATTTTCAAAGAGTGGATATATGTTATCTTTAGAAATTGTGATGCTACTTCTAAGTTTAATCTGGTAACATACTAACAAAAGTCCACTTCTCTTTTTACCAACTCTGCCACCACCCTCTCCACCTCTATGAAGTTTGAATAGTTTCTCTTTTTGATCACTAAAGATAATATGAATAATATCAGCAGAGTTAATTATGTAAAGATTTGACCTTGCTCTATCTTTGGGAACTGCTTATTTATAAGACTGAATAAAGTTAATCATCAGGGTAGAGATTTCTGGAGCTGCAACTCATTGAGAGAGAGAAAATGCTTGGGGAAGGAGGAGATGCTGGCCAAAATGATACATATCAAAACAAAAAAAAAATCATAGAAAGAAACGTTCTTTCTATTGTCTTTAAAAATTCCTTCAGAGAATGAGGAGAGAGCTCAGTCAGTAAAGTGCTTGCCATAAAATCATGAGGACCTAAGTTTGTATCCCTAGCATCCAAATAAAAAGCTGGGTGCGACTGCAGGCTCCTGTAATCCCAGCTTTGGGGAGGTAGATACATAACCATCTCTGATGTTTGCTGACCAGCCATCCTAGACCAAATCATAACCTCTGGTCCAGGGAAAGTACCTAACATTGACCTCTGGCCTCCACAGGCACACAGGATACCCACATGAATACCCACACCTGTACATACATACACACACACACTCCAACACATGTAAACTATTTTTATTATGTGTCAAGATAGTCTTTACATAGCTTTTTTCATAATACATGAAACCTTTGCAGGAGAAATTGCTACAGATGCTGTACAGGACTGTGGAGGATGCACAGCATGTTTGGGTACAGAGAACATTCCAATGCAATGTTCTCATACATTTACTCTTCATGCCTTGCCTTTCCTTGACTAGTTCCGCAATAGGCTTCCCCCTACCCCATGCAAACTCCACTTGCTCTTCTTTGGTCCCTCTGTCTTTCAGGTTCTGGGAAACAGATATAAACCTTTGTTTTTCTCTGTCTTCTTCAGCTGTTGTTAGTGGGATAACATTAATTATCTGAGATGCTTCATCTTACCATCATTCATAGAATTATGCTTAGACCATAAACTGTTACATAGCTGGAATCTTGGAACATCTAACTGGAGTGTTCAGCATGAGCCAATGTTCTCTGTTCTTCCCCTTTCACAGTTTGTGGAGACGAGTGCACAGGCCTTCTTCTTGGTGACCTGGCTCGTCTAGAGCAGATGGCCATGAACATCAACCTCACTGGCCCACTGCCTGCTCCATATAAAATTCTGTATGGTCTTGAAAATACAACTCAGGAACTCAAGGTAGGTGGCAGCCCTAATAGCAGCAGGGCCAGGGGCTAAGATGAACATGGCATCCTAAGTAATCTTGGCTATCATTAGTCCATGTTTGCTTTACTTTTCCAAACCAGGAAAAGCAAGACCTAAACTGGTGTTTCAAACTGGAGAACTGTAGTATGCAGAGTGCCATTAAAGACAAATACTCTTCTCGTCCCCTCCATTTGGCATAAATCAGTTTTATTATGTGTCTTAAATATGTGCAAACATAAAATCAGGTATATACCCCTTATACTTACAGCTCCATAAAATTAAAACAAATTAATCCTTACGAAAGTCTGCAAAACCCAATAAAATTCAAATTAAAAGCATTCATCTAAAGTAATATGATTTGGGCTGAAAGTAAATTGCTTCTTGCAAAGAGACTGTGGTAGTGACTACATCCCTAATGCTTGGTACCTCTGCAGGTGGCAGGTAGGTTACTCAGTTCCACATGTCTGCAATGGAACTGAACAGTCTCCTTCAAGGGGTCTTGAGAACTTATGTACTCAAATTGACCATTGACCCATGCAAAGACAGAACCCAAGATCAAAGGCTGATACCCACATCCTAGTTGCATACCCTGGGATCCAGGAAAGCTTTTACTAGTCTTTAATATTCCTGAAAAAAACAAACTGATTAAAATGTTGTGCAACTTTGAAAGTCGTTCTGAAGGTACCAATTCAGGGCATTCTCAACTGTTCTATAACTAAAGCTTTCAATCTGTAAAAGGTAAGTAAGTAACATTTAGAAATTAATGTGTTTTACATGGAGTGAGATAGTAGTTACTTGAATGTTGTCACCCAGTTTTCAAGTACATGAGAAGCCATAGGGTCCAAAGTTGCACTCAGTTCCCTGTGTATGTCTTAACTGGTCTGATTTTCCCATACATTCAGGAAGCTTATATAGATTCTCTGCTGTTTAAGAAAAAAATAGTTAAACAGCTGGGGGGAGTGGGTGGATAGTGGTGTATACTTTTAATCCCAGTACTTGGGAGGCAGTGTCAGGTGAATCTCTACGAGTTTGATTAATTATATAGCTTTTCAACAAATGTTAGTTATTTTTACTGTCATCATTGAGGCAATGGTGACAACTAAAAAATATTAAAGAATTTATTCCCATGTGTTGAATATACAAGAGGATTTAGATAGGCATTTGGAAGAATGGATTGATGCTCTTTATCCTATTCAAATTATTAGAAGGAGGTTCAGAATTTAAGGGCAAGGAGCCATCTCAAATATATTATGATATATAACAACAAAACCCAAGAAGCAGAAACAGGCTTTTGATGAACTATGTATGCCCCCCTAAACTTCTATATTGAAACTGTGTCTTAATCTATTTAAGTGCCTTAACAAAATGTCATAACTGGTTAGCTTATAAACAATAGAAGTGGTAGTTTAACAGTTTTGTTGGCTGGAAAGCCCAAGCTGAAGGCAGATTCATTTCTGGTTAGGGCTCATTCCTTTTATATGTACGACTGCTTGCTGTGACCCCATATATGTGGCACTCAGTATATTTCAAAGAATACAGTCCCAAACAGAAGGGGGCTTTCTCATCACCTAATCACTTCTTGAAAGCACACTTGCTAAAACCTTATAAACTAGCATCTCAACACAATAGTTTATGAACTATGCAAGCCCTCTTTCTCATCATGATGGTATTTTGAAATGAAATCTTCGGGAGGTAATCCCAAATGTTAAATTGCAGACAGTGGATGACGCCCTCGTGATTCGATATGATCCTTGTAAGACTGGAAAAAGGAGCTTTCTCTTCAAAAGCCATTTCAGAACATAGGGAGATGATAACCATGTACAGGTCCTCACCAGCAACCCAGTTAGTTGGCACCTTAGGCTGTTCAGTTTCGAGAACTATCCATTTTGTTCAAGCCACCTAGTCCATGGAGATTTTGGTTGCAATTGTCTGAAAAGAATAAAACAAAAGTACTGTGTTAAATATTTTTGAGTAGGGAAACGGAGGCATAATGAAGTTTTTGCTTGAAGCACAATTACATGGCTAATAAATGTTGAGGTGAGATTTGAATATAGACAGTATGACTTTAGGGCCTTTGAGACTGAACATCTTTTCCAAATTTAAAGAGACAAAAATAATTCAAGTGAGAAAATCTAGTTGGCCAATATTGAGGCCTCCCTGGCCCCAGGCCAGGCTCTTCCCACTGGTTCTTGCCTAGGAGAGCCACCTGCGAGAGGCACAGATAGGCACTGGACCTGTCATTGGACATTAGAAGTCAGGCCTGCTTGGGAGAGATAAGGCTGAAACTCTAGAGAACTGGGCAATATAAAGGACAACTTTGACAGCTAAGCTACAGACCTACTTACCTCACATCTCACATTCAGACATAAATACTTCATGGAAAGGAGGCTGACCAGTGATTTTTTTTTTCCTCACACATAGAAAGAATACAGACTAGCAAATAAATTACAAAATTAAATATTTCAGTTAGACATAAACATTTTTTAAAATAACATGTAGTCAGTGGATGACGAGGTTCCTGGAGGAATTCTCTGAGAGGATCTACCCATAAGCATTAGTAAAAGCAAAGGCTGATGTCATTCTTTTTCCTAATGTCTTAGAGTTTATAAAAATGACCTTGAGAGTTCTGAAGTTCCGGTCTTTTCTTCATTTTTATCTATATTCCCTTTCCATAATTCATCTATTATTTGAAAACTTAGGATCCTATCTTAATAATTACAGCATTTGAGAAACTGTATTTTATAGTGTTAATGGTTCTCAAGTTCTTGCCAAAGGCCACCAAGACAATACACCAAATCTTGAACTATTAACTCATTGCCATCACTGTCATTAAGCCATGTGGGGGAATCGAGAAACATCTCCATGACAGAGCATAAAAGATGACACATGATCTTTAGACTTGTACTCTGATGTGCCCATGATGGACTGGGTTCCTGGATGTAGGAGATGGTAGTCATTGAGCCATTAGAAAGTTGTAGTAAACCCCTAACTGTAAATTCTAGTGAATCTTAACTAGAAAAGAAAAACAGGGTACTAAAGTCATGATTAATGAGGAACGGTGACCACTCCTATTTAGTCTTGAAATGGGGGATAAGGTATTTTTTTTTTTCTATGTACAAGGACGTGGAGATGTCTACCCCTTGACAAGCTTGCAGAGTGGCCAATTTTCATTCTATTTATCGCTATCACAGTGACCCTGTCTAAAAATAGTCTCCCGTAGATTGTGGCAGAGTCTGGCACAGCTGTGTGTATAAACCCAGCTCCTACCAATCTTAACAGCAGGACCAGCCTAGCAAGCAAGGTCCTGTAGCAGCGCCTGTTGTCTTGCTTGCTTGTAAACTGCAGCTATGCTGATTGGAATGGGAGCTCTGATAAATGCAAAGATCCTTTTAAACTCAACTCAGTACCAGCTGATGAGCCTTTGATTAAAAAAAAAAAAAAAAAAAAAAAAAAACTCTCTGCAGTCAACATTTACTCATCCAGAAAATGGAGTAACTTTTATCTCACAGATTTTATAAGACATTAATGTGGTTGGGGGAGGGGAGGGACAATAAACAAACAAAAACTTTAGTGCATACTAATTTCTCAGTAAAGTACAGCAAGTCTTAATATTCACTTATGTATCTGGCTTGTAGTCAGTGAGTTAACTGCCCACTTATAGTAGTTTCTGTTCTATTGAGGGTAGACGTGCTAAGTGTTTGGTGGATACAGGAAAAACGTACTCTGTGTGACCCTAAGATGACTGCCAAACCATTTACTAAGATGTATATGGTTTATAATCTTTTCCAGCACCTGCTCTCACCACAGCGGGCACCAGAGAACCTCATTCAGGTGGCAGAGGGCAACGTGAACACACTCGTGCTGGAGATGAATGAGCTTCTGACCAGAGTGAGTTGGAAAAGCCGTAAATGTCCCTAAAGCACACACATCTTAGGGAATTGGTTGGCTTCAAGTTGAAGCAAACAACACTCATGTTCTGAAATCTTCTTTCTAATTTAACCTTTTTCATGAATCACAGGAATAACGGTTGGCTAATTTTTCTCCAAGGGAATTTTTATTTCCCCATAGTCTTCTCCAAATGCACAAACAATAAATCAATAAACAGGATTGACATATTTGACATTGGTCAGGGAAAATGGCTAAGGGATGACTATATATTTTGAGAACCCTATCTAGTAGACACCATTGTAAAAGTTGTTTTTTCTTTTAATCAGTCCTAAGTTATCAAAAAACTCCAGCCTTGATTATGTAAAGGAAAAGAAAAACAGATGAAAATTCTTGTCGTGTCTTTCATCCTCATGGAGTGTCTACATTTTTACAGAAATGCAGTCTCAAGCAGTACTCCTACTCAGAAAATGAAATCTTTACTGTCAAAATCTGGAGCATTTAAGACACCATTTAGACTCGGGATGTAAAAATCCATGCTGCTTCAAGCTGACTTTTCCCGGCAATTGGTTAGGCTAAACTGTCAAAACTGCAAGGTCCTTTTTACCACGGGAGGCAGAGGAAACCAGCATAAAGTGTGCCATCTTGTGGATAGAAAAATGCATGACCATGGAGACTGGTCTGCAACTTAGGATCTAGGGGATTTGAATGACAAGGAACGTTGGAGTTAGAATATCCTTGAAGAGTAACTAGTCTATTTTAAGAAAGGCTTAACAGGGAATAAATTAACAATGGCTTTACAACTTCCTAAAAGTCTGAGGGTCCTAAGCAGGACCCAGCTCCAGATTGGCTGTGGATCTGTACTCTCCACAAAATCTGCTACTGGATCAGAGAAACTTACACAGGAAAATTAAATGGCTTCTAAGCACATATTGATGAACAACAGTCCTGAGGTTCCAAATCACACTGGAAATCCCCTTTCAAAGACTCAGCTTGTCCATGCAAATCATGGATATAGAGCAAAGCTTCTGGCTGAAGTTAGCAAAACTTACACTGGTTTAATTCAACTAGCAATGTTTGACTTGTTGCATGAATAAGAGAGTTTATAGAAGTCTTGCTAAATTCAATTCAGTTCAACTCATTTTCTTCTGTTTGTCCACTCCATCCAAAGCCTAGATTAAGGAAGGGTTGGCAGATGAAAAATATTAAACTATTAAACGAGGCTCCACTCACCCTGCTGGAACTTTTCAACATGTATGTGTGTGAACATGTGTGTGTGTAGGGGGGGGTACATGTGTGTACCCCTATTGACTTTCTATGCTGTGTGCAACAGTTTAACCTGATCAAGAACCTGGTCAGGAGAGAAGGCCATGAAACAGACAGCATGTCACTTACACAACAGTTGATTGCTGGGTGTCACCATTGCAAGCGCTATGACGGACCTGCAGATAAACCTGCAAGTGAAGCTGCTACAGTTGCTACCATCCCTGGACCTATGTAGCCTAATGATCTCAGTCTAGAAAAACAGGACTATTTCCCTACGAATGTCAGATCTCTTTTGTGGCTCACCCCATATCCTTTTTATTTGTTCTTTTCAGCAGACTAAATTTGTGTATTTGTAGAAGCCTTTTAAGAGCAGCTAAAGTCTCAAAGCAAACTTGACTAGAAAGTGCAGAGAGCCTCTACACACCTTCTGCCCTCCATATTCATAATGACCCCACTGTTCTCTGCCCAACTAGAATGGGACATTTGTTGTTGTCAGTAACCTTCAGTGCTACATAATTATTCTCCAAGGTCTGTCTCCTATTTTTCCATTCACTCTTGCCATTGCACACAAGCATAGAAAGTCAATATCCAACATGATCACGTACTACAGATAGTTCCTCTACCTAGGGTCTGGTCTCTCCATCATGTTGTCTGAGCCAGAATGTCATGCAATTGGAAACACAAAATGCAGCATTTTCAGACTGACTTTTCCCCCTGAATTATCCACACCTAAGGCTTCTCTCCATCCTTCCATGGCTTAATAGCTCATTACTTTTTGGCCCTGAATACTCCCTTTACACACCACGGTTGATTTATCCATGTACTTAATAAAAGATGTCTTTATTGCTTCCAAGTTTCAGCATTCAATGAAGAAATTCATTGTAAATATCTCCGTTTGGATTTTGTGTGGACATGATCCTCATTTGAGTAAGCATCAAGCAGCCTAAGTGCTGGAGTGGGTTTTTTTTTTTTTTTTTTTTTCCCTACAAGTATAGTTAGTATCATAAGAAAGTTCCTGTGTCTTCTGAACTAGGTATAACATTTTGAATTCCCAGCACTGAGTGGGAGTTTCTGTCATTCCACCGCCCTAGTGGATTTTGGTATTGTTAGAGTTAGAGACTTGGACCATTATAGAGGCAGAGAGTTATGCTCTGCTTTTGACCTGGGCTCTGGGGATCCAAACTCAGCTCTTCATGACTGTGAAGCAAGCACCTCACCCATTAGCCATCTCCCAAACCTGTCTCTTGGTTGAATTTTAAAGGTTCTTGTAATTGTTTTCTATTGAGTAATTGTTTTCTATGCTATGGCTTGGTTTCTCGTTTTCTTAAAGGTGCAGGAGTTTCTCATTCTAATGTAGTCTAGTGTGTCAGTTTACTTTTTGTTCTTTCTTCCCCATGAGTGTTTATTTGGCATTTTAGCCCAGAACTCATCACTATCACCCAAGATGTCTGGGTTTGTTGTTGTTGTTGTTGTTGCTTTCTTCTTGTCTTACCTTTTGGTAACTTTGTAGATTTTAATTTTACACCTAAGTCTATGGTCCATTTGTACTTAATTCCAATGTCAATTTTTAAAATCAATCTTATATTTTATATACTGTTTTGTTTTGTTTTTTTTGTTTTTTTTTTGATTTTTTTTTTTTTTTTTTTTTTTTTTTTGATTTTTCAGAAGCTACAAAAGTAATGCTGAGAATTTTCCCAAGGTCTTCTGTTACTGCAGAATATCTGACGGGCTGTTTGAATGGAACATACTCTATTCCATCTTCTTTAGCTTCTATTTACTGCTTTACCCTTCCAGGACCACTTCCGTAGTACCCTGCTTCGTGTAGAAATCACGCATATTTAGTTACTATAGCTAACAGCAGTCTGCAGTTTTGTTAGGTGCTGGAAAGTCCAAACCTTTGTAGAAACATGAAACCAGAAGCAGAGGGATAGAGTTCTCGAGTATCCAATGGTAGGCTACACAGACAGTGGAAAAGCAAGGAGTCCTGTGATTGGACCAGAGCCTGACTCATGCAATAGCCACAACTTCCTGTTCTCCGATACCTACTGTCTTGGACTAGAGTTTCATCCTGGGATTTACCTGGGTCAGGGACCAGTCCCACAAGAATTATGATGCTGAGATTTTCGTGAATGTCAGATGATTCTGAGATCAAGTAATGTTGAGATTCACTATGCTCCCAAAGTTACCTTGCAGCTAAGGCTTCCATTCCTCTGACAGGTAGTTGTATATTGTTTAAGACCCATGTGCATTCAATCTTCATGGCTATTGTTAACACTTGCCTTGAAGCCTCACATATTTGGTGATCATTTTAAAAGGAGAAATCTATTTCCTTACTATTCTGGCTAAAAGATTAGCATCAGAATAGCTACAAGAGATGTAGACAGATCCATAATCAGCACTGACTTTGAATTTCTTTAAAACTGTATTAAAATGAGGCAGCACTTAAATTAAGTTAAATATGTTCTTTGAAAGCTGCTTCCCACATGCTTTATATTCTATGAGAAGTCGGTGCTATAAACAGCCTGAATATCAACATTAAGCTCCATTTACATTGTCTTTTACTGTCTATTGAAAATCACCCTTAATGAAGATGAAGCGCTTGCAAAGTAACAAAAACTAGTTTTCCAATTTTTAAGTACCAGTAATGTTGTATGTTTGTGATGCTTTATTTTCAGTTTTCAAAAGCGCAAGTTAAAGTTGCTGGCATTGATTGCCCTTTACTTTTCCTCCTGTGTTTTTAAGGAGGTGCAGGATATGTCGCAAATCATGTTGCTTTGGTTTGCACCTTTGAAAATTGACACAGGACATATTAAGAAAGGCATTCCTTTAAAATGTCTCTCTTGTCATTCCACAAGGCCAGGTGACAGCTTCCTGTCTCTTTACCTGTGTGTTGTTGGTCCAACAGCTTGCCTGGGGAGTGAGCTGCTACCACGTAGATACATAGCACAGAGAGTGTCTAAAGATGACCCTTGGAAATATCATATAAATGATTAAATCTGAAATTTAATTATAGCAAGAACCCATATGAGTCTGCAGATTCAAAAGCGACTGGTATTTAGGCAATGTTGTCTATTTGATAGTTAGATTTGCTCCATTAGGTTCTTGTTTTAACATAGAGAAGCCTGCAATATAAGACGCAAGTAATATCCAACCCAGAAAATTATGTGCAGATTTTAAGAGATATGGTGAGACCTTGCTTGAGCCACCACGGGAAGGTAAAAGCTACACTATTCAGAAGCAAATTAATGTTGGCATGGTGATCAAGCATGCTGTCCAGATATAAATACTCTGAAATCAGCAAAAACTAAAAACCAGGAGAAAAATAATCTTGTTGAGTAAGTATAATATTTTCTAAAGATAATCAAAGGTAAAGAGATGTTTTGGTACATAAAGCATTTTTATATAGGAACACTGGAAAGATTGCAGATAACAAGCAGAGGAGATAGAAGTAAGAGAATCAAAGATGATAAAAGATATTTGAATAAGTGAAGGTATCGACCATCATAAATAGGGTTCAGAGATAGGAATGGCAATTTTCTAAAACAAAAGAACACCCAGGCAGCTCCTATCAGCTGATATTTAGATCCCATCAGTAGTATTAGCCACACCCTGTCCTGGGTGAGCATGGTTCTTCATTTGCACCCTGCAGTTTGTCAGGAATGATGACGTTTGGTAGGAAGGATGGTGCCTGGTAATCTTAGGAATAAACACAGGCAAGACACAGTCCTAGCTCTCAAATGCAGAGATGACCCTAAGTGGCTCTTCTGCCAATGTCCACTGCCCTAGGTGACAGAGCATTTTTAGAAGACTTCTGGAGCCCTTTTGACCAGATGATGACCTAACTACAGTATAATGAAATAACATATCTAAGGGATGTTCCGATGTGGATTATGAAATGTGTTGATTTATCAAATGCTTTTAAGTACACTTTGTTGTGTTAGAATCACGGTTTGTGTCCTGACAGACCACACCAGGCCAATGCAGTTCAACGTAGGAGGTTTATTGTGGAGGAAGGGGGCAAAAGGTGGCGCCAAAGATGAAGGGGAAAAAGAGGGAGGAGGTCAGGAGGGTCTGCCTTTTATTTGGGTTGTAATGTAACCACTCACAGGTAAAAGTGGGAGGTGAGCCAAGTGGATTGTGGTAATGTATGGTGATTGCCATGGCAACAGATGCACTGGTCCCTGTCGCCTATGGGTGACATCGCTGGGTTCAGAGGCAATCTGCCAAGTCAGTTCCTGATACCAACACACTTCATGTCAACTATGACCTCTTCTTACTTCAGATGTTCTGTCTTTCTGTGTATTTTTCTCAGATACCTGGATATTAGCTAGATATGTACTTGGCAAAGATAAAAAAAAAAAAAAGGCCAATAAATCTGTGGCTCTTTCCCCCTCAGCTCTGTATCAAGTGGAGCACTTAAGTTTCCCATACCTCCACTTGCATCCTGTAGAAATTGGGCCCAGGTTCTGGGAGGGAAGGCTGCTGGGATGGAAAGTCTTGTAAGCCCTTGTGAATCTGCACTGAATGCAGGTTCTGGCAGAGTTCAACTATATAATCTGTCCTTTATCATGTTAATCCACCCAAACCAGTGTCTTGATGCCAGGGAGAGGAAGTTATTACATGTGCCAAAGAGACTCATCCTTGAACAGGATTTGAGAACTCCACCTATCTTGAACCTCCAACCCGCCTTCTCCTCCCTGGAGTCTCATGTATCATCAGAACTTGGAGTTACTGAGAGGCTATGAGACAGAATGCGGTGCCCCTGAAAATGGAGGGCCTCTTGCCTGGCTCTTCTCCCATGTCCTCAGCTGCAGTTCATAAGTAGCCGTTTCATGTGAGCAGTGAGAAATGCCCAGAAACCTGTTCCACGGTCTACATTCCCTGGCAAGCATAGCACCAGGCATATGGTCAGTCTGAATGGCACTGGATCCCTCCAGCAGGCTTTAGCACTTCAGAAGGGTGGCTGGTTTGATTATTTTTATACCATCCACTCATCCAACATTTTAGAAGCCCTACAGTTTGCCTCAGAGTATGACTGGTTTGCTCAGGAATAAAGAAAGTGAGACAGAATCCCTAGCACCTGATGGTGGAAATTAGACAGATACAGCAAATTATCTAACAACTCTAATAAATTTTGTGATGAAAACTGTTTAGAGGCCCATTTGACTCATGCAGGGACTATTTTAAGATAGACAACAGAGATACAGAAAAATGAGTACAGCAGGCCACAACCTGCACTCGTGGTGTTTGTGTTTTAGAGGAGAGGGGAAGTCACAAAGTAGGTAAGTCAGTTATTTGTTCACTATGCTAGTGTGGTTCTAAAACATGCTGTGCTATGGAGAAATCACTTATCTGCAGTGAATGTGGAGGCCTGTCAGCAGCCATGCTTAGAGGAAGAAAACTGGAAAGGGGCGGGATGAATGAAGGCAAAGTCTGTGAATGTGATTGGCAGAGCTCATTTGGGGTAGAGACAGTAAGAAACAAGAGAATCCAAAGAAGGGGAATACTTGGCTTATGTGCCATGCTGAAGGGGAGCCAGGGAGTTGCATCAGTCATTACCTTCGTAAACATGTTTCTTAACCAAGATGACACTGGAGTGCTGGCATGATGTGAACCTAAAGTATATGCTAATGAAGTTGCTTACACAACACTTCATAAATGCAATAACTCGAGAGGGAAACAGAATGGATATGTTCTTGGCCATCTAAATATAAGAGAGAGCACACTGATAAACGTTTTAAAGGATTTAATACATTAAATTCTTAAGGATTATTGAACCTGATGGTGCAACTACATTGGTTAAATACAAAAGGTATTGTTAAGGCAAAAACTAAACTTTAAGTCAAAAGGCATATATTTTTGTGTAGTAACATGTACTGGTGCTGGTGGATACATTTATTCATAAGATATTGGAAGATGACCATATTATAGAGCAGTTCCGTCATGATGTTCTGTGACGTGTTAACATGGGAGGGGTCGTGGAGGGCAGAATCAGGACACAGTTTGCACTATAGAAACTTCTAAGGTATGTCAATATCATGAATAGTTTAATCTTAGTTAGCAACACAAAGTAACATTGAAGAAGTTTGTGTGTATGTGGGTGTATGTATGTGTAAAATTATTTGACCCATCTAAGCCATGAGTATAAATAGCTAGAGAACACTGATTTAAAGAAATTACTGGGACACGCTTGTAACAGTTATCGTGGAAGCAGGTAATTGAGATACCTAGAAATTATGGGCATAGCTTACTTCTAAAAACAATTGTCAAAAATCTAAAGGAAAAATAATCCTATTATTAGTATCTCAGAAGAATAAGTCAGAGCATCAAGTGTGTTGATTAGATTCCTCCCAGTTATTGCTGCCTGCTGCAAACAGGAGTTTTAAATAGTTCCAATGGATTCTCCCCTAAGTATCCTGGTGATGTTAATACTTGCAATTTTAAGAACTGGGTAACAATAGTTGCAATTCAGGTTCCACCGTGAATTCAATCTTCTGCAATGGGACTGGGCAGTAGGTAGAGATAAAATGCAGATCAATTCCTGTGGAATCTCCTGTCATGTTTTGTGCTGGCCAAATGAAGAGTCATTATTTATAATCTACTTGTATATTTATTTTAAAAAAACATAAATTTTTTGATCACTCCTAGAATGGAAGCATTATAACACAAGACTGTACAGTGGTTCTCAACCTTCTCAATGCTACAACCCTTTAATACAGCTCTTCATGTTGTGGTGACCCCAACCATAAAATTATTTTTGTTGTTACTTTATAACTGTGATTCTGCTGCTGTTATAAATCTTAATATAATTGTATGACATGCAGGATGATGTTAGGCGACTCCTGTGAAAAAAATCATTTGACCCCCCAAAAGGATTATTTGGCCCACCCCCCAAAGTGGTCATAACCCACAGGTTGAAACCCACTGCTGTAGAGTGTTACAACTATGCAAACCTGAACATCATGGAATATAACACAAAGGCAACTTTTGATTCTTTAATTCAATGTCAGTATCTAGATTACCAGCATCTTTTGAACAAAACAGAAGTCCTATTGCATCCAGAAACAAAGCTTAAGCACATGCTATTGGGATTGAAACCTTGTATTTTTTTAAAGAGACATTTACCAACATCCATTCTGTTTGCATTTAACCATATTATGTCTGCATTGAACACAACTCTATCCCATTGCATCCAAGGAATTTTCAATGTGAACACAAATGAGTATGTTTTAGGCTTTGCACTGGAAGGGAGAGCTGTCTGGGAGCTTCTGTTTCCTTTTGTTGACCATGGTGTATGATTCTGTGATTACTTCTGGTGATGTCATATGGGAAAGCAAGTATTAATTCTGCCTTAATGTTCTACTGCCATCTTTGGAGAGTTACAAACAGCATTTACCACTGAGGAGCTAAGTACTCCCCGCCCCCTGTGTTTCTTAATTAACGTATTGATTTAAACTGAATCCATAGGATCAAGCTTATTGAGACAGATGGCCAGTTCCTCCCTCAAGAGGTCATTGTTGTATACCACATGGTTTCAGAAAATAAAATCCAGACAAAACTGCAACATGTGGAGGCTGGGGATTCCATTAAAGACTTTAGCATTGGATCCTTAAAGATATCCTTCAAAATAACCATGTTTTAACACTTCTGTGTTACCACCTATAAAAGGGACTTTAATAGGACCAAATACAGCTCTCTGATTTCCATTTAATGGAAACAGTCATAAAGTTTAATTGTATACTTGAGCACAGGGTGTCATTGCCAGTACATCTGATCAATAATTCATTGATTGCGTTTGGCGCAAATAAAATTTGAAAGAAAATGCAGCCAGAGGGAGCTTATCTGGTTCTAACTTCATCATCTCTATTAATTATGCTTTTCCTAAATTTGGATCATTAGGCGACCAAAGTGACAGCAGATGGTGAGCAAACAGGACAAGATGCTGAGAGGACCAACACTAGAGCAGAATCCTTGGAAGAATTCATTAAAGGGCTTGTCCAGGATGCTGAAGGTATTAGAAAATCACATTTTAACTTTTATCTTTTTTCTTTTATAGGAAAATTAAAAGAAGGGATTTCAGGGGATTCGAACAGCTCCTGTAAGGAGGTGTCATTTCTAATTTCAAGTTGTAGGTGTAGAAAACAATTTGGTTGAAATATTCAGGGTCATGATTAGTGGAAATCTACGGCCTATAGCATCAAGTGAGTAATGGCGGTTGATGAAATAACGATTCTGGGTGTAGAGTCTGAATGAATTCTAGGATGTTTAAATAATTCATTGAAAATGTAAGCTTTGCTATTTTTCTGATCAGAGCTTTGGAAATTTGTTCATTCTTTTTATTGAAAATTTAGTTTCGCCATTCTATTTGGTATACGAACACTGTTCTTTCATTTCTCAAAATGGTTCTGCAAGTACTTGGTATGAGCTGTCAGAGAACATCTGGAGCTTGGAATTTGGCTACCCGAGTTCACCAGAGGCTCCTTGGCATTTAGTCCATAGTTCCCTCGGAATTAGTTCTTGGCATCTCCCAATGTGGCTGAGAACTGAAGTGGAAGTCACTTGTTTGGGCAAAAACCCAGACTAAGAAGCCCTCCACTCTCCAGTCTCTTGAAATAAATGTTAAATATACATGCATGTTCAGAAGGTTCAAAAAGTGGCTTTTATGTGTCTCTAAACATCTTTAAAGATGTATAAAGTTAAACATCTTTATTGTTCTACAATGCTGTGGGCTGTTGCTATTTCTCTTGGTAATATGGAAAAATAGAGGGGGTATGAACTAAACTTCACAGTAGATTTTAGCTGGTGGCCTATCATCAGTAATTGTTGCGAACCACACTACCCCACATTGGGAGCCAAAAATGTTGTGGCCCGAGCTGCCCCACACTTGGGGCCAAAATGTCGGGGACTGCGCTATCAATGTTTAAACCCACACTGCCAAAAGCCTTGGGGGTTAAACTGTTAGAGCTTGCACTGCCCCAAGCTGCTCAGGTCCACGGGTTGGGGTTCAGCAAGAGAGAGAGTGAGGATGGATGAGAAGAATGGAGACCAGACAGAGTGTGATTCAATCCCGTTTATTCTTCAGTCTCTCTTCCTAGTCCAAGTCCCAAGTCTTGAGTTCCTAGTCCCTAGTTCCTAGTCCCTAGTTCCTAGTACCTAGTTCCTAGTGCCTCCAAGTTCCAAGTTACTTCTTCCAAGTGCTAAGTGCCTAGTGTCTAATTCCAAGTTCTTCCTCCAAGTGCCTAGTGCCTAATGCCTAATAATAATAATTCTTCTTCGGAGTTCTCTAGCCCAAGTGTCTTCTACCTCATGCCTAATTCCTACTCCAAGTTGTTCTGAACTCTTCTGTCTGCCTCTTGCCTTTTATATGTCTCACTTCTAAGCCATGCCTCTAAGTCACACCTTTAAGTCATGCCCTTAGGCCTTATCTCTAAATCTGATCTGTAAGTCACGCCCTTAAGTCACACACCTTGAAGTCTCACACACCCAAGGGAAAATCCTGGGTATCTAAAGCAAGATGTTATCAGAGTGTGCTCAGCTGTTGTAGGCTAATGCAATCAAGTCTCTTGTCAGGGTATATGGCTCAAGATGGCTGCAAGGATGATAGCCGCCTTCTGTCAGCTCCCCACAAGTAATGACTGACTCCCCACTGTGTGGGAGCAGCAGCATTTTCAGATAAGGTTGTTGGGGTTTTGTTTTGTTTTGTTTTGTTTAGCATAACAAGTTACTTCCTCTAGAAAAGCATTTCAGTTAACCTCACAGTGCTGCATACCTCTGTTGTGTGCTCCCTGGCATTATTTTCCACTGATGCTATTTGAAAATGCCCTCAGACAACAAATGTATGACAAAGAGCCACTTTCCTCCATGTGGATCTCTGGAGGTAACTTTTTCTATCTACTATCTGAAGTCTCAACACCCAACAGCCTCCTGGAGACTAATTTTAAAATCAGTTTAGCTTTGATCTATGGGCCAGTGATGAAAAGTACTTGCTCTTCTTGTAGAAGACTCAGATTTGATTCCCAGCAATGACATCAGGCAGCTGAAAAAAACCTCATATAAAGGCATCTGCATGCATAAGATATACACATGAACACCCAAGGTACATGCATACACAAATAAAGTAAACTATATCAGCTTGTTCATAAACACAACTGCTAACTAATATGACTTAGTGAACATCAGCTTCAATGTAGTTTCTATTTTCCATTAAAATAAGTTGTTCACCCTCTTCTCACAGAGAGATATAGATATAGCTGGTAGTTTGATCAACATGGACTCTTTTTATTTGCTTTTCTGGGTATCATCTTACAATTTGTACACTGGCACTAAGTCACCAGTAGGGGCAGTGTGAAGATAATATTCAACCAGATCTCTGGGCCTGTAGACCTGATGAAGAAGCACTGCAAATCAGCAGAGAGAGAGATTGCTCATTCTCTACATTATCCTTTGGTCAGATGATTGGAGTACATCTGTGGTACTAGTGCACCGTCTTCTAAATCAGTATGGTGTCATGTGGGATAGTTGTATCTGAGGAAATAGGAACATGGTTCATTTCTGCCAGCAGAGACTATTTGGTAGAATTAATAGAGTTTTTACAATTACATAAAAGTTCAAATTTGCATGCACTATACCAGAAATATGGTCAATTCTAGCTAAGATGTTCTACAAGATGTGCTACAAAAGGTTTAACAGTTTGGGAAAGAGGAGTGAGGGGAAAGGGAGATGAGGGGGGAGACAGTAAAGAGGAAAGAAGGCAAGAAGGAAAAGGAATCGCCTAAATGTTAACTACATTATGCTACACAGCCACCTTTCTTGTTCCTTCACCTACACCTCAGGGATGGGGGTGATCAGGAGTACTTTCCTATTTTGTTAGTGGCACTAAGTTGCTGTGGGAAGTGGGTGGTTCTGCCTCGCATTAGTCTGTTTCTGTTTTGTTTAGATAGATAGCTTGTTCATCTCACGTAGTATCTTCTGTCATGAGTCAAGGCCTCTTCATGGATAATCAACATCTGTTCAACCGCGGTGTATTTTTATATCAACTGTAATTTTATATACCATGCCCGGACTCTTGATTAGAGCATGAGTGAACTATGGTTTATCTTCTGGGTTAGAATTAGTGAGAGACAGAGATCAACCCCATTACTATTTATGTCCTGACTTATCGCAGGACTTAATTACTGCTAGTCATCTTCTTTGGCTGTTTCTCAGGACAGACTAACAAATTCCAAGTCTGACAAACTTATAAAAGGCTTTTTCAGATTTAATATGGAGAGTAGATTTGCTTTCTCCAGGGAGCTGGTAGTTTTACAGGTGCTGCCCACTCCTTTTAAGAAGGCCCCATTTATTCTCTGCTAGGCAGCAGCAGCTGCCATGATTTCAAGCTGATTTATGATATTTCAGAACAAACAGTATGGCATGCCTTTCTATCTAGAAATATTTTCCTCATTTTCCTTTCCTCTTCTTTTTCTGTTGATTTCATCTTGTTTTTTAAAAGTTTTAAATTTGCATAAAACCCTCTTCTGAAATAAGTAAAATCAATTCAAGCAATATTTTTTTGTGCAATTATTTTTAAGCCTGTAGGAAAGATATTGAAAGGGACACTATATACTTTGGAATGAGGATTTAATAACCCATTCATCTTTAGTTTACAAGATCATCCCACCTATATAAGCAGTATAAGGACCAAACCTTGTCTGCTTAACTTTCTTCTTTGGTGCTGGGGATTAAGTGTATGCTGGGCAATGTTCTACACTGACATCCGACCCTCTTATATAAAATAATATAAAATTATATAAAATGACCCTCTTATATAAAAATGATGTTCTCTTTCTTAGTGCAGCATCATTTACTTACACATATTATGGATTTTTCTGTACCCTTTTGATATCCTTAGTTCTTCGCATGTCCCCTCAGTTGAAGAGAGGTGACATATGCCTTCCAGAGGATGCAGCTGGGGTCTGGGTTTCCTCATTCTTCCTCTGCTGTTTTTTTTCCTACCAAACTCTTTTCTGCAGAGAATTTACCGTTAAAAACAGATATAAAAGACACCTTAATGTCTCAGAGGCCCCATCTTTACCTACCGTTATGTAGCAATTAAGTTTTGCATCATGGTTTCGGAAGGAAAATAAACATTCTGTCTTTAGCTGTGATGTTCAAGAACAAGTGTTGGCTGCAGCAACTTTCTAAGCGAACACATTTATACGTAAAGGGGGGTGATTTGGAAAGAGCAGGTGAGACAGACTCGGCTTCTCCCACTTGTCAGTGTTCTTTAGACCCAGCAAGCATCAGAAGCTGCCGAGGCCCACAAGGGATTCAACGAGACCCTAGGGAAGAGGATGAAAGAATGAAGGGACAAGAGACACAAAGACAAAGCGCCAGTCTAAATGTCTGGTCAAGCACTTAAACTTTATTGTTCAAGCTGCCGTTATAAAGACGAGCAGGCAGGAAGGTTATCTAAGGCTCAGGGTCCAGGGCTATCCCACCAACATCTCTAGTTTCCTGGTACCTGTAACCGAAATGCTCCCACAAACATTCCTTAGCTCAAGCTGCATGTCTAGTTAATATTTTCTCACAGGCAGGAGGGTAGGGAGACATTCTTAACTCAGGTTGCTTATCTAACTAATATCCTCTCACAGGCAGGAGGGCAACAAAGTCTTGGCTCCAGGCAAGAAGCCTCTGGAGGACTTTGTCAAATGCCAGAATGTAGGTCCCTGACTCCCAGAAGTTTTGTCTCAGCTGATCTGTGGTGGGTCCTGGGAATCTGCATTCCTTTTCAAAAGCTCCAAGCTGTTCCTGCTGCCTTTGGATGTGGTGCAGCATTTTAGAGCTAACAACTCAAAGCCCACCCTAACTACTGTGTGCACCTGACTTAGGAGCTCTGCCCAGTGCAAATCTGAAAAATCTCTCCAATAAGGAAAGTTCAAGATTGATTACATTTTTAAAGAGATCTTCAGATACACCTTTAAATGTTAGAAAATAGCTCTTGGGCAGACCAGACTCTTCACTCTGAGGATTTTCATGGGTAGTATTATATAAATATATATTAAACAGACAAAGAGCTTGAGAAAATATCTCCCTTCAACTCACCAAATTAATGTCCCATAGAACACTCTTCAAAGAGCACCAGGCTAAAATGAATGACAGTGCTATGTAAGTATTTCAATTCACCAAGTTTTTAAACTTTTATTTGACAGAGGATTCTTTTTCCAGATGAAATCTTGTGCAGAATACCAACATATCGTGCAATTTCTTCGCAAAGTAGACATCATTTGTAGAATACTTAAAGCACCTAGAGAATCCTAATATTCCAAAGAGCACAGCTCGAAACCCTGTTCACTGCATTGTAAACATAGACTCCTGGGATGGGCTTCACTGCAGGAGGCATCTTTCCAGCCTAATCTATTTCCCTAGACCAATGAACCTTTCCTTCCTTTAAAACTCGAAGATGACAAGGCTGTAGAAATGCATGGGACAGGTCCATGTTCAGTGAGCTCACAGCCAAGAGTGTTTCCATTCTCAGGATTCTAAAGCTAGGAGATATGACTGGTCAACAATGCAAAAGACCTTATGTGTTCAGCGGCATGGTGTTGAATCATACATCTCCTACTTCTTCTACCTCTTACCTGAAGAGAGTTGGAGTCTGTTCATTGTTTATGTGCCCTCCTTTATACACAATACCTTAATTACTATGCTTTCAAAAGGAGTTTAGCCTGGAGAACTATGTCACTTTTTCCTGCCTGTCCTTGTACCTGCCTCTGGTTCTCAGAAGAAACAACCTGGAGAGAAGACGAAGTGTTGAATGCTAGTTTTGCATGTGACTTTCTTGTTACTTAATTTATAAAATTTTCCCTTCCCTACTCCCCCACCCCCAGCTGTAAATGAAAAAGCTGTAAAACTAAATGAAACCTTAGGAAGTCAAGACAGGACAGCAGAGAGAAACTTACAAGAGCTTCAGAAGGAGATCGACCGGATGCTGAAAGAACTTAGAAGTAAAGATCTTCAAACACAGAAGGAAGTTGCTGAGGATGAGTTGGTGTGAGTAGAGACATTCTGGGGGCTTTTCATTTGACAACTGAACAGCATTATTAAGTTTCCTAAGTTTCTATACCACAAGTGAGCGGAGCACAGTTTTTTTTTTATTTGGGAATATCTGTTACTTATTCTTCATGTCTTCAGTTATCCCTACATATTTTGCTTTAAAAATCAATTAAAATCGTGTTTGCCTATATATAAAATAATAAGTAACTGAACTTTGGAGTGTTATTTTTTATAATTAGGCCAGTGGGCTTACTTTGTCAATTACTGGTGTTAGAAACATCTGAACTATCAATAAGCTCAAAAGCCTGGAGCTGTGACAAGCTTATTAGTCGGAGCTCGCTTTACATGCACAATGTCTGATTTTGATCCCAGCATTAGGTAAAGTGGACAGGATGATGCACCTACAGTCCCAGCACTTTTAAGATAAAGATAGGAGGGTCCAAAGTTCAGGATCGTTCTTGGCCACAGAACAAGTCCAAGGTCGACTTAGTATACAGGAAACCCTATCTCATTGGAGAAGAAGAAAAGAGAGAGGGAGGGGAATGGGGGCGAGAGAAGAGGGAAGGGAGTAGCAGAAGGAGAAGGGAGAAGAATAGGAGCAGGAAGAGGAGAGGAGGAGTATGAAGGAGGGAAAGAAGAGAACATGACCACCTACTTTAATAAATGACAAATAAAGTCACACTCGATACTATCATTATTTACCATTTTAGAAAATCCTGGTAAGTTAAGTCAAGGACTTTTTCAGACTGCTGAGTTGTAAGAAAAAGTAGAGAAGATCAAAGTTATGGCATTAGGCTTGGATGGCAAAAATATGAGAGTTCTATCTACAGTTACTAGGCAAGCATGTCAACAGTCCCATATAGTCAAAGGAAGTAGCTCGTTGTGGTGGGGCAGCTGGCATTTTGATCCGTTTGATTTTGCATGTGCAGCAAAGCAGATATTTTTCTTTTATCAGTCATAGTGTGACTATGGCACAAGATCCCTAAACAATTAAAAATGTAAGCTTACTAATAAATTGAACAAGTATTTTTTTCAATTTTAATAAAAATTTCTGCCACAATTAGATATCAATTCACCTTGACTTGGAGCATTGTGGATTTGTTGCTATGTTTTCGTGTATTTTTAACCTTTTAATGTTAGCATCATCTTGTACCTTAACTTAATATAAGAAAAGACTTAAGATGAGCAGTGAAGTCATTTTGTACTCTTGGGCTGGGGGTATTTGCAGGGCAGCAGAAGGTCTTCTGAAGAGAGTAAACAAGATGTTTGGAGAGCCCAGAGCCCAGAATGAAGAAATGGAAAAGGATCTCCGGGAGAAACTGGCAGAGTACAAGAACAAACTTGATGATGCTTGGAATCTATTGAGAGAAGCCACCGAGAAAACTCAAGATGCTAATCAGTTGTCTGCTGCCAACCAAAAAAACATGACCATCTTGGAGGTGAGCGCTAGGGGTCCTCTCAACCCTGTCTTGGAACGGGGGGAAGGGGCAGGTTGACATGTCTAGAATAGTGAAGTTGACATATGTTTCAAAGGACAAGTCTATGACTCTATAAGGACTTCTAAGAGACAGAACTCTCTCTCTCTCTCTCTCTCTCTCTCTCTCTCTCTCTCTCTCTCTTTCTCTCTCTGTGTGTGTGTGTGTGTGTGTGTGTGTGTTAGTCTGTATGGTCTGTCTGTCTACGTGCCTGTCTATCTGTCTTTCCATGTGTATATGTGTCCTTAATGACTATCTCCCACTCAGTATGGAAAGTTTATTAAAAAGAGGCATGGAAGAAGCTCATCCCTGAGAGATGGGGAATCTCATGACAATGACAAGTTACCATTTAGAAATCCAGATGGAAACAATCTCAGCTCTACAACGAGTCATTATAATGGAACTTGCACAAAGGATGGCTCAACCCCAGTGCTGTACAGTTTTGTGATTTACATTCCTACTCCACGAGCTGAGTACAGACACCCTGGTTGCCAGCAACCAATATAGTTCCTTCTACTTGGAAGGAAGCTGAGCTTATGAGAAACTAGAGAGCCTTCCTTTTTCCCCTGCCTTTCTTTTCCCTTTCTCTTATTGTTTTCATTCTCTTCCTTGACCATCCCATAGTTAATGCTTAGGTTCTCTGAGACTATATTTAGTGTACACAGTTGTATTTGGTATTTAAAAACCTTCTTCTTCATCTATAGCTCACCCTTTTCTGTTGGCTTCTTTGAAGATCTGAATGCTGCAGGAAACCCACAGCTCTGCTAATGTGGAATTTTGCAATGATTCAATACTCTAGCATTTTACAAGATCTTTAAGATGTTTGTTGAATGTCACTGACAGAGAACTACATAACCACACAGTTTAGTTTTTGCTCTTTTATTTGATCGTGTTTTCCTTTAGATCTAAGGACAATCAGTTAAGAGAAAATTGGAGGAGACATTCTCTGTTCTGGGATTTAGCCTTGTGACAGTGGTAGAAGGCTAAGGAGGAGGACTTTCACTCTAAGTCATATTTCTAATCTTAACCAATCTGGGACCACTAACACACTAGCTCTAGTCAAGAGAAAACACGCTCTGGAGAGGCAGGAGGTGTGAAGGCTGTGCTATCACAGGCTGTGTGGTGACACACTCCGCCCTGTGACACCCCAGTGCAGTAACTTATACAGAGTTAGCTCTCCACTTTATGGCAACAGTTTAAAAAATTAAAATTCCCTGTGTGGAAAGCATACTAGGTATTTGGTAATTATTTTGAGAGAAGTTATAGTGGCACACTGAATGGGAAGTTCAGCTGCTCCTCACTTTAGTGATGAGTAAAACCCAGAGCCATACTTCTCAGATAATACTATGGGAGAGGCTTGCAGCTTATGCAGTCAGCCCTGGAGTTCCAAGTCCTCATTTTCGTATTTTTATCGCGGATGCTGTGCTTCACTAAAGGCTTATTTAAATACTTTCTGGATAAAAGAGGTGATTTGTGTAAATTATCAGGAATAAAATGTGTGTAATTTAAGTTGGCAGGGCTACTAAGATTGATGCTAGACTAGCCTTTAAAAATGGTCACCTGGGACCAATTGAAATTGCCCAGTGGGGAAGAGCCCTTATACCCAAGTCTGATAAACGGAGTTTAATTCTTAGAGCTCTTGTGGTAGAAGGAGAGGAATGACTCTATCTCCTTTGACCTTCACATGCACGTTTACCCAAGTATACATACATACAGAAACACACACACACACACTGTATAACAAAAGTCAACTGGAGAGTTCATTAAACAGAATATATTCATGGTCTTTGGGCTCCCCAAAAGAATCTGCACTGGCTCTTCTAGGATGCTACCTGGTGGCCATATCCTAAGACTCCTTGGATTCACTTACTAGCCATACAGATTTGAAAACGGTGGCTTTATACATTGTACACAGTGGGTTTAATAATGATATGGCTTTCAACATCCATTGTCCTGGATCTACTATTAAGGATATTAAGATTCAGGTTAAATGGATAGTTATTTATTTTTTAAGGTGGTCAGCTCGTAACCTTGTTTTGAAAAATATCCTCTAGATGGCCTTGTCGGACATCAATGGAAGGAGAGGCCCTTGGTCCTTTGAAGGCTTGATGCTTCAGTGTAGGGGAATGCCATGGTAGGGAGGCAGAAGTCGGTGGGTGGGTGGGTGGATGGAGGAGCACCCTCATAGCAGCTGGGACAGGGAGGATGGGATGGGGGTTTCTGGAGGGGAAACCGGGAAAGAAGATAATATTTGAAATGTAAATTTAAAAATATCCAATTAAAAATATCATCTAAATCTGGGAGTGGTGGCACATACCTGTGATGCCTGTATCTGTGGGGCAGAAGCAGAAGAATAAGTTTCAAACTATTTTGGATGCATATCAAGACCCTATCAAGACAGTTAGACAAAACAAAACAAATTCCAATCACTCAGATACAATCTTAAGTCTAAGAAACATTGATGTAAAAAACAACTGATGGCTTTAATAACCTGAATCTACCTGGAGGTACACACAGGCAAACAGCCAAACCACTCTGTACACTAAAGTAATTATCACAGAATTACTAAAAGTGGATAGGGGCAGCTTATCTGCATCTTCATAGAGAGTCCGACATTTGTTATATGAGTACCACTCACTGGAAGCAGGGGTGGGAACACTTTAGAAACAGGGGCCTGAGAAGAAATGAAAGAGGTAACGAATCTGATAGCGGATTCATGATTGGTAGAATTGGAATAAAGTTTATACAGATGAATGGTGGCTTGGATAGTCAGCTGGAATAAGCAGACCCCAAACTTTGCTTTACAAAAAAGTTAGCTTATGTGACTAAAGAGTTTCATTTGTAGCTTGAGCAGTATAGGAAGCAACCAAAATGTGGAGTCCCATATCAAAATTACACGTTGAAGTGTTTGTTAATGACACATATAAACTGAAAACTCAGCTGCGTGTTATTAAATAATGTGATTTTAGGCCAAGAGAGTACACAGATCTAATATTCAAATGTTGATCAAATCTAGCTGCTGTTGGTAACTCACTCATTTTGGGTTTACTATGAATAATTACTGGCTGAACCAAACTTGTAATATAAAAAAAAATCTGGGTAGTTTATTTTTTTCCTATATTTAACATTGTAATTTATATTGGCTAGGAGGATCAAAAAAGATTTGTAAAAATAATATCACATCTAGTTCCATCAAACATTGTAAGACAATGTTTGATGACAGGACAATATGCATTCAAATACAATACTGTGAAGGTACAAGGTGATTGTGGGAAATGTCAGGTAGAGTGGGCTGGCTCATTCACAACCTATATAAGTGCCATGTGGAATGAGATGATAGGGGGCTTTGAACACCAAGTAGTGGTAGTAGTTGAGTTAGAGAGGCATTTTGAAGAGTGGACAGGAGCCAGGGTAGGGGATGGGCACTGATGAGCAGAAAAACATCACATGAGCAATTCAGGGAAGCACAGGATGCACACTGAACATTCTGCCCCAAAGTCTTCCCTTACAACATGAGTGATGAAGAGAAGGCAAGAACGAAAACATAAAGGCACACAAGGAGGTGGTGTTTGCAGGTTCCTATATAAGCTATGGTAAACAGCAGCAGAAGGGAAAGGCAGCGTTTATCCAGCAGGGCTCTGAATGGATGAATCTAATCAATTAGAAGGTAAAGGTGGGAATATAACCAACCTTATATCTAAACAAATGAATTAACTATTATACTTATGGCATACTTTTTAGATTTTACTGTTTCATGAAGGCCTATCATGTGTTTGATCAAATCCATCACCAGTTCTCTCCCCCACACACCCATTTTCCCATCTCAACTTCATGTCTGTTTTTTTAAAACTCATGGTGTCCATTTAGATCTACCAATATATGCATGCCTATATTTTTCACAGCCTACTTTAATAAGGGTTCAACGCCCCTAGCTCACCACCCACCAGAGGTAGTGGAAAAGAAAGGTTAATAGGCTATGGGGGAAGAGAACCAATCTAGAAATAGTTCTTTGTGGCAATTCCAATTTTCATTTTTCTTAGTCAAGTCCATTGGCAAACACCAAACATGAATCAGCAGCCGAAGTCCAGTCTGCTTGGGAGACACCATACATGAATCAACAAGGACAGCTCAATCCAGTTAAAACTGTGAGGCTGGACAACTGGCCCAAGTCTGTGGAAGCTGCAGAAATCTTACAAGAAGTTCTTTGGCGAGTTTCTGTTCATGAAGGCACCACAAGCAAATTTTAGCAATGCAATGCAAGGCAAACTAATTTATCCATGTCCTCAGTGAAGACCAGTGAGCTGGAGCAAGGCAAACCAATGCCTGAGCTCTACTGTCTGTGGGGACACATTTATATTTCTTCTAAACACCATGTGTCCTTTCACACGTTTGCTATAGCTAAACATCCTTTCACCTGGGTCTGCTTCAATAAAACATTCCTTCACCTGTCTGCCACAGCAAAGCGTCATTATAATCTAGACTTCAAGGAAACCAGAAATTTCCACTTTAAATATATCCATAGATTTGAGGTCATCCCCTGGAGCTAGGATAACCCATGGGGCAGCATTCCTAAGGAATACTTATTGTTCCCTCCCAGAGCATCCAGTAGCTGCCAGTAACTCCTTAGAAGTGTGACTTCATGAGTTCTCTCACATCACTGGCTTCATTTTAAAGAATTATATCTCTATATATCTCTATGTAAGGGTCTTCCTTTTTTGGTTTCTTAGATGTTCTAAATTTCCTGTCTTGGGTATTCTATAACTTACATCAATCTTTATCCATTCCTTTGTATTTATTTTTATAACACTAATCTCATGATTACCTAAGATGACACACTAATTTACTAATGTGCTTTCTCCCTTCTGTGTTAGTTATCTCTCAATTGCTGCAACAGAACAAATACAAAATAAAAAACTGATGAGCAAAAGGTTATTTAGTTTCCAACTGGCAGAGGTCTTGGTCCATGGTCACTTGCTTCATCATTTGTGGTCTATGGCAGAGCAGAGCATCATGGCAGGAAATTCACAGTACAGAAAAGATGGTAACATTATGATGGCCAGGAAGGAGGAGGGAGGAAGAGGGACTCATCTGCTAAATGTTTCACTTTTGTACTTTCGTGTATTAGTGGTACATGTGGCCTTTGTTGAACATTTAAGATCCATACCCCAATACTCTCCCAGAGAGGTCACAAGACGTATATCTTTATTTTGATTGTGTCATCAGAGCTTCAAGTGGTGATCTGCACAAATACAACACACTTTGATTAGTCAATAAGAAGAATGCCATAAAGCAAAGTGAGATCAATGTTTTCTCTGATTCCCCCCCCCCCAATCTCCAAATCTCCATATTTCTTTGTTTCAAAGCTAGAGTATTTCATCTAATCTGAAAAATTAGGTCCCTTTAAACATTCTTCACTGTCTAGATCATCATTTGCTTTAGTGTGATAAAGAACACAGTGACCTTATATCCAAGTTGTCTTTCTAAACTATAAACTATAGTTTATAGTTAAAACTATAAGCACATATTCTCCAGTTTATTGAAACTGAAATAAACTTAGCTCTTTGCTTCACACATCCACAGAAATAGCTCTTCCTCCCATTCGGTGTATTATTTTAAATGACCTTAGTGCATTAATGCAAAGAAGCCCCAATCGAAAGAGCACTTTTGAACTTCTGTGTATACTATACCTTTACATAAGTTTATACAAGAGTGGGGATCTGAATGGCTATTATGTAAAGAATTTCAGACTCTTGGAAGCCAAGATGTGGCCAGAAATCAGGGACACTGAAACTTCTGCATTTGTTGTCAAGGAAGAGGCATTACCACATGAAATACTTCCTGAGTCTTCCAGAGTATCAGTTAGCTGTGTCACAACACAACTTCACCTTCACTTACTCATTGAAAATCATTCATTGAAGTTCTTAGAGGTACTAGAGAGACAGTGATGCATAAGACTGTCTCTATGGAATTCACAGTGTCGCGAAGAATGTATTCATGATAGCAATTAGAAAGTATATGAAATGTTTGGAAACCTGGACATATAAGATAATGTCGCTACCCACGTCCCACCCGCAGAATAAGGCAACAGCAACCGTGTTCTTCTTCAAGTGGTTTATTCAGCTATCCCTGTACAGCGAGCTTCTTCTCTCTCTCTTCTCTTCTCTCCTCCCCAGCTCCCACAGCCCCTTATAAGCATTGCCTTAATCCTATCAGCAACTGCCACGAAGTCACTGGAGATTGGCCATTCTCAATGATTCGAGGTGGGGTGATCGGGTAACCACACCTCTCAGTGCATACAACTCCATATATGGAGTTGTCTTTTCTCTCAAGCAATGCCTATGCCAAGCCCTACCTTGTAATGGCAAGAGCAGAGCTGCTTCCCACAAGATAATGTACACAGTAATGATTTGTTGTATATGTATGATCTGCAATCTGTATTAAGATTTTACATGATATGTTCTATGTGTTATCCATCACTATGCACAGTTCAGTAGGCTGTGAATCAGTGTGTTTATTTCTTCAGTGTCCATTAACTAACCTGTATTTTTTTAGAACCCCCTCCAATAAAACTAAAAAGATCTATATGAAAAAGTAACAGCCCTTTTTATTTTTATATTTGGTGAATACCCAATAGAATAAAATTTAAAATCATTTAGACTGTGACTCAGTTGACAAAGTTCCTCCAACATAAGCCCAAGGAGCTGAGTTTAGATTCCTTTCACAGCAGCCCATGCCTGAGCTCCAGAGACTGGGTACAGAGACAGGCAGAACCCTGCAGCTCCTTGAGCAGTCATCAAGATGCATCCTTGAGCTCTGTGTGCTAAAACTCATGGTGACAAACCCTGTATCAAAAGTAAGGTGGGGAAGGACTGAGGGGGACATCTGTTGTCAACACATGCACATGTACATATGTAAACATGCATCTACTTGCAAATATGCCCTTATCCACCTAAGTATATACATACATACACCACACATAAGAGCAAACACTCAAATGCACACTGACAGACTCACATACTCACAACCACACATATACATTTACACACACTCACACATACACATTCACGTACACTCACACCATATTCACACCACTCATATACACTCACACTCACATACAATCACACATACACTTATACCTTCATACACTTACACACATACTCACACTCATACACTTTTATATATTTACACACATATTCACACCACTCACATACACTCACTCACACATAAGCTCACACATTCACACTCTTACATACACCTATATACTTATTCACAAAACTCACACCCACTCACATACATTTTCACTCCACTTACCCTCAGACACAATCATAATACATAATACAATTTACGCACCCATACACAACTACATGCATATTCACACCACCCCCACACATATTCACACCATGCACACACACACACACACACACACACACAATTCAGATAAGAAAGAACTAAGAACAAAGTCATCAACATAATGATTAGGAATCACACAGGATTTCCCTGTGCCTGGCAGTTATAAGCCAAGTCTTTTCTATCTGATTTCACAGAAGCCCAAGTTCTTGTTACAGTGTTGGTTCTGAGTCAGTACTTCCCAGAAAATAATGAGATGATGCATTCCTAACAAGCCACTTGTTGAGGCCAAGGCTGCTGTTCAATGAGCCTCACTTTGAGTAGTGAGGCAATTTTTAAGAGGCCACATTGCTTGCTCAGAATTTTGTAGATTACTAAACTGGGATTCATTTCAGGCAAGCTGTTGCCGGTGTTCAGCTGTTTCACCTAGTATGTACATAACCGTTAGGATGAACACAGGCATTGTTTCAGGTAGATAGGCAGGAAGCTGGCTGTGAGCATAAAGTAGAAAGAGGAGCAGAGCCAAAGGGCTGAGGAACATGTAGTAGAGGGAACTGAGAAGGCATGTATAGTGGGAGCATGGTGAAGGGGCAGGTGGTAGGAAAAACGCAACTAAGAACCATAATTTCTGTAAGAGAAGACATGGGCCTGCCACAGCCCAATCTGTTAGGTATATCAAAGTTACACTTTAAAATTTGTGTTTGTTTTATATGTATGTGTATGTGTTTGAATGTATGTGTGTGTGCCACATGCACTCCTGAGCCCACGGAGGTCATAAGAGGCATTAGATCCCTTGGCATTGTAGTTGCAGATGGTTTCAGGCCACCATGCTGTTGCTGGAAATGGAACCTGAGCTATTCTGCAAGACTAATAAGTGCTCTTGCCTGCTGAGCTGTCTCTTCAGTCCCAAACCCACAGCATTACACTTTCAGCTACACTGGGCTGTCTATGGTTCCTTGGGTAGACCAGTTACTGTCTTACTCCATTCTGGCTGCTATCACAAAATCACCAGGAGTCTCTACCTTAAATGTGAAATAAATGTATAACACACAGCCGAGAAGACAGGGAGTAGACAATCCAATATCAAAATGCTAGAGGATTGGTGATTGGTGAACACCAGTTTGCTGGCTCACAAACTCACGTCTTTGCTGTGTCCTTACATGGTAGAAGGGTGAATAAGATCCCTTGGGTCTCTTTCATAGGGGCACTGGCCTCATTTATGAGGTCTTTACGACAGGCTGTCACCACCTCCCAAATGTGTTACCTCCCAATACTAACATGTTAGAGTATTGAGCCTCAACATAGAAATTTGATGGCGACACGGCGCTAAGACCACAGCACTGCAGTGACTCAGTTTCATGCTCATTTCGGTGATGAACATATGACCCATAGAATCAAAGGGCATAGATTTAAAGACTGCTCTTCACCTCTTGGAAAACCCCATGAATATAAACTATTATTAATAGTTATTTGAAGAACATATAAAGGCCAGAGACCAACATTGTAATTGTTTTCACAAACATGTAGGGAGAATGAGGATCGGAAGGATATGAATGACTCCATATGAAGGCATTGGCAGTAATTTTCTTCCATTGATTTTCCTCATCTAGCCTAGGAATGAGTTTCACATAGCTTTGAGACAAGCTGTAAGTTCTACAGAAAAGTTAGCCTGTTCCCATCTTATGAAAGAATCCACTACGTTTCCTCTTTCGGGTAATAGCTTCTTCTCCTCCTTCTCTTTCTCCTCCTCCTCCTCCTCTTCCTTTTTGAAAAGTGTTTTCTCCACATTTCCCCAAAAAATCCTACCTTTGAAATCTTACATTTTCTCCCTAAAGCATATTTATGCTCACAACATAATTATTTATATAGAGATACTGGAACTTCACACATCCAGTTTGGTCTGCACACTAGATGCCAATAACAGACATCCTATACATGCACTGTACTGAAGATGAAAATCCCACTTTGCTTTAGCAGTTCTTTTAATTCTCTAGCAACTATCACATTGCTTTTCTTTGCCTGGATGACTGTCAAATGGGGAGGAAACATGACCTACATATGCACTATGTTGAAGAACTCTTAAGAGAGTTGACCGGGTAAGTTATACTGCTGTCATCTAGCTGAACTGTCAGTATCATAAACTGTGTTTGTTCAGACAGCTCAGAAGAAATAAGAATACACAATAGAAAAGGATTTTACCAAGACGCTGTTGTAATCTTTTTCTTCACATGCCACAGACAAAGAAGGAAGCTATTGAAGGTAACAAACAACAAATAGAGAACACTTTAAAGGAGGGGAATGACATACTTGATGAAGCCATCCGACTCATGGGCGAAATCAACTCAGTCATAGATGTGAGTATTCAATACAGGTCAGAATTAAGAGAAAGAAGATAAGACACATTTCCTTCATATACTGGCAACAGAACTCAGCGACATAAATAAGAGCCTTGATTTGTTTTTGTATGAGAATATACTGTTGGAATATAATGTTGTGGACACACCTATCTATTGGCCATAGTAGATACTAGAACTGGCCTTT
This sequence comes from Arvicanthis niloticus, assembly GCF_011762505.2. Classification (NCBI taxonomy): domain Eukaryota; kingdom Metazoa; phylum Chordata; class Mammalia; order Rodentia; family Muridae; genus Arvicanthis; species Arvicanthis niloticus. The sequence continues at coordinate 16,961,292 of NC_133438.1, forward strand.
GGCATACTTGCTTTTTTTTTTTTTTTTTTTTTTTAAATTATGGTGACCAAGACATTTCTTGTCCCTTGGCCAATACTCACCATCTGTCATTATCTCATATAATAGTAGTTAAAAGATAAATAAAAATCTGAAAACAACCCTTTGACGTAGTGTGTGATGCACGGTAATGTGCAGAAATAGGGACACAAATAATCTAAAATGGTCCTAACGATCATTACTTCTTCATTCGTTGCTAGGAAGTAACCTTACAAAAAATAGTAGATGTTTCAGCATAAATTGGCTTCATGCAATTCTATATTTTTCTATTAAATAACAGCTTTTGTCTCTATTTTCTTTGCTGGTAGATTAAAAGTTTTTTAAAGGCAAATTCCAAGCCATATGTGATTATATTTCCTAGAGAAATTAACAATTTCAGGGAGGCCTGGATGGCTGTTGATGCTGTCTCTTCTCTCTCCATATCAGTATGTCGAAGACATTAAAACTAAGTTGCCACCAATGTCCGAGGAGCTGAGCGACAAAATAGACGACCTTGCCCAGGAAATAAAGGACAGAAGGCTTGCTGAGAAGGTGTTCCAGGCTGAGAGCCATGCTGCTCAGCTGAACGACTCGTCTGCTGTGCTTGATGGGTATGGCATTTATTGTTGGAAATGTCTGCCTAGCTTGACGCTCATCCAAAAGTCTAGACAAGCAGAAAGAGTGGAAAATCACTTTCAAGTCTTGATTTCTGTAATTATGAACAAAAGAGCCACATGGCTTTTCTATGGAAGATCCTAATTAGGAGAATGTAGGCAAAGCACTCCTGAAAAAGTATCACAAGTCCAAGTTAAAAGTGAATTCAACTATGCCTGGTTAGGAAACGAACACAGCCTTGGGCTACCCGTAGAGCCCTGTGTGCTTGTCTCTATTAGAAAGCACAGGGGTTGTCTTGTTAGCATTCTAAATAATACACCAACTCACTCTGCTGCAATCAGTTTTATATTTCTAATGGAAGCTAATCCTTCCATTGTTTAAAAGTGCCTCTGAATGTATAGTCTTATGTACAGCCTTTCAATCTCGATCCAGTAAGATACTGCATGCACTTCTCTGAAATAATAGTTCAGAGCTGATGGTGCACACCTGTGAGGCCAGCTCTTGGAAAATGGTCACAGGAAGACACACGTTCAAGGCCAGCCTTAACTACAGTGTGCTCTCAGCCAGCCTGGGCTATAATAAACCTTATCAAAAAGGGGGGGGGGGAGGAAGTAACATTTCACTAAAGTTGGAATTATTGAGAGAAAGAAAGCTGGAGACCAGGGATTGTTCATTAAACAGAATTCGGGGTATGATTTACTTTCCCTGGTTCAGTGGTTCTCAATCTTCCCGATGCTGTGACCCTTTAATACAGTTTCTCATATTGTGGTGACCCCCAACCATAAAATTCTTTCATTGCTGCTTCATAGCTATATTTTTGTTACTGTTATGAACCATAATATAATTATCTGATATGCAGGATTTATCTTGTATGTGACCTCTGAGAAAGGGTTATTTGACACCCCTCCCCAAAAGGGTCATGACCCACAGGTTGAGAACCATTTCTTTTATGCTTTTGTGACTAGCACACAAACACACACACACACACAAGCAACAACAAAAAAAAAAACAAACAAAAACGAAACCACTATTCATCCTAGGAATAATTTTCCAAAATAAATCTATTTAATATGCCCTACATGCAAGTCGGTGTTCTCATCTTTGATATTCATTGATATACAAAGAAAGAATTACTGTTTGACTACTTGGCAACCCAATGCACAATTAGGTATTTTTTTTTTCCACAAACTTTTCCCAATCTAGAGCAAAGAGTAGTAGATGAACCAGTAATCAGCCGACCCAGGTTCCAAATATCCCATTAGGGATATGTCAGTTGTGATTTGATTTTTCTGTGATCTCTTTATGCTTTCTGGGAAGTCTGTCTACTCTGAAGACATTGTAAAATTCATCTGATTAACGGGATACAAGTGCTCTGGAAGCTGTTCTGTGCTTTATAAATAACAAGAAATAATGTTGCCCCGCACACACTTGTCTGGCCACATGGTTGCACGGGCTTTTGCTGGCTATCAAGATATTTGAGGTATACTGGTGGGGGCTGCCAAGGTGGCTCCGTGGGTAACGATGCTTGCCACTGAGCCTGAATTCAATCTCTAATGAGTCCAGTCCATAAAGCACACACGGTAAGAGAGAACTGACTTTGTCAAGCTATACACATATGTGTGTCTGTGTCTGTACACACACCTCCCCACATTCACAAACACACACACACACACACACACAAACACACACATGAAAAGAGAAGGAAGATGATAAGAAGAAGAGATAGAAGCTAAATAAATATAAAAAAACAATCTTAAAGACATGTTGACTATACTTCATAGCAAGCTTTGAGGAGTATAAGTTTCAATGGAACAATACAATCAATAGATACCTCACTAGGGTTTGGAATTATTCTGGTTGCACTTGCCATGATCCCGTTGAAGTTGGATTTGTTATGACTTGACTGTTCTTTATTTGAGTGCTAATTCCTCTAAAGTTCTTTTCTTGGTCTAATGTGACAGAATCCTGGATGAGGCTAAGAACATCTCTTTCAATGCCACGGCAGCCTTCAGAGCTTACAGTAATATTAAAGACTATATCGATGAAGCTGAGAAAGTGGCCAGAGAAGCCAAGGAGCTTGCCCAAGAGGCTACAGCACTGGTGAGAAACAGAAGGACCATGTGCCAATGATGAGAGTTAAATCATTTTTATCATTGCACACTGAGCCTGTCACCCATCCCCATCCCTCCCACTTCTCCTCCTCCCCTCTCCTGTTTGTTTTCTTTGTTTCCAGACAATCTCAATTCAACTTTAACTTCATATGTACATACATGATTTATATCACTATAAAAAAAACCTAGATGCTGAGAATCACGGGAAACATACAATATTTGTCTTTCTGGCACTGGCTTAATTCACTTACTGTAGCCGCCTGTGGCCACGAGTCCACTGGGTTCACCTGAAAGGGGGGCTGGGAATGAAAGGGGGACGGAGGGCGAGAAGAGATGAAGCCAAGCCAAAGTTCTCTGATCAAGGCTCAAAGCTTTAATGTTCAGCTCTCAATTTAAAGGGGAAGGCCCAACCCACAACCCCTCCGGGTTTCAACCAGAGATGGGTGGGGTAATCCATAATCCGTTCTAGGTCATGGCCAGAGATATCTCAAGGCAAGCCCAGGGGCAGTTCTGCTTCTGTGTTCTGTGCAGCCAAGGTGGGTAACTCCACCTAGATCCTACCACTTGGTCTGTTGTAAGCAAGATCTCTCAGGCCTGCTCAAAGCTGGGGGAAGGGCACAACTTAATATCATTATCTCTATTTTCTCACTAACAACTTAGTTTCATTCTTCTTTGTGTCTGAAATTTTTTCCTTGTGTACAAGAACCACATTTTCTTTATCAGTTCTTCTGTTGAGCTCCTTGGTTGGCTCTAGGTTGATTGCTGGTCAAATCTTTTCAAATTAATTTTCAAACTACAATTTTCAAACTTAAATGAGATTTGAAAAACCTAGTAAATTGGAATAATTGTCTTGAGTCATTACTGAAAATTTCATAGAATTTCAGCTAAAATATTCTCTATTGATAGCCACAGCAATCACGCTCTACTTAATATTGTCTAAGTTCAGAGCTCACTGCTCACTCTCAGGCAGATGTTTGTTGCAGCTCACAGAATTAAACAGGCTCAAACCAGAACTTTAATCGCGGTTAGTCCACATGGAATCAGCTTCGAAGTGTATCCTGAAAAGAACACTTCTGTTTCTATCATCATTGTATTGTGTATAATGAAGTTCAACTGTCACGTGCATTTTTGTAAAACATATCAGATCATGGGTTTCTAAAGTCTGTAGACTATTTTTATAAGCTAAAGATTCCCTCTCTTTTTGTCATTGTTCAAAGTACATATGGGACTAATATTTTAGAACTTTGAGGTTCTAGGTTATCTTGATGATTTTTATCTCCAGTCCTGGGAATAATTCATGCATAGCCTTTCATAGGTAGAATAGCATTGTGTAAACCATTTCTGTAGTAAGTGTCCTTCAGACTACTTTTGTAAGTGAAGCAATGCCTCATGGGAAATCCCTTGTTAAGTACAATGTTCATAACAATCATTTTGTTTCACCAAGAATCTACAACTATATTAGAAACTTTGGACAAACAATACTTGTTGGATATTTGTGAAAGAAATATGCATAAACCATGGCATGTAACAGACATATTGATATTCTTTTTGCTTTGCCACTGAGGAAAACATTTTCTTGAACATGAGGAACTCACGGTCTCAGGGCCACAAACCATGAGCTTAGTTAGATGCTAACTAAGTTAGTTAGTACTAACTAGATGCTAGTTAGTACACGTGTGAAGGAAAAAGAAAGGAATCACATTTCTCTTCTTCCATTTTTTTATTCTCTTCAAGCCATTAGGGGATTGGCTGGTGCACGTAGATCGTTCTGGGGTGCCTTCTTTACTCCGATCCCAAAGCATCCTCCTAGACAAATCCAGTGACAAAGTTCTATCTGGACACCAATGTGAAGTCAGTTTGTTGCATAACCCTGGCCTTCAGTTCCAAGACATAGAATAGACTTCTTCTAAGTTCTCCAACACCAAAGTGTTCATTTCTGCACTAACTCACATATCTTGGGAGAAGTGATTCTAAATGTCTCTTGCAGGGTATTTCCCAAGCATTTCTACGATAAATATAAAATATAGGAAAAGTCTTAGCAACTTGAAATATGCGCATTGTGTCATCGGAACAGCATTCAAGGATAGTAAAGAATGATACAACCAAAGCTTGAGCGATTGCTCAGTGATTACAGGAACTGGTTGCTCTTCGAGAGTTCCTGAGTTCAATTACCAGCACTAACATGATGGTTCGCAACCATCTATAACTGTAGTCCCATGAGATCCAATGCCCTCTTCTGGTGTGCAAATGTACATACAGACAAAACACAAATATAAATAAAATCTATAAATAAAGTCTTTTGAAAATGCTATGAGCAATAAATGAGATTTATAAAAATAGAAGAAAATGTGAAGCATTTATAAAAAAAAAAGTCTTTATGTAAAATGCCTTAAAACTCAAATGTTGACCCTTATGTCCTGATATATAAATGAAGTGGCTTTTGTAAGCAACTGCCCAGTGGCCACTTACTAATATGAGGAGAATAAAAATCTGCAGAAACTCCAAAGAACCTTCTCCTTGTTTAAGGTTCAAATGTCTGAGAGACAAATTGTGTCTGTGACAGTGAAATATGGCAGACAAATGGGGGGAAATCCATGTGTGATGAATTCATTTCACTAACTAAACTTGCACAAAATGAGCGTGGGAACTAAAGACACACAGGGAAACAAAAATAATAGATTTGTATAAATCTAAGGAAATGTTGATAATGATAATAATTAGTAATGCACGGATTGTAAAAGGAAGGATTAAAATATTGGAGGTAAGAGGGAAACGAGACAAGTGAGCAGTTTGAAGTTTTTAGGGTTCCTGAATTTGGGAGAGGAGAATGAAAGAGCTGAGCGCCCCCAACCTTTATAAAGTATAAACATCATTAAGTATAATATTGAAAATGTTTGTAAATGCGTAAAAATAATAACACTAGATTTCTCCAGGGAAATAGGACCGATTGGATCTAGATATAGTTTCACAACATTTACTGTTCTGAGAAATGCAGTGATAGGCATTTGCTCATGTCAAGGGCCCCATGAGCTCACACAGAATGCAATGCCTATGACATCACACTAGCCCATATGGTGTGCAACACCATTGCATATTGCTTCTTGACCAAAACATGGCTCCAAAAAGAGATTATAAAGAATTAATTCATGAATTTGTGAATCTGGCAAGTGCTGGATATGTGGGTCAAACCAGCAGGCTAGAGGGCCAGGAAGAAGACATACTACCGTCTTGACTCTAGAGGGAGATGGAAGAAAATCTTCATAAATGAACTTCAGTGTTTTCTCTTAACAAAAGATGAAATTGTTTATTTTTACATGGACAAATCTTTTTCCAACTCTTAGCATATAGTTCCCTACATTAAGGACATCGATCTATTTTGTACAAAATCTACTGAATTAAAATTTAATCACAATTAAAATTATAACAACATCTAAACTAGTATTTATTAAACTTTTCTTGACTCCTTTCACCTTGAGAAAGTTTTATGGAACCCCAGTTAATAGATGTTTAAAACATATATATTGATAGCAATTATTGATATGTATATACATATATATATATATCTCAAAGATGAACTAAAAGTAGACCATTTATTTAAAATAATACTCTGATATACAAATAATTTTATGATTCATACAAACTTTAAACAACTTGCATAATAATGAGATTTATGTTCTTGTTTAATTTTACATGGACAAATTTTGGCTCAATATAAAATGTAACAGAACATAGACAATCTTCAATATTTTTTTAGAAATAATATTTTGATTTTGTAATTGGCAACGCTAAGAACATACTTCACATAAACGTGTTTGCAAAATGACAAAAATGTTTATCAACCTGTAACATTTATTGAAAATTCTGCCCTAGTCCTCAACAAAATTTTACATAATGATGTTTTATGCAATTCAAGTCATCAATTCAAGCAGCACATTTTAAAGCCAAGCACTCTAACAGAATAAAGGCATAATAATGTGCTACAATCATGCTGAAGACAGTAGGAAAATATTTTCTTTTCTCTAATTAAACTATTATGTTTCTATAAGAGCAGAAAACACAAGCATAATCAAATCATTGCAATTTGTAACATACAACAGTCTCAAACTCAGGGGTGATGTGCCACTGGTGTAACGTGTTGTATCAGAATTCATAGTGCCAAGTGTGGATTTCATGTGTCAAGGCTGCAGTAACGCTATATGCAAAGTGGCCCACCGCAAGCGATACCAGGCATGCCTAGAATTTATGTTTACATGCTCAGTGCACATTCAGAGACCTTTTACATCTATCCCACTTTTAATGACCCACACATTTCATAAACCACAGCTTATGGAGCAGAGATAGAGGATAGCTTTGAATCAGAACCTGGGACCATAACCTAGCCACATTGACAACCAGAATAGCCATCACAATATGATCAGAAGGACAGTGTTCAATCTATGCCATAAAAGGCAGGACAAACATGAATGGGAAACCATCACATTCATGTGAACATATGTCTATATGCGCACATGTTTATATGTGATGAAAATATGATAGCATTTAGTTAGTCCAAGTACATAACTCACAGCTTTCACTAGTTGTCATCAATAATTCTAAAAATTTCAGAGCCCGAACTCAAGTCAGCTGTGTGTCTTACATCATAGTCCAATGTGCAAGTTGCAGTCTTGTCCTCCTTGCAGCTAACACCACACTTCACAGAATGCAGAGCTGTCCTGTCAGAGAGGGAGAATAACATTCTAGCTCTCACCACATGATGATGCATGACCTGAGCGAATATGGGGTCATATATATTCCATATAGCTAGATTGGAGTGCTACCCTGACCAGAACAGGGTAGCACTCCAATCTAGCTATATGGAAGGCTGGGAATAAAGAAAGCACAAAAATACTGTCGAGAACCAACAGGCTATGACACAGACTGTCCTATAATTAAATGCAAGTGACTAAGATGCTCAGCCAGGTTAGAGTGACTTTCATATTGGATCAAAACTGTTAGAGCTTACACAAAATACTACTGAACTGTGAGGATATAGAAATATTGGAAATGAAGGACCAGAGGGCTACATCTGGCAAACTGATGAGAAAAAAAAAAAAAAACGTAGAAACAGACTGTTAATAGCAAAAATCATGGTTGGCTCTAGTTTACAGAATGAGTTATTAGGGAACCATAAGAGAGCTCATTAGAGTAAAACAAGGAAAATGAATTCATAGTAAAACTCAAACATGGTGAACACACAAGGTCTTAACGGAAGAGCCAAAGAAGAAATAAAGACAAACGTGCCAGAATGAGAAAACTCACTCTGTCTCCAGTGAGAGCCTTTTCCATGCCTCCTCAAGACTGAGAGCCAGGCAGAGAAACAGGCATACAGCTTTGAGTACCACAGACAGGAGGAATGAACGCCCTTGTGGAACCTTGTAACAGTCAGAGAATCAGTTGTGCATGCTTCATTAGTTAAAGTCCTCATGAAACCTAACAACAACAACAACAACAACAAAGGGACCATGAAGTACAGCACAAAGAGTATACTCGAAAGACATGATGACCTGAAGAGCATCCAGGCTGCAGACTATCATCATGGACAATAAAAATAGAAACAGACAAAAATGTCATATAACTGTCCACGAACAAGGTCAACACAGGATGGTTCAGAACACTGTCCGCCCTAGCATACATGCAGTTCCTAGCACCCACATGGCAGTTCACAACTGCCTGAAACTCCAAGCCCAGAGGATGTAAGAGCTGCTTTTGGCATCCATGGGTACAAGGCACTCATCCACACGAACATTAATGCATACAAAAAGACAAATAAATATAAGTTAAAAATTTAAAACACACTTCCAAATATTTCAAGAGTCAAGGGATACAGAATAATTTGAAACCACCAAATACTTAGCCCAGAAAAAAAAAAAGTAACTTAATTATGGAGCGCAAATAAACTGGTAATGACTGAAAGATGTTGCGAAAAGATAAAAATGAAAACTAATTAAATCTAAGGTTCTGTCCAAGGCACTTAAAAAGCGAAAGAAGAAATAAAAATAAAAGCTGAAATTAATAGCATAGAAAAAAACCATCAGAATTAACAGACACACAGGCATCACATTAATGGGGAAGGCGGAGTGCATTAAGCAGTCACAGGAGTGGGATTAGCAATGAAAGGTCCATAGCTACCAGAGACCGTGCAAATTCAAAACAGAACATGAATACACTAGAGACCCACAGCAGCTATGTATTTTAAATACTCAGATGACATAGACTTCCAAAGAATTCTATCAAATGAAGTAAACCAGTAGTTCACAATTTATCTCCAGCCAAATGATAAAGTCTACCGTTAATTCAAGGGACCCACAAACAAAACTTCCCAAAGCACAGGAAAAGAAGGCAAGGGTCCCCCAACTTATTTTATAAAACTGAAAAAAAAAAAATCCTGAGTGCAAAACTCAAAGGACGAACAGTAATGTTTGTTGTTGTTTTTAAGGTTTATTTTCAGTGTTATGTTGTGCATGTGCACACATCTCTGTGAAGGAGTGCTCTGTATGTGCAGATGTCTGCAGAGGCCTGCTGTTACAAGGAACTTGTGAGCTGTCTAGCCATGAGTTCTGGGAACCAAACCCCAGGCCTCTGCAAGAGCAGTGCGAGAGCTTGACATCTCAGCTATGTTTTCAACTTTTCTAAGAGTTAGTTCCTTCTTTTCCTTCCTTCCTTCCTTCCTTCCTTCCTTCCTTCCTTCCTTCCTTCCTCTTTTCCTCCTTTCCTCCCTCCATCCTTCCCTTCCTTCCTTTCTGCATCCCTGTCCCTGCTTCTTGCCCCCTGCCCCTCTTCTCCCCCTGCCCCTCTTCTCCCCCTGCCCCCCTGTTCCTTCACTCCTCACCCTCTGCTCTGGCCCCCCTGCCCCCCTGCCCCCCTGTCTCCCTGTCTCCCTCCATCCCTTTTATACATATAGGACAATTCTTTTAATAGAAATGTGGAAGTTCATATAAAACGTTGTCAAATGTATTGAAATAGAAAGGACTTAGGACTCTGAAAGATACTGTTTCTGATAGGAGGACAAGAGTGCAGATGTTTGCATTTCTCTTCTTCTTTGTATGCTTTAACTATCATCTCGTTAGATGTTTTAATTAAAATAACAATGAGGAAGAAAAATTTAAAGCATGCCTATAAGGTTAGTCTGTATTTATTTATTTATTTATTTTGATTAGGAAGTAAGACTAACATGGGTCTGGAAGCAGTTTCTCTACTTCCTGTAAGCTCCTTATGTGATGATATATGCATGTTTGTATCTGTGCATTTTAAAGGGGGGGGGGGGGGGACTGATGACTTCAAGTTACAATTCCCAGAATTCACACTTCTCACTTCTGAGATCACACCCTGGGGAGCAATGACTTCTAGATCTCTTTTAAGTGTATCTTCATCTATCCTGCAGATGTGGGTTTCATTCATCCTTGCATGGGGCACTATAGGTTTAGCCACTGCTGTGACGAGTGAGTTATGCCTGCTTACAGCACACAGTACCCCAGGTTTTATTTACCCAAGGTGGGAGCATACCTTGTCTGTATCTTTTGCCATTTGCTCTTTCAATAATGCAGTCACCCTAACAACTTCTTGTCTTGTTCATGGCAGTGGCATGGCAGTGGGCCCGCATGTGTAGGGTGATGTGGGATGATTTAGATCTCTACCCACAATTGTTCTAAGAATGAAGAAGTCTTTTCTCACCATCCGTTTGCTGTCCTTAAAGGATACCTTCTGATTGTTCTTCCTCCAGAGGGGTGGGGGCACTCTGTAGGAAGGGATGGTAGGCAGCAGAGAGGTATCTTTTTGTTCTCAGAGAAGACTCTGATCCTCAAACTCCTTGTTTCCAGGTGCCTTTGTGTTCCAGGTTCTGTAGATTAATACCCTGCTTTATTCTCCTCTGTATGAGAAGTGTTAAGAAATAATTGTAGAAAATGAAGGAACAAGAAATACCCATAGAGCCATATTGGTATGGTATAGAAGAGTGTCCATCCTGTAGGTGAAAATTTTTCTCTGCTGAGGTGGTGGCCTCTTCCATCTTCTTCTCCATAGATCTCCATCTTATTTCTAATTTCCCAATGGCCTGCCCTTTAGTCTCAGTACCATCTTGAAAGAAACTATCTTTCTTTCTGGTGAAACTTCAAATTTAAGTTGAGTAACATATACATAAAATATATATTTCTTACTCTTTATTTTACTTTATCCATTGGAAAAATATTTTGAGGGCCTCTGACAGTCTACTACTTATGGTTTCAGGTAGGAAAGGCACCCTGCTTAACTTAATATGCCAGGGTACATCTGCCTTTTCTCATGGCCTAGGATGAAAGCTTCCAGGTAGATCTGGGGAGGTCTGAGATTCTCCCTTCTCCTTGTTGTAAAGCATCTACTTGGTGGCCACCTCTCTGCATTTTTTGCCTGGTAATGGCAATGTTTTATTTCTACTTTTCTTCTTCCTGAACACAGTGCTTCCAGATTTAAAATTAAAGCTGTCAACAGACTCTTGAATAAACAAAACTTACCCTGAGTCTTTTACTTCAATCTACCCAATATTCTGTGATTTTCATATAAGTGGTACCTTGTATATAGTTAATGACTATTAAACACCAGTTGTCATCTTGTGCCTTGTATACAGTTAGTGACTACTAAACACAAGACATCTCCATGTCCAGACAACTGAACTAGAAATCTATAGTAATTAGATACAGATATTAAGAATTACTAAAACATTATATTGACACAGATATACGGGAAGTTGAATAGAAAACATAAAGAAATCTCTCTCTCTCTCTCTCTCTCTCTCTCTCTCTCTCTCTCTCTCTGTAGGTTGAGGTCCCATTTAAATATCTGTGTGAATCTAAATATTCTGTGTGATATTTATTAATTAGGTTTAAATGGTATACTTGAAACTCACATTAGGAGAAAACATTATTGTGTGAGATTTGGGGAATTAGATTTCGGTCTCTTGTTATCTGGGCAGTAATCTGTCACTAGGATTTTCTTGCCCAGAACATGGTTCAGTTTGGGTTGTCCTTCGATGGTCAAATTCTTACAGTACATGCAATTTCTAGAACGTACAACTTAGCTTGTAAGTTTCATTGTTTTTAATCTACAAACTCAAAGTTGTAAATGTAACATGCATTCTAGTAAGCGACAGGTAATAGTTTGTGGTTATACTTTGTATTTCCATATGCAAATGATTAATGATCATTTAATGGTTAATGATCATTTAATGGTTAATGATCATTTAGTGGTTAATGATCTTGTGAATGCTTTACATAAAAGCTACTACCCCCCTTCTTCCTCTTCTGAGACACACCCCACTTCTTTGTTCATTTTTATTTGTTATTTTCTCATTGTTTGGAATTCTGAAATCCTTTATCCTAACAGGAATTAGTGTATGCCTTACAAATATTTCCACCCATTCAATAAGCAATTCTGTTAATTTCTTCCTGTTTACACAGATTTTTAGTTTTATGTCCTCTCCTTTGGCTGTTTTTTTTTTTTTTTTTTTTTTTTTTTTTTTTTTTTTTTGACACTTGTGTTTTTTTCTGATGTATCTTTAAAAGAAAATCATGTGACCATGTGTGTGGCATTCTTCCTTTTTGTTTTCTGTAGCTGTGTTATAGCTCTCTCATCTCTACTTGTTTTTAATCCCAATTAGTTCATTCTCTGTTAGTAAGGTGAAATACCCAAGGCTGAGGAATATATAAAGAATTGAGTTATATTTAGTTCACAACGTTGGAGACTAAAATTCTAGAATTAGACGGCATCATTCGTACAGTGTCCTAAAGCAGGTGAACTGATGGCATCTCCGAGGGAGCATGTGTCAGAGAATGAGGTCATGTGACAAAGACAAAATCGGGTGAGGACAGGGAGGTTTACTCTCTTACATCCTCCTCTTGTGTGAACTTCTGAATCTTACAACAAAATGCTGGCTCCTTCTGAAGCAGCGTTTTGATGACTGCCGAACTCTATTTTATTTTTTTCTGTTAATTTGTTAACAATGTCATACATGCATATCATGCATGGAGTCCTCATCTCTTAATCATCTAATCAAATCTTAATACTTAATACTGCTTTATAGCACAACCTTCCCAGGCCTGAGTCCTTGGCAGACACACCACATACAATCTTTTGTGAACCCAGTCTGCATTAATTTTTCTGTATAAGGTGAGGTAGAGCCTGCTCTCACTGTTTTCATATGGTTATCTAGCTCTCACAAGTATATTCTGGCAGATAGTGTACTTTCCCTGTTGAGCCTCCTCAAGTCATTTGACAAAGCTCCACCGACCATCAGTGTGTGGGCTCCTTTCTGAGACCTGATACTCTGTTGATGTGTGTTTCAGTTTTCACTCTGGAATCTTGCTACTTGGACTACTATTGCCTGGAGTATATTTTGAAGTCAAGTAATGTGATGACTTCAAGTTTTCTGTTTGTTCAGGATTTTTTTTTTAAGTTATTCAAGAGCATCAATCATATCCATGAAAAACTGTGGTATTACTTTCTATACCTGTGAAAGATGTCATTGGACATTTGGGATTACATTCAAACTGTGCATCAGCCTTGGCAATATGGTTTTTCACTTTCCCAACCCAAGGAGGCAGGATATCTCCTGCTGCCTTGTATATTTTTAATATTGTTTTATCAATATTTTATGGCTTCTAGGGTATAGGTCTTTCACTTTTGTATTAGTCAGGGTTCTCTAGAATCACAGAACTTATGGAATGTCTCTCTATATTGTGGGAATTTATTGTGATAACTTACGGTCTGCAGTCCAACTAACCCAACAATGGGCAGCTGTGAGTGGAAATCACAAGAATTTTGTAGTTGCTCAGTCCCATGAGGCTAATTGTTTCAGCTGGTCTTCTGTAGAAGTAGATTCCAACAGATGTGCTGGCAACTAAGTGCAAATAGTCCTTATGTAGGCCTCCAGCAGAAGGTGTGACCCAGATTAAAGGTATGTTAATCCACCCTGGATCTAAGACTTGCTTTGTCCCAGGCTGACCTTGAACTCAGAGATCTCCTTGCCTCAGTCTCCTGGGATTAACGGTGTGTACTACCTTGCCTGAGCCTAAGCTTTTCATGGCCACTCTACCTCAAGATCTCCATGCCAAGATCCAGGTCAAAAATTTGTGTCTTCCAGCCTCAAGATTTGAATCATAGGTGAGCCCTCCAATTCTGGATTGTAGTTCATTTCAGATATAGTCAAGTTGACAACCAGAAATAGCCATTACAACTTTCGTGGCTAAATTTATTCCTAAAAATCTATTTCATTTTTCTCTTTTTTTTTTTTTTTAATTTCTTTATCTCTTAGTCAGTAGAGTTGGTTTGGGGTTTTGATTTCTTCATCTGTTTATTTTGTTTTCATTTTATTGCCTTCTCAGATAGGTTATTATTATAGATAGGTTATTATCTAGAAGTGCCCTGATTTTGAAAAATATTATTTTGGTTCACCTACATTTTATCATATGTAACATGATGTTTGGAAGTTCATATGCATTGTGGAATGACTAAATCTAGGAAAAAGTAAAACCTCACAGTGTTACCGCAAAAGCAGCTAAGGTCCATTCTTTGCACAGTACCTCAAGAGGGTAAAACAGGCCACCATCAACCACAGTTCCCTGTGAACAGTTGGAGGCCTCATCCCTGCTGTGTGACATAATTGTATCCTTTTACATCTCTTCATTTGACTTTGCCACAGCTCAAATAATGACCAGTCTGCCTCTGTGAGGCCAACACTAGATACCACACGGTGGAGCGATCAGGTGGCTTTTGTCTTTCTGCGCCTGGCTGATATTTCTAAGGCAGTGACCCATACGTTCACTCTTATTGTCATGAGAGAATTGGGTGTGTAGCATTTCTTTGGAAACAAAACATACTGATTTCTATGGGCTGATTTCAACTTTAGATCTTGATTTTTAGTTGATTTAGTGTTTGCTCTATCATTATAAATGATCATTTCATTCCCAATATCAAGGAAGTTATGGTATGCATTACAGATGCATTATAAAGTACTTGTCTATTTGACATATTAAACATGTTTATAATTTCTTTTTTCATTGTTTTTTTTTTCTTTTTCAAGACAGGGTTTCTCTGTGTAGCCCTGGCTGTCCTGAAACTCACTCTGTAGACCAGGCTGGCCTCGAACTCAGAAATCCACCTGCCTCTGCCTTCCGAGTGCTGGGATTAAAGGCGTGCGCCACCACTGCCCGGCTATATGTTTATATTCTCATTGCTTCATTCATATTTATTTTTGTTGAACACCTACTAAAACTAATGAATAAATTGTACTGTTAAACACATAGGATATGTAAAGATGAATGAAATTTTCTACGTCCTCAAATCAGGAATAAACATTTAACATTTTTTATTAGTTGTTTTGTTAATAAAAAAAATAATGGTTTCCTCAATATTCACTATAGAATTTCCTCATTTCCTTTATTTTATTTTGTTCCTCCTGGTGTTATCTTCTCATATATTATTTTCTTTCATGTTACTTCTATCTCTAATAATTTATCCTCTACTTCATACATCTCTGGGATCCAGGGTGGCAGGAATCTTTTGATTCACTATAAGACAGTGAACCAATGTGAATCAGGCTGGTATGTGATTAAACATTAACGCTAATGAGTGTTTTTTAGAAATACGGGCACACATTATGTTCAATATTTACATTTTCTTTTTATACCTGGATGAAAGATCACAACTCAAAAGAGAACAGGAAGGAGATTTTGAAGAATTTTCTACAAAAATAATTTTGTGAGTCCAAATACTGTATGATGTCTGCCATGATGCAGATACTATTCACAGGGCACTTTGTTTTGTTTTTGGTTTTCATTTTTATTCCCTAACTTGTCACATAGCAGTCACACAAAGAGTAATTGGGTCTTTATAAAATTTCTATAACTTTAGGAATTAACTTTTATGCTCATGTAATGTTGGTGAGAAAATAATAGGAACCTATACTTGATATTAAAGTTCAATGTGACATTGAGTCTGGTGAACAGCACCTTTTTCCTCTTTATTGCTGAGTTGGCATCATAACTGAGAACTCAATATTTCCCATATCAGCAAATACAAAAAAAGTCAGAAAGGATCTAAGGTGCACAGTCTATACTGAGTCTGTGTGTGAAAACCAGCTTCATTATACCACCAAGACCTGGCTCACTTTCTTCATACAAGATACACACACTTAAGTAAATGACTAAAGAATTATCTATTGAAAGAAAAAAAAAAAAAAAAAAAACAAAAAACAAAACAAAAAAAAACAGTGCTTTTTTATGACTCACCATTGGGTGTATTTAAAAAGTAATAGCATCAAATGTTACCAAAGGTCACCAGTCCAGTGCCTGCCCTGTGACAGTAAGCCTGTGGCACTGAGAGCCTAATTTGATTGTGGCTATCACAGCAGAATCAAAGCAAAAACATTCTTATGTATTTTTATGTTTTTATATTTTTGAACATTTGACAAAATATCTATCAGATTTTTTTTCATATTTTAACTTCCCCTCTGGTTGTCTTTGTGTTCTCAGCAAGCTAAAAAGTCAGCCATGAACTCGGATTCCTGGAAGAAATCCTGGGGATTTTCTGCTGACTCTGCATGCTTTCAGTCTTCCACAAGGACTTTATAATTCTAGATCTAATGCCCTGACTCATAAGTGATCAACTTGATCTACTAGTGATCAACTTGATCCACTTGAATCCTTTTTAGTTACTAGTACTTTAAAAATCTGTAACTGGGGTCAACTGGGTTCACCTGGCAAAAGTGCTTGCTTTGGGTGTTTGAGAACATGAGTTCACCTCCTGGGTCCTACAGTGGAAGGAGACTGCTAAATCAAGTTGTTCTCTAACGTCTACTAGTGTGAGAAGATGTGTTTGCACCTGTACTCACACATGTGTCATATACACACATATGCTAATAATACTAAAGTTTAAAAAGAAAAACAGGTTAACTTTTAAAAAAACTATACTTAAATTGATACACAGTGATTTCCTTATTTTCAAACACATATGATCTTTATAATAGTATAAAAGTAATTCCTGTCTATTATTTAAAAATACTAAATATTGGCCAGAAAGAGGGAAGACAGTAAAATTGTACAGCATCCATCTAACCACAAATGATTATTTATAATATTGCTGTCTATCTGTCTTATATTTCTTCTTATGCCAATACTTTTTCCACAACTGTGTCTTTTCGGTGTAACTGATTTGTAACTTCATATAGCAACCGACTTCAAAAACACATTTTTTAACACTGCTCTCAAAAGCTATATCTTTTAAAGTGTATGTAAAAGTAGATTCCCTCATTTCTCTGCTAATTCATTATAATCAGTACTTCACTCTTAATTTCCACAGTAGTTTAGCAAAGCAACGTATATAATTCCCTCTTTACAAACTTTATGTAAACATATTGCACCTAATTACCAACATTATACATAACTTTTACATTTTAAATAGTTTTCTTTGTTGAAAAGATTTTAAATTTAAAATCACATAAGCTGGCATATTATCTTGGCATATCCCCCCTTCTGGAAGTGTGCAATTTGTCTTCTGAGATGAGTTATTTCCTAAACAGAATGGCACTGTCAGTTACTACTTTAAAATATACGAATGAATATTCCACATGTATTCAAATAGTCAACTCTTTCAACAAACTCAGGAAATTTATCTGTGATAAATTTATCTGAGGGAAATTATAAAGTCTAATACCGAACGCAAGATAAACAGCTTTTAAGCTTTTAAAAAATGAGTCACCAAGGCATAGTTTATCTAGTTGATGAACCCTAACTGACCTTCAGGGTTCCCTTCTCCCTCCTTCCCTGACAAGGCAACTCCTGGTGTCATGCTTCCGATCCCTAGTGGAAAGGTCATTTGTCCCTTGATAGTGTTGTGTGAGCTTGCCTGCCTCCTTTGCTCCACTCTACTTTTATCAGGAAAAGCCACTGTCTTCCCATTTTTGAAACCCAGGAATGACCATTGTGCTCAAAACCGAAAACATTTGTCAGACAAATTAATAAATTCAATAAATTAATTTTATATTAATAACATTTTGTTTTAATATGAGTTACTTTGGGTTTTTAACAAAGAATAAAATTAACATAAAAATGCAGTTAAGTGTTAATCCCTTGGTTAAATCTTTGCAAAGTTTATCATTATATATATATATATCATTTTTATATATACACACACACACACACACACACACACACATATATATATATATATATATATGCCCTATTGTATCTTAAACTCTTCCACATTGTATTAACTATTACTGAATAATTCATACAGAAATTTACATAAAATAAATTATATTTTAAATAATAGTAAGCCTGTATAATTATATACTTATACATATACATACAACACATATAAAGCCATATGCTTAGAACAAAAGAACATATTTATAAAAAATACAATCTTTAAAAACAAGAAATGCAATACCTTGCAGCTCTGAGACTCATTTGTATTTCGCATATGTTGTAGACACAGCTCAGAAACTTAAATGTGATGCTCATGAATATGTATGAGGAGTAATTAGCATAGAAAATGTTGCTTTATCACCTGTCTGGATTCTGCTGCTGTGTTTCCATAACTTACTGAGCAACATTGGAAAGGGTCTCTCAAAATTCCAATGAGTGGAAACAGTTCTGTTTATCCAGAGGATGTTAATGCCCGCCATTCTGTTATCATCAGAGAGCATGCCTCTCAAACCTGGGTACCAGCAGGTTGCTTGTAACTCAGCTGCGTGTCATCAGCTACTTAATATTTTGAAGATTGTCTGAAAACGTTAAGGCTTTAAAATAAAGATTTGTTTATTTATTTTATGTATGAGAGTACTAGCTGTCTTCAGACATACCTGAGAAGGGCATCAGAGTCCATTACAATCCCGTTTGTGAGCTACCATGTGGTTGCTGGGAACTGAACTCAGGACCTCTGGAAGAGCAGTCAGTGTTCTTTACCACTGTGACATCTCTCTAGCCCTGGTTTTTTTTTTTAATTCCTTGACATTTTGTACATTCAAATCTTTCAATTCTATGGGACTATTGCAATAGCCAGCTTAGTGCCTCTTTTCTCCTATAACTGCTCACTTCAGTGTCTCTTGTTACAACACTGATGTATTTACCTACTCTGGAACTATTAATGGCTCCAATTGCTCATTTCCCAATACCCCAATCTGATTACAAACATTATGAAAAGGTCATATCTAACAGTTTTATTTCATGGTAAGTCTGCACACTTCTCAAGCCTATGGAACAGAAATACTTGGTTGGTCACCCCGGCATCAAAATTGCCTACCCTTCTGCCTTTACCAACCGTTTTTAACTCTCGCCCCTTTCTGCCTTCATATATCACTTATCTCCTTATAGGTCAGGGAGGAATAGGAAACTATTGCTCTACAGAAATTCCCAGCTTTCTAAAATTTAAGGGAAATATGATTATTGGAATAAAAGGGCATAACATTTTTTTTTAAAAAATCAAACACAAAAGAAGAAGCCAAATGAGACCAGGGCAGTAAGAAAATCAGCCAAGAAGTATGCAGGCTTGTGACACATAAAAGTACAACATGCAATGGATGATCAAAAGGTGATAATCAGCCAGCCAGATTGATCATCTCCAAAGCTGGCAATAAAAGATATGATCTTACTACACCTTATACAGAAAGGAAAAGAAATGCAGAATATATTTAACTTATGCTGTGCCAATAATCCAACAATCTTATTGAAATAGACACCTTTTTTTTTTTTTTTTTACAAATCTCAAACTGTTAACAATTACCCACAAATAAATGAATAATTAGAATAGCTTGATAGGACTGCAGAGATGGTTCAGAGGTTAAGAGCACTGGCTATTCTTCCAGAGAATCCAGGTTCAATTCCCAGCACCCACATGGCAACTCACAACTACCTATAACTTCAGTTCCAAGGGATCCAGCACCCTCACACAGACATGCGTGCAGGCAAAACACTGTTGCATACAGAATAAAATTAACAAGTTACACAATCCTTTTTAACCTCAAATATAAATACATATATGTAATTTTGTGTTCATGAAAAAATCATACATGTAGTTTAAAACCACACGTACTCCATGCACATATACATAAATGCACACACATATATAAACACATGTGCATATGCACACACACCATTTCATCAGCCCTCTATTACTCTCATACAAGTATCAGGCAAAGTCAGCAAATAACAACAAAAGTATACACTCATTTTCTTCACGAATGCAGTGTAAAAACTATTGACAAAATTATAACACATCCAATCCGACTATTCATTAAAAAGATTATATACTATTTCTAAGTAAAGTTAATTAAAGGAATGAAATAGAAATAATATTTGAAAATCAATGTTTTAAAATATTAAAGAAATAAATCATAACAGTTATGTCTGTGGCTGTAGGAAAAGTAACAGAATCCAAAGTCATTTCTTAAAAATATTCTCAGCATACTGTGACGAAGGGAACTTCTCTGCATATTAACTATGAAGGTCTATTACACAGAAGAAAAGCCTTCCACTACCAACATACTTGAGGCAAAATGTTTCAAAGTTTTCTTTTTAGTTCAGGAAAAGTGAAAGAATGTTTACATTCATTACTTTCATTCAGCATTGTCCTGCAGAAGGCAGCCAGCTCTGTAGGGAGGGAACAGGAAACAAAGTGACCAAAACTGACTGCAATGTACTCAGTATTCACTCTGAAGCACCATGCTAAGTGTGGTCGCCATTGCTGTCTGTTAAAAAATGTTACTAAAACTGATAAACAGATTGATCACAGTTAAAGAATATGACATAAATACACAAAATTAATCATTTGTACATTCTGTTACAAATGAATTAGAAGTTGAGGTTTAAAATGGGCAACAGCATCATTAATCAAGATAGGAACAATTTTTTAAGAGCTCAAAATATTCAGAAACTGAACATTGTTAAAATAAATAAAGCCAACTAACCAAGAGATAGACTATGTCTATGGGTCACAAAATCCAATATTCTTATGCTGACAATTTTAGACACATTGGAATATATACTGAAGAAATCCTTATAAAACCTGGATAGCATTTATTCTTTATAAAATGACATCTGTTGAATTCATTGGGAATAAAAAACTACAATAACACAGTTGCTTTATTGGACTTCAATGCTTTCTATAAGCTTACAATGTGTAGACAATATGGCATTGGTCAATATTAACAAGTAGCCCTTTAAATCAGAAGAGTCCAGAAGTATATCAAGATCGCATGGTCCAGAGACCTTGATGCTTACAAAAGCAACTCATGTCAAGTCAATAAATGCACACATAGGAATTGGATATTTATGTACAAAAATATCTTATACCATATTCCAAAAGTACCCAGAAAACATTATAGACCTGTGGGTAAAGTATAAAAATATGGAACACTTAAAATATGTAAGAAATATATTTAGTCTTAGGCAAAACTTTTTAGTACACAATTCTGAAAGCCTAATACTTGCCATGGGAAAAAATTATAAACAGATTTTATTAAAATTTAGAGATGATGCCTTTAATAAATTAATTTTAATAAAATATAAATTTAAATCCCAATATAGTAAAATGAATTACAAAATTATGTTTCTGATCAATGACTCATAACAAGAACATGTTAATATCCTTCAACACTTAATAAGAACAAATAATTCAATAAAAAAATGAAGCAAATGATTTAAACATCAAGCATATCTTTGATCCCAGCACTTGTGAAAAATGAGAAAGGGAGATTTGCCGTTCAATCTTGGCTGTATAGTGACTTCTAAGCCATCTTGGGCTACAGAGTACCCTGTCTCCAAAGCAACCAACTAAAAATTTAAACAGAGTCTCCACCAAGGAAGATGACAAATATAGGAAAAGACGCTTAGCATGGTGAGTAAACAGAAAAACTAAAACTGAAAACAAAATGGCAACATTAGAATATTAAACTTTTCAAAATAGTGAGAATGTGTTGGAAAGAATATACAGAAATAGAACACTTTATTGATGGGAACTTAAAACAGTTTAAATATTTCCTCTATTGGCTAGTGATTTCTTAAAATCTCAACCCTATACTTATATGTGATCCAGTCATTCCATGTCGGGGTATTTACTTCTAGGGAAATAAACCACACGTTAATGGATACATTGTGCAAGAATGGACAAAGAAGCTCTACTTAGCATTCCCAGGGCTGAAAACAAAACTTACAGCCATCAGGTGATAAATGAGTAAATGAATAAATGAATAAATGGTTTGAGACATATCCGTGTAGTGAAACTGCATACCAGTTGCAACCATTTATTGATACATACCATAGAGAAATAAGCTCGATAAAAGGAGGCTATGCTAAATTATTAAATTTATAGAAGACTGTGTAAGATGCAAACATGATATTGGAAGTAAGATGAAATGGAAGGAAGATGTGGGTGGAGGGAAAAGGAAGAGAATACAAAGAAATTATAGTGTGTTCGCTGCTTTTGTTGTCATGGTATGAAGGTTGTATTATGTCAAAATGTTAGGAGGATCTAAATTTGATCCCTAGGACTCCAATTTTAAAACTTAACTAAGCATAGTTGCTTGTATTCTCAATGATGAGGAAACAGAGACAGACTGATTCTCAACCCTGCCAGGGAGTTCTTGGCTAATGGGAGACTCTATCTCAAAGGAAAATGGTACCAGCACTTCGGAATGACACCTATAACACAGGAAGTTGTACTTTGGCCATCAATATGCTCTCTCTCGCTCTCTCTCTCTCTCTCTCTCCCTCTCTCTCCCTCTCTCTCTCCCTCTCTCTCATCTTTCTCTCTCTTTCTCTCAGAACCTAGTGATATAAAAAACAAGTTCTCATTTTTCTCTGTGATGCTTCTTCAGTTATATTATCTTTCTGTCACTCTGTTCATGTCTAAGCCTGAGATAATATGTCTTTGCTGGAGATCTTTGTGGTTCTAAGATTTTCATTTGGAAGTCCATCTGTTACAGAGGAACCTGGGGATGTGTTTGGCAAAAGATCGGTGTTTGTCTTCATTTCCACACTGAGAATGTAGGGAGGGCTTTCTGGTTACCCCGTAACAACAAAAGATGATGCGAGCGAAAGTCAGTGGATGGGGTTAGGTCTTAATTTTCTTCACTTCTCTAGCCCCTCATACTGACTGATGATGTCCTGCAACTCTTGAAGCTTTCATTCGTGGAGTCTAAATTCTACTTTGTGTCATTAATTTTATAGTAACACACTCTCCTAGTTTCTTCTTTTCATCTCTGGTATGCCAAGGAACACCATCCCTACTTTCTCTACTTGCCTTAAACAAGAATGCCCAAAGGATTCTCAAGCCACAAGAAACAGTTTTCACTCATCAAACATGCACTGAAAACCTGAAACTCTAAATGCATAGTTCTTAAAGTTAACTCTGTATATACATTGCATTCTATGGTTCACCCCCCTGTGGTTTAATATGTAACACCTTTCTTCTATCCATAGGCAACAAGTCCTCAAGGCTTATTAAAAGAAGATGCCAAAGGCTCCCTTCAGAAGAGCTTCAGAATCCTCAATGAAGCCAAGAAGTTAGCAAATGATGTGAAAGGTTAGTGTGTCTGATGCTTCAGTAATGATAAGGTTAATAGCATTATAATGGGAGTATCTTGTGCCACACCATTAAAAAATTGAACCTGTGAGCCATGACACACATATATATAATAGAAGTGACCTTTCTCACAAGCCTGATAACACTTAGTCTTCAAGCTCCACCAAACAGCACTTCATAATTTTAACCTAGTTTCTATAGCATTGCTCCACCTATCTAAAAACAGAAAATTTTAGTGTGATAAATCTTTATACCGCCAAACTCCATTTGATATGGTTTTAGAAATAAAATTCAGATTAAAAAATATGAGATAGGAGGAGGTGGCAGAAAAGTGTTTGTGAAACCTTCAGTTTTGTTTGGCTTGGATCTACCTCCCAATTGTTACTACACATGGACCCGCACACATGCTGTTATTGCAAGTGCCATACGTTCATAGTCGGATTCTATCTCCTTAAATTTGCTCATTCTCCTGTACTTTCTTCATCTACACATCTTCTCACAGAGCATCCCATTGTAGGTTAACAGCATTGTGCATGCTGGAGGTAGAAAGGGCGAGAGAAGAGCAAGTTCAAGATCAGACCAGTCTTTGAGCTGGGACAAGAATCTGGTTGAGGACTCATCTACTACACCCAGGATCCTAGGCTCCATCCCTCACTCTTCACACAATCACTCGGTCACACATTTACCATACACTTATTCACACACTCAACACACACTCAACACACATTCAACCACTCACTCACTCACTCACTCACTCACTCAATAGTTAAATAACTGTGAGCCTTTGTATGGAAAAAATAAAGACAATCTCTGCTGAGATGTCTTCTCTAACAACAGAATATTTGATTTCACACTCAACCTGTCTGTACAATCCTTTTCATAGTCCTGTCAAACCACGTCTGTTTTGAACTGTATACTCTTCAGGAAAGACATAAGGTCTTCTTAACATTGAATTTATAATGTATAACACACTGCCTAGTTCAAATTATGAAATAATTACTGATTTGAAATAAATAATAAATTATAAGTGAATGACAGCAGAGTTTTTAACTGTTTTACTTGAATTAGAAAACACAAAGTTTGAGACAGTTTAGATTCAGCTTTCAAGTTAAATGGCCTAGACTCCCTTAGCAAGTAATATAAAATGACAAGAGCCACCTCTATTATAACTACCGCTTTGATACTCAAATGGTTTAGACTGTGCGTTATACAAGTTCCTAGTTGCATACTTCTGTGGAGCTGATATGTCCACTCCAGCCAGAAGGACAGTAAAGAGCCATGCTCCGTTTTCTTCCTGAACATGTAGAATTGCTCCAAATCCTTTGTAGCCACTCTCTCCTCTCTGAGGAACACGCTAGAGACTGTAGCTTACTCAAGGTCTCATCTCAGTAGAGTTAAATGTACTGTGCCCATACAGAGCCAGACTCTGTCTTTATTCAAACATTTGACATATTATTCTTCCTGAATCTTCTCTATTAATTTTGATGTTAAAGGTGGAGGTGACTAGGGATGTAGCAAAGTGAGTAGAATTATGTACCAATTGTGCATGAGCCCCTGGGTTCAGTTCCTAGACCCTCATACACTGAGTGTGGCTGCTACACTGGAGAGGTAGAGGCAGGAGGGTCAGAAGTTCAACATCATCTTTCATTACATAGCAAGTTTGAGGCCAGTCTGGACTACGTGAGACCCTGTCTCAAGCAGTATACAATCTATGAAAGTACTTGTATTTTGAGTACTGAGTTTAGGTATGTTCGTTCAGATCTCATTCCTGGACTGAGTGCTTGACATACTTGACTTCTGTCCCACCCTGTCCTTGCCTTTGTTTCCCCTAAATCCTAATGTTCCACATAAGCAGACACAATTCCATTTTGTTTCATTTGGAAAATCTGAAGACAGGGGGTGGTAGGAAGGATTAGGAGACAGAAGTGTTCATTAGTTTAAATGTCTTTTTTTTTTTTACTTCAGGTAGTACATTATTTAAAGTAATGAAAACCCACAAACTACTCAAGTAATAATTCCCCCAGAAAACCAAGCCAAGACCATGACGGAGATGGGAATGTTTTCTTGCTACGTTATGACATTCTCCTGATTTGTGGCCAATTACACAGGTTATAAAATGGCTGTTAATCAGGGAACTGCCATATATTACCACAAGGAACTGCTGAAATAGGCCCTGCAGAGCAAAACTCTTGACAGCAGCTATTAAAATAGAGATTTAGTCATTTCTCTCTCTGTGGCGCCTGGAGTTAGAGAGAATAAAAATGGCGGGGCCATCATGTCCTCCATATTTCTAATTTGTTGCTCATTCAAGTCAGCGCAGCTCAATTTGTTCCTGTACTCCGGTCACAAATGACTTACTGCCGCTCCCCGCCATTTTTAGGCTGTCCTTGCCTTGAGGGAGTCTGAACTTGCCAGACGCGATTTGTTTTGCTTTTTAATTTTTGAATATACATCTGTTAAAAGTAAATTTGCCCTCACACACGTTTGAGCTTTGAAGGTAGTCTCCGACACATAGTTGAATGTCAGTGGAGATAAAAAATCATTTGGGTGATGGATTTGAGATGAGGGACAAGCTAAGGATTGAAAGGGTCAGAAGATGAATTAACACCACCAGGTGAATAACGCCTTACAGAGGAACAAAAAGTTCTGTCAATAAATAGTCTGTTAGGGTTCTCACAGAATATGTACAGGGCAAAAAGCAAAGTAGCTTAGAGAGTGGGAACTGAGTGAATGCTAAGATATTATGTGCTTCCTCTCAATGGAGTAGATTTAAATTTTATTTACTTCCTGGTTTAGGTCTACTTCTTAGCTTTGCCCAAGGAAAGTGAAATTAGCTAATTACTTAGAAAAATAAGTAATTATTTTTCTAAAAATTCTTCTATAAACTGGGGATTGCTGATGTGAAATAAAAAGATTATTCTAAGCTGAAGAATACTTAATGTTACTAATAGTCAATCTGAGAATTCCGAGATATACAATACTGTGCAAATACGGAACTGGAAACTGCTATGTTCCCATCATTTTACATTTATTGCACCAGTCGATACCCTTGTTCTGTACTATGATGCACCAAGCACTCAGGCAGGTAGTCCACACAACTGTATCAGAAAAATGTGAGACCATGGGGGTGGTACATTTACAATACTTGTGGTTAAGGTTCTATTCTTATATTAGAAAAAGATTTTATTTCAATATATATTGTATACCCATGTTAATAAATAGGAATATCAAGGCACTATTAAATATGACACAGAAGAAATAGCAAAATAGTAGCAACATTGAAGTATTAGCATTAGGAATAATCTTCCCTGAGAGTGAGACTTCCCAGCTCAGCATCTGCCTCATTTTGTCGACAAACTTTCAGGAAGTTCGTTAGTGCTGTCTTAGCCAGAGACAGGGTCCTACACGATACAAACTGGTGCCCCACCTGCAAGTTACCTAGGCTTTGTTCTGTGTTCAGAATCAGAATCTAGGATTTTAGGGGGTGGAAGGGAATTTACCAGTCGGTTTGGACATGATGGAGATAAACACAAATACTTTCTTGTAACTCTAAGGATGGTGGGGGCTTGCATGAAACCAGAAAGACATAGTCTATTTAGAAGCTTTCAAGTTCAGTTACCTTGTTGGCTAATACCAAAGAAGCCAACAGGCTTTCAGGCAGGGATAGGATGTAGGTCTCAAGTCTTGTCACTTAGTTTTACTAATCTAGTTGTGGAAAGAACTACCTCTCTCCACATCTTAAACATTTAGAGACCAAGGCACCAGACATGTGTCCCCCTGTCAGAAGAGGTCTGCTATGATCTCCTAACGGGAAGACGAGCACAGCAGTTGTAGTTAGCATCTATTAGAGGCCTGTCAACCCATTCCTAAAAGACCTAATTCGGATGCCTTCTTCTTCATCAATAAGTGCTTTGTAAATAATGTAAAGTATACAAATATTGGTGTGTGTGTGTGTGTGTGTGTGTGTGTGTGTGTGTGTGTACTTCCAAATCTATAGGAGATCAAGATAGCATAAGAAACTGTAATAAAAGCCTTATATTTAAAAAGATATGTTTTCATCTTTGGGGGAAAAGTGAGCAACTCGCAAACTAAACTAAGATTGTAATGTGACTCACTTGCTGTTCTGTGGTTAAATCAGGAAGAGCTGTACCATGCAGGCGATATGATCTCAGCTTTGTCTCTCATTTATCATGACATCTGATTGACCGCGCAGCAAATACACATCTTGAAGGTCCCATATATCTAAGAAATTATAAAACTATATATTGTAGACACTCATATATTCATGTGATATGTGTAAATTATGTAGTTAATTTGTAAATTATAAATGAATATATATAATTCAGTGCATTTTATGTATATAAATGGACCTGGTTGGTATCAACTCTGGAAAGATAAAATTTCTTCTGTTAAGACAAATGTGGCTAATACACCATTCTCTTTTAAAATTATTTTCTAGATAGGTAAAGAAAGAATGTTTTAAATCATGGGAAAAAAACATTCATTACTAGAATTAAACTGAGCTAAATTTTTTCAGGTTGCATCAAATCTTTAAAGGAAGAACAGACTATTAAAGGTTTCTGATAGGTTCTCCAGTCAACATTTCAACATCTCAGTTTTAAAGTTTACATTATTAATAGCCATGTTATATAGCCCCCCCTCCTATGTGACAGTGTGTCACTTGGTGTGCATGAGACTTTCAACACAGCAAAAATAAACATACAAACAAACAATAAATAAAGTCAATGATCGAGAACAGTGTAAAATGTTTCATTGATTTAACAAAGAATTGGATGTTCTAAAAGAAGGTATATGTGTACACATTTATGAAAGGAAGGCCTTATAAAGCAATGACAACATGCAGAAATGATCGATACATTGGAAATCTCAATAAATACTTATGGTTATAAAAAAAGAACATTCCAGCAGGAACAGCGACAAAGGCTTTGAAGAAAATGACATCAGGGGGAAGTGAAGCCATCAGGTTTCTACACTTACTCAAAGTCTTTTGGTGTTATTGAGTTTTGAAAACGTATTTGCTGTTTTGCAAAACATCACTTAAGATTTGAAATAAATAAGAACAAAGCACCCTGATCTGAAGGTCCCATTACATCTGTTGTTTTAGGTAATAAGTGTAGTCAGCTAAGCAAATACACACAAATCTGTCATTATACGGGAGTGGTTCCCTAACTCTTGTATTTCTCCTAAATAATCCCTATGTCAGATACTTCCCCATATTCTCTATGCATCTTACCTCAGAGAACAGCAAAATGAAATTCTGAGAACTGAAACTATCTTGAGCCATAGAGTGGGTGTTGAGGACCCATGGCACTGCCCCCAAAACATGCGAAACCTGAGAAAGCACTGATGACTGTAGATGTTTCTAAACCTGTCCAGGGAACTGCTTTGCCTAGGACTTTCTGGTGTGGCTATGAATCACTGTGCTTGCAACAAAGGCAGTTTTGCTGGCAGGCACATTCTCACTCTCCACTTCTAGAGTGCTTCAGAGTTCTTCCTTTTATGAGCTCCATCTTTATCTAGTTCATGCCTGAAACACGATCTTCTATGAAAAAGAGGAGAGAGAGGGAGGGGAGAGGGAGGAGGAATAGAAGAGGGAGGGGTGGGGGAGAGAGAGAGCGCGTATGCGATAGAGAACACTAGAGAGCGCTAGAGAGCAAGAGCCAGAGCAAGAGAGAGGACAGGGAGCTTGAGGCTTGGTGGATGCAACCTTCAGAAAGAAGACAGAATGATGTGGCTACTGTTACTGAATGTTTTTCCTGAAAAAATGGGCAAATTTTTTCAGCCACTTTTATGCTATGAGAATGCAGAAAATAGTAAAAACCCAGTGATGTCCTCAAAATTAATGGCTTTTTAAAAAAAAAAAACTATACCTGAATATCTTGCTTGCTACAGAATTTGAATATTTTGTTGTTTATTTTAAAAAATTAAATCCAATCAGGAAGGTAAGAGATAACATATTTACAGTTTTATTTCCTTAACCAAGGAAAAACTCCAGTGTAATGGCTTAATCCTGGGATTCCCCTTACCATCAGACCAGCTCCATTTCATGAAGAAGGCTTTGGTAACCGACTCAATAACTTCATGTTAGAACCAGCAGTGAAAGCAGAAGTTAAAAGAAATATGATCTGTAATTGACAGAGAAGATCCAGTGACTTGGAAACTATATTTGAGAGGCTGAGAGGCTAAAGTCAAAAATAGTAATAATTTTAGTGATATAAATGGGCAGAGCGATACTTTAGAGATGTGCTTTGCTGGCCTAGTTTACGCTTTGTTTTCTGTACAGTTGGATCTTGGGCTTGCAGCAGCCACAGTGAAGGACTTTAAACAAGATGATGTCATTATATTAGCATAGTATGTACTTTAAGCATGGCTGCATGTAGATTATGACAGTGGTTTAATTGGGCTGCCTATAGGTGCCTTTATGTGCATTGGAGGGAATCATTAACGTGTTCAGTATTATTCATTCACGTCCAGATCACTGCTAGCTCACAAGTCTCAGTCTTCCTTTCCTCGCATTCCTTCTAGAAGAAGGTCAATGGAATGGATGGAGATTCTTCAGCTGCTGGTTGTTGGTGCAGGGTCTACAACAGCCCAATGCTTAGCAACAAGATGGGCAGGCACACTTAGGTGAAAACATTATGGCTCTTTTCTGAAGAATATATTCTCCCCTGACCTGCTCACTCTGGGTACATGTAGCAATGAAAATAGCAATTCTAGTGTTGGCAAGTAATACCAAGATGCAATTCTTCCTAGCATTTAAATAGACATTTTAACAGACTTAAGGAACAGCAATTGTATGTAAGATTTAAGTAGTACAACCAGACACAAAATATACAAAACAAGAACTTTTAGTTTCCTGTGTTTTGAAGCCTCCCCATTGATTCCTAGTTTCTTTGGTAAGTGTAGCAGCATTTTCTAGTATATTCTTTCCTACCTAACCTATTCCCAAACTCTGCCCTGACAAATTATTGCATATATATCATTATATGTATGGTATATACCTTTGAACTTTCCTGTGGATGTGATAAAACACCAAGGCAATGTATGGAAAAAATGGGTTTTGGGGCACTTACAGTTTCAGAGGGGTAGAGTCCATGATCGTGATGGGGAACACATTAGCTGGCAGCCACAGTGCTGGAGCAATAGCAGAGAGCACACAACTGAGACACAGCCCCTAACCAAAGACCAGGAGATACTAGGAATGGTATGAGCTTTTGAAACCTCAAACCCTTCCCTGGTGATGCACTTTCTTCAATAAGGACACACCTCTTAATCCTTCTCAAACAGTTCTACCAACTGAGGACTAAGTATTCAAATATATGATCCTATGAGGGCCATTCTCATTTAAACCATGCCATTGTTTCTTACTTATTCGTGAAAAAGTTTTAAGGATCATTATATACCCACATATATTCATATAATTCTTTTTAAAGGCGACCTCATTCATGAACATGCTATATTAATGTAAAAACATGCTTAACTGAATTACATGTTTCTTTTTTTCTGTGATGAACATCTAATATGTAACCTTGATGATATATATTAGCAAACTTTTTAAGTTTCTGTTCTGTATATCTTACACTAGCATACCTAAAATTATTTTACCTCTGCCTCATAAGTGCTGAGGTTTCAGGCTTGCATGTGGTATGTATCACACACTCACTAACAGCCAGCTACCCATGACTACTACTAAATGCTGATCAATGCTTTCAAGAAGACTAAAGAACCCTCTCTTACTTGCCCTTTTTCAGTGTGGCTCCTTATCTAGAGATTCTGCCTTTTTCTTCTCCATTTTGCATTCCATTAGGCTATCTTAAAAAAATCAGTGTTCATGTCCCAAAGGAAATGAACATTATGGTATCATAAACTATCAAAAACATATTCAAAGGGGCTAAAGAGTTGTCTTGGTGGATGAAGGATAAGCATAAAAATATAAGCTTGGATCCCTAGCCTCCAGTGGGAAGGTAGAAAGAAGAGGATTTGCCAAGCTTACTGGACAGCTAGTCAAACCAAAATGGCAAGCTCTGTGTTCATTGACAGACCCAAGACCCTATCTCAACAACTAAGATAGAGAGTGAGGAAAAAAAAAAAAAAAGATACACAATATTGACCTCTGGCTTCTGCAGAGATATGCACGTGTACCCACAGATGCATATACTTTCATATACACAGGTACATTACACACACACACACACACACACACACACACACACACACAGAGAGAGAGAGAGAGAGAGAGAGAGAGAGACTATTTTTCCCAAGAAGTCATCCACTTTATTCAGTCAGAAGTAGCAACTGCTACTCAGCAAAGCCAATTTTATGCAATTTGCTTTTTCAGGTTCAACTGGTCATTTGTAAATGACGAGAGAAAAGAAACTCGTGATGAACTCCTTCAATATGCAAATATTGTATTAGTGGCTTTTGTTGCTATGACTTACTATGACTCTGTGACCTAAAGCCACTTATGAAAGAGTTTATTTTGGTTTACAGTTTGGAGGGGTGTCCATAATGCCGGGGGAGGCACGGATGTAATCAAGGAAGACATGTTGGCAGGAGCAGGTAACTGAGGGATCACATTCTCATCCACACCCAGGAAGTAAGAAGAAGAAACTGGAAGTCGGGCAAAGCTAAAAGCCCTCAAACCTTCCAGTGACAAGTGTCTTCCAGCAGGTCTGGTTGCTCCTTAAGTCCCTTCATAACTTCACTAAACATTACCAGCCACTGGGACCAAGTGTTCAGATACCTCACCCTACCATGGAGGGGGAGTCACAAGCAGTGACTACCACTTATGGTTTATTGGACCTCAGGAATATTTCTAAGCTTACCTCTTATAGATCCTTAAATTAATCTTTATTTACTTCTACAAGATTTCAAAGATCTCGACATTGCTAAAATATAAACCACACAGTTCTTATTACAAGAAAAACTAACCTAAAGTTTTCATTTTTAATACAAGTAGAATGACAAAATAAAGAAACTAGTATATACACATTTAATATTAAATCATCACTTGAATGTACTGGGTTTGAGTGCAAGATAACATAAGCTAATAACATAAGACTTTATTGAAGTCTTTTTGAGGATTTGGTAAAAATGTTGCTTTCTCTGTAAAAAATGGCAGGCTTATCTGGGTTGTATTGCTTTTCCTTTGCTTTAGTTTTTATTTCTGTTCCAAATAACACTAAGTGATGTTTACTGAACTAGGATGTTATTATCTATGACTATATATGGGATTACGAACACCTAACACAATGCTCCATTTTGATAATAAAATTTGAATATGTAAAAAATCAATAAAGCAAGATCAAGAGAATAACAAAAATGTACAAGCAGATTAAATCTTTAGAGGTTTCTAACCCGTGGAAAACCATCAACTTAAGTCACGGAGACCAGACACGAAGGGAACTGGCATGGCTAAACATTCTAAAGAGCCGAATGGCCAAGAATCTATGTATTTAATGCAGAGATGTGTGAACGGATAGACGATAATAAACGAATTATTTCCTTCTTCTTGCTTTTTTATAACCGTGTGTTAGTTAACTGAACTTGCACATCAAGAATAATATAAACCGTTTTGTCTCTTTCTGGCTTATGTTCACAGAAAATCACAATGATCTAAATGACCTGAAAACCAGGTTAGAAGCTGCTGACCTTAGAAACAGTGGACTCCTGGGAGCTATAAATGGTACTATGGACAAGTTATCAGCCATTCCAAATGGTAAGCCTTGGGGTCCCTGCATTCCGCATCAGCTGATCTGAAACATGGGAGCGTCTTGTTAGCTTTCGCCACTTTCCTTAACATTGTATTTCCATTAGATATAGGCTTTCTTAAATATGCATTATTGTTTTCAGAATCAGAACCCCATTTAACAATATGATAGTGCTTATTGTTGCTTCTTGTTAGTGACATGAATAGGAATATTTATAAAAGGAAAATATAGGTGTTATCTTATTATGTTATCATCCTTGTTTCGGTCTAAGAACTCTGGTAGCAGTGAGAAAGAACAAAATCATAACATTCTGTTTTCTACTATAACAAAGTCACAAATTATTAGAGTCTCTACAGCACCAGACAAGAGCCTACAGCAATTCCATGTCTTGCTTAGCTAAAATGAACTTCTTAACCAATCTAGATTTTCAAAACATGACTGGTAAACCCATTTTTGCAATATCATCCAACCTATTAAAACTATTTACACTTGTTGTTTGATATCAGTTTCTGACAGTGAAAATTCTTTTAGGGAATCTTAATTTTATACTATGCTGGCAGACTACAGTGAATTATAACTACTTACTAAGCAATATGCTTTAGTAAGCATATGTAATCTCTCATGCTAATTCTACAAGGTGGGAACAATTGTTATTTTGATTTTACAGGTAAGAAACAGAATACTAAAGGCCATTGTTTAAAGTGATGCGTATAAGATGGGAGCTTTGCAGTTCTTCTTCAGGGCCCATGTCCTTAACCACCTATATAGCCACACAAGCATGAATCTGTTTGTACAATCGTATTAGTCATTTTATATCTCTGAAATTAAAAAAAAACAGAGAAAAACAGGTTAAAGACACAGATTGATTTGGGCTCATGGTTTCAGTGTATGGTCCACTGACTCCCCAGCTGGCGATGAGGTGAGACAGAACACTGTGGTGAGAACAAGTGTCGAAGGAGAAGCGGCTTACCTCTCAGTGGCCAAAAACCAGAGCGAGGTCTAGAGAAAGAAGGCTGGGAAGCATCTGAACCCTTCAAAAGCATACCTCAGTGTCCTACTTCCTCTGGTCAGGCCCACCATCTTTCACAGTTCTTACCACCCTAATAATGCAATCAAATTATTATTCTATCCGTGGATTCATCCATAGATGAAAGTGATACCTCATCATTCAAACACTTCCTAAAGTCCCAGCTCTGGCAACAAGTCCTTCAACACAGGAACCTGCAAAAGTTGTTTTATATCCAAACCACAAGAACTATGTTTTATATACAGTTTATGATCCAGAAATAATGCTATACATACATACAACAGAGGAAATACTAAAAATTAGATTCTATTCTATTCTGTTGAGTAACTTTTTGTGGAACTCTTGACTCTTTGGAACCTGGTGAAATGCCCATGCAGAAAACAAATAGAAATACACACTCACAGGCTCTCACATTCCCAAGAAGTCTACCTTAAAATGAAAGCGCAATCATTTTCCTCCCACCAACATAGTGGTTAAATCTTAACTCTAGTTTTGATGTAGCTACATGAACCATATGTATGGATTCCTCCATTTAATATGATCAACAGGAAATCCCAATATAACTAACTGCAAACTTAGAGAATAATCACTTTGCTATTTTAAACACTAATTGGGCGCTTGTCATAAAGCTCTCTGAGAAAACTTAATTTAGCTAAAATAAACAAAAACCAATTGCTTCCTTTGATACAGACGATTAACACACCATTGCGCCTTTGCCCTCTATAAATATGTCCCTAAGGTCAGCCAGCCAAGCTTCCCTCTGCCAAGCATGGGTGGGACCATCAACGTTTTTCTTTGTTTTCTTTCTCATGCCCACTTGTGCCAACAGACACAGCTGCTAAACTGCAGGCTGTCAAAGAGAAAGCCAGAGAAGCCAATGACACAGCAAAAGCTGTCCTGGTCCAGGTTAAAGATCTGCATCAGAACCTAGATGGCCTGAAGCAAAACTACCATAAACTAGCAGACAGCGTGGCCAAAACTAACGCCGTGGTGAAAGATCCTTCCAAAAACAGTAAGAGCTCTTTTCTCACTGTGACAATGTCATCTATTTCTTCACGTGGTGAAGGTAGCCTGGATGCACTGGGCTAGAACTTGGAACCCTCGAGTTCGTGTGCTCTTCCGTAGGTGTGAGATTGCAGGTCCTACTCTGCCAGCACCGAAGTCTCCCAGCTCTGCCTGGGAGCCTTCTTCATTTAATTTTATCCAATCAAGGGAAGGCTAGAACTCTCAAAGTTTATAGGCTATTTGGTATTTGGAAATCAGAAATTTTTAATCCATCAGTGTAATTGAAAATATGGTTATCTGCAGGTGATTACGGGCTTAAGATTGGAGTTGCATGAAACAGAGAGCTTAAGGGGCGCACTCACTGACAGTCCTATTAGAGCAAGATCCCACTTTAAAGTGAATTAACTCTAGAAGTTTTCCTGTATTTATCATTTAGAGTCCAATTAATATCTCTAGGAAATAAAGCATGTATCTACTTTATAACGATCAACTCTCTTCACATGTCATATATTATATCAAATTCATTGACTTAATTAGAATGTATTGAGAAATCTGAAAGAATTTAGTGTAATGATTTATATTTTTATTTAAAGTTAGTCCACAAACATTGATATTTCTTACAATAGTTTCCTTCATTGTCACATGGTAAGATAGTGTCTTGGCATATGATTTCCATAAAAGGGATGCTTAAGTTTTTTTTTTTTTCTTTTAAGAAACTAGACTATCAGCATTTTTATAAAATATAAAAACATTTATAGACTGTGGTGACAGGAGACCTTATTATGGTGGTCATTCAGGAAGATGCTCATGACAGCTTCCTGGGCAAGAAGGAGAGTAAAGACAAACATTCTGTACTTATGATCTGGAAGGAAGGAAGGAAGGAAGACCCACTCCTTACATCCTTACAATTCTTCAAGGAAGAAAGGGATGAAGAAAATATTATTCTTTATCATGTAGACCCGGAGATAATCCTGTATGTCTTAGCCACCCACCTGAGTTATCCCTTTTCACATGCCACAGCATGTTTGCGAGTCAGTTGAAAATAGATTTAAAAGTAAATTTGCCAGTTTACTATTCTCTTTATCTTATGGTGTAAGATGTCATTTTGTTCCGGTTCAGAATGAGTCTCAACTGATGATGCCATCATCATTATGCTGTTGCTTGTGTAACTATATCCTTCGTAAAAGAAATATCTATCGCTAAATATCAATCAAATATTATCTTTTTATCTTAACAACATTTCCTTCAGTGTAAACAGCCCACTAAAGGGACTTTTTTTCTTTTTCTTAATTAAAATGTTTTTCATGCAATGTTCTTTGATCATGTTTTTGTGTGCTTTCATCTGCAGTACTTATGTAAATTAAAATAGAGTGTAATTGCTAAAAGCATCTATTTTAAAAATGTCACTTTTATGATGCTTCATAATACCTGTAGAAAATATTTTCCTCATGAATTTTCTAATTTCTTTTTGTTTTACTTCCATATGAAATTACCTGCAGAAATCAGTATGTATACTTTCATCTGTATGCTGTTTAGTAACTTCTATACTCTTCTGCCTATTGCAAAAAAGCTTCAGTTTTGCATGTGACCATATATTGCAACTGCTTTAAGCACTGCATAACTTCTCTTTACACAATCGCCAATTAATATACATAAAAAGTATCTTTTGCCAGTGCGACTAATATGTGGGTGTGTTCAGTATAAAATATTTTAATAGTACTATGGAAACCTAGTGAAATATTTGAATCTTAGCCACATAAAAGTATAAAACTGACTTTTTCAGCAGATTGAGATAAATTACCATGTCTCTGATAGTACACGTTCAGCCAAGGGGGACAAATAACTTCCCTGCACATGAGTTAAAGTAGCTAAAATAGATTATGTTGTCAACACCCCCAAATCTTACTTTCCTCCCCCAATCTAAGCTAATCTTTCTCATAATTAAATTGGTTCTAAACAACTCTTCTTGAAATAAAATTGGCCCTAAATAAACGAGTAACTCTTTTAACTATAAAAAATATTGTCTCTTAAACATATCATAATTTGAGCTGAACTTCACAACACTATAAGTAACTAGGGAGAATGATAATAAAGTCAAACAAGTCAAAATCTAACAAACATAATTGAGGCTGGCCTTTGTGGAAAACATTATAAAAGATTACGTTACTATAGGAGTCCTGAAGAACAGTCTTAAGCCATTACACAGAATGTAAGAAAAATAAAGGTGACATAAAATTAAGCTAAGCAACTAACAAGTTAAAATTCAGAAAACAGTAGAACAGATATGTGGAGGGTTAGTCAAGAAAAACGAAAGCACAACCAGGCAGTCCCTAAAGGCGACAGAACTATATAAAGGAGAAAACATAGCAGAGAAGAGAGTACTTAGGAAAAGTCCATGCTAGTACATTCTAGAGCACACAACATACAGATGATAAAATTCCAGAAGAAACCTCCATTTATCAAACTCTAACTAGAGATGCTATGTTGAAGTCTACTCAGCCAGACAATTAGGGAGCAAAAGGAGAACGTTTTTTAAATACATGAAGCCTCAAACCCAGCATCACAGATGACTTGGGTCTGAGAGCTGCAGAAAGATGATTTCCACAGAACTTAAACAGCTTTGGAAAGTAGAGGCAAAGGGCAGAGGGAAACCTCCATTTGTTTCCATTTTGAAGCAACTGAAAAGGCTTCCAGGAGATTTAGGAGAAATGAGTCAAATATTTACCTTAGCCTTAGTAATCTTGGCTTAACCCCTCTTTTTCTTTGTTATGAGTCTAGCTGTAAAACTCCATTAATTCTAGAATAATTTGTGGAATAACAGCACTAGAGGATTAGAAGAAAGAGAACACGGGACAAGTACAGAAACCAACAGGCAGCAATGATGCTCCCTATACAACTAGAGCCTTGAGAATGTTAGCAGTAGCTATACATTCTTTTAAATTCCACTAACAGTACAATCCACATTAACCAGCGTAATTCCAAACTACTTATCTCAAAGTACAGTTTAAAGATGCTGATATTTAGGACTGTCAATCCAACATTGGGCCCCAGGTTCTGGCCCTAGCTCAGATAAAACCAAAATGAAACAGAATAATAGCTCATGTTCAAGTGAACATATAGAATTCAAGCCTAAAGATTAGTTCTCAGCATCCCAACATCAGGCAAGCAACAGATTCATCATAGTCTAACAAAAAAGGTAGCTTTGGACTTTGTAGAATTTTTTTTAGGGTCACAATTATAGAAAGCTAAACAATACAAACACTGATGTCATGGTTTGGATAAGATGGCCAGCATCCCAAAAATTGAATAATTGGCTTCCCACCCCTTATACGCCCCTCCTCGGCATCTTTCACAGCCATGTGAGCAGACTAGAGATCTTTGGATCAGATAATCTTTAACCATTTTTAAGTCAAAGCTTTTAAAACTGCAAATATTTAACCTTCTTGTAACCTACAAAAAGAGCAGTTTAATATGAACACAACCAATACACAGTGCAGAATAATGAAGACAAAATTGAACTGAAATTTGAAAGGTTTAATTAAAGTATAACACTTTAGATTCAGTCTTCAACATGATAATGCTCTTAAAGCCATGTCCTCATAGCTTCCCTCACAAATGTGTGAAAAGAAAGACAAAAAGAAAAAAGAAAAGAATACAATTTTCACAAATGTGTTCAAGGAAAAACAAAAAGAAAAAAGAAAAGAATACAATTTTTGCAAACATGTGCAAGGAAAAACAAAAAGAGAAGAAAAGAATTTTTGCACAAGAACCTTAATTTTAATGGGGTTTGTGTGTGGACAGATGAGGTGATACTTTAACGACACCCCATTTTCATTTTTCTGTGACTAAAGCACTATCCCATAAAGGGCGGCTTTGGGTTGAAAAAGTCAGCTCTAATTAAGCTTTTCGTATCTTCTGTCCTTAATGTCTTTAATGCCAAATTTCATCTTAATCACAAAGCCAAAGACTTTCTCTAACATCTCTGGCCTGCTCTAATCTTAATTAAACTATTCACAGTTGACCTCATAGCATCAGTGTCTCTCAGCCATCGATCACAGCCTGGCTTTTGTCACACGGGCAAAATGAAATTAATTAATAATGTTTCCTGCTTCTGTCTTCCATGTCTGTGGTGGTGGTGGTTGGTTGGAGTGGGAGTTGATGCATGCACACCCACACCCCCACACACAGATGCTAATTTTGCTCTATGCAGTTGCAGATGCAGGTGCTACTGTGAGAAATCTAGAACAGGAAGCTGATCGGCTAATAGACAAATTCAAACCCATCAAGGAACTTGAAGACAACCTAAAGAAAAACATTTCCGAAATAAAGGAGCTGATCAACCAAGCCCGGAAACAAGCTAATTCTGTAAGAGCTTCTTTTCAGAATTAAGAACTACTAACAAGTGTTACTGTTGTTCCCAGAGAGAGTCTCCCGCGACTGGCCTGATGAATGAGTCATCTATTACCTTTTAAATTTAAGGCTATTTCCAGTAGGTAGGAAGGAAGAAGTAGCACTCCCCCCCCCGCCCCCTCCATAGGTTTCAAAACCATTTCATGAAAATGATAAACCATACTTACTGTTTGAGAATTAGGAAGTCCGGTATACTTTGTTGATTCTTTAATATACCAACGCAATCAACAAAATACAACACTTATTTTTGCACACTGAATGGCGTATGAGTGGCTTATTCACGAAAGACCCAAAAAGTCCAATGAGTGGGGTTGCAACCTGAGTTCGCAAGCAAGCATAGGAGAAATAAAACCATTACTTTAATTAAGTATTATACAGTTTTTGCTTGTTTTTATAAACACACACACATACAACAACAACAACTTATTTTTATTGCAGGATTTGTTTTTTGTATTTATGGAGAAAAAATATGAAATACCTCACTTGAAATTTTGCTTTATATTTATTCAGTTAGAAAATTATTCAATAAACAGAACTCGGTTACATGCTGAGGTAGTGGGTTGTTTACATTTTTATGCTATTATTTCTTTTGTTTGTGTCACCATGTATGTGTATGGATCTCAGGACAGCATATAGGCATCTGTTCTCTCCTGTAGGTCCTATAGATTAAGCTCTATCAGACTGGAGGCAATGATTCTTACTCACTGGCCCTCAACTGGAATATTTAAATGCCACTGTAAAACTTTAGATATGCAAAGTTAAACCATGATGACTATAGAAATGATAGATTTTAATAAGATACTTTTCAGTATTATCCATATTAACTTAAAATTTCATAAAGCATTTCATTAGAAAAAGTTAGCAGCTAGGATGATCAGAAAGAAGTTTTCATTAATTCATCAGTTTTTATTTTTAGTAGTGGCCAAGAATATGCCTGAATGGTATCATATATTTGTTCTTCCTTATGTGTATCTAAGACATCTAAACAAGGCCTTGGCAATCAAGTTCCAGGAGAACATTGAAAAGGATCTTATATTTATTAAAGAAAATCTCAGGGGAAAATAACAGATTAGAAAAGACAGTATAATACAAGATAAAAGGAAGCAGTAATGGTCTCAGAGAAGATGCCTATTCAATTATAATATGAAAATGGTCTGGTATGATTGACAGGTAATCATTGTGTGCTTTCTGCACAAAGTAAAATAAAGCCCAATGTTACAAACTTACTCAGAGACATGCACAATGAAAAGCTGTATCTCCTGTGCTCGATGCTGTTTCCTGTGGAGTATGCAAAGGTGAACTAGGCAGGAGGTGTATGTACTCAGAAGGTTGATAACAGAGTAAATGAAAATCGGGCTTAATATTAGTTTTCTATCTCCTCACTGCAAAAGAGCAGCTCAAGGAATGGCGGGTTCATTCGTCTCATGCTCCCCAGGGGTGTAGCTAATCGTGGCAGAGAAAATATGGCAGCAGGAGAGGAAGCAGTTAGTCATATTTCGTCTGTAAGGTCAAGAATCAGAGTGTGTTCAACACTGGTGCTCAACTTGCCTTCTCCTTTTGGTTCAGTTCAGAATCCCAGCCCATGGAATGGTACCCCTGCCCATGCTTAGGATGGGTTTTCTTCACTTAACCTAATCTAGACGACAAGCTGCACATGTTCCCTTCAGTGATTATGGATCTTTTCAAGTTGAAAAGCAGTGTCAGTCAACATAACGCTGCTCTTTGAGCACTTGACGCCCAAATATATCACTTTTCTGACCACTGCACCTATCAGAACCTTGGCCTTCTCAGTGGCAAAGGGCATTCAGCCCAAACTCAAGTGTCTCCACAGTCTTTGGCAGTTTCAGCTCTATTGTAAGGCTTTTTTTTGGAACACAAGACCATCTCTGAACTGGGAGCCCCAACCAAAATGAGTAAAAATGCATATTTCTAAGAAATATTGACACAGAATAAGCCTTTCCATCCCAAGGGGGAAGAATGGAAGGATAAATGGGCAGAAACATAGCAGGGCAAAATAAACGCTGAAGCTCCCTGTCCAGCATCTGGCATTCATGATGGATTGTCCTGGGCTGTAAAAGGTGTGGATAATATCCATCCTCCCCCACACATCTGCCCCACCACAGTATACACAGCTTTTCTCGTTGGCTCTGCCCTGTTCCAGTAGTTTCCCTTGTTGGATACCTCATGAGTCTGGCATGTAAAAACAACCTGAGGTCTCTACTGCAACTTAGGTTTTACCTTTACCAACCCAGGCAGTATAGCCACTTAGAACATCCTTGCCAAACTCCAGCAGTGCCATACATTGCCTGGCCTCAGCAGCTCTCTGGAGACATGGTTCAATATGTATCCTGTCAATCAAAATTAGGTTGTCAGGTTTGGCAACAAACACCTTTATCTACTGACCTATCTTGCCAGCCCAGTTAAGACATTTCCTAGTCAACGAACTACACGCATTTCTTTTAAAGTGGTTATTTTCGCTTGTTGATTGTATAATTTAGTAACTTATACTGTCTTTAAATGAATGGCCTAATTACCAGCTGAAGATTCAGTATCCAGAACTTTGGGGTATCCAGCAAAATTTTGCTGTGTTTACGGTGTTTA
Organism: Arvicanthis niloticus; assembly: GCF_011762505.2. Lineage (NCBI taxonomy): Eukaryota > Metazoa > Chordata > Mammalia > Rodentia > Muridae > Arvicanthis > Arvicanthis niloticus. The sequence continues at coordinate 17,003,393 of NC_133438.1, forward strand.
GCAGGTGGATAATGTTGTGCCAGGAGCACCTTAGAAACAGCAACATCTTAGTGGTAACTTCATAAGCCTCACCCTGAAGTTACAAGAGAATATTGTAATTGGTAGAACCAAACATCCCAACAGGATATTTGTGTTTCAGAAATTTCACGCCTCTTGCAAGAGGGATACCTCTGAGACGTTTCTTTCCAAGAATTGTGTAAATGCTCTGTTTTGATTTAGCCATTTTAAGTTGTTCATATGCAGTCAAATGCTCTACCATTGCCTATACACCCACTGGAAGTCAGAACATATGGTACTTAGAATAAATGTGTAGTTATGATCTAGTCGTAAACAGTTGGGCTGCCTGAGTATTTCAGGTATTTGGGGTATATTAGAAAAACAAAACACATCACGTTTAAAGAGATTTTATACGAATGGGTGAGGGCTGACCAGCAGGTGACTCCGCAGGATTGTCCTGGCATATTAGGTATAATACTGTCCTTTTCTTCAGAGAATAAGACATTATGGATATGGAAAGTGTATGACAGAATACCTTAGTTATAAATCTTAGTAAAATGAAATGGTATTTAAATGGTCACACTCATGGACTGGGCTCCCAACCCAAGCTTTATCAGTTTACTTGGGTGCTATCTTCCCATTAGACACCCCGTCTTCTGGTGTACCGATTGTGTGATCTGTTATTTCTACGTCAGCTTTGGAGACAAGGTCTGAACCTCACCTTATGACCCTATATCTCTTCCTTGTGTACTCATTCCTTCCTCACACCATAGCCAAGCAGGATTATTTAATTGGGTTCTTTAAAGAAACATGACTTGTTTATGATTCAACCAATGATACTGTGGCCATTAGAGCTAAGCCTATAAAGCATTTATGAGTGAAGATAAAACAAACTACACACAGTTACCTTTCATTGTGAACCAAGACCCTTTGTGATTCTGAATACAGTTTCCTGCCAGGGACTGCTGTATCTACTATTTAATTCTATTCATGAATTACAGTCAGATCTTTTATTTCATGTTTTCTTTGATCCTCTTATATCAATGGCACGTATGACATGCTTCAGATACGAAATTTGCTCAGTGCCATGGTCTTTTTTTTTTTTTTTTTTTTTTTCCAGGAAGCTTTTGGTTCATACACTGCAAATTCCTAAAAATTCACTGAATAGTATGCCTTTGAACATTAAAAATTATCTGACAACTGCATTTTTGTCTAACTACTTGCTATTACAGGGTCTTCCTTTTCTGTTGCTTTATCCATTTAATCTCTGACTCTTGGATAATTCTTTATATAGCCGCTATTCTGCTGTCCAACATTTACCCACACAGCTTCATCATAGTACTAGCACCCAGGAAAATCTGTACTTTCCCTGGCATAGGGATTCTGTGATTCATTCTGCTTTGACTGCTCTCAGCACTCCATATAACAGGGAAAGTCTATCATAGGAGGGACAACCAGTAGGAAGAACACAAAGCAAATATCTGAGATCTAAGGTGACACCTAGGCTTGCACCATCTATTGCCTAGTTAGACCAAGCCTTTGCAAGGGACAAAGACACCAAACAATCTAAATTGACTTTCTAGATAACTACAAGTCCAGATCACCACACAAAGCCTGCTTCTTTATAGAACATTCCTCTGTATAAAGACATTTGCTTAGTGACCACATAAAGAAACAGTTGTCAAGCACAGGCATCTGTAGAGTCTATAGGAGAATCAGCAGACTTGTTCTTTCCCCGGAAGTCCCCAAATGTGAATCTGTCTGTCTGTCAGGGCCAGACAACTCTCCTTGATTTCCATTTCTGAACATAAAACATTTTGCATCTAAAATTTCCTCCAGCTAGTTTTCCTCTTCCATAGAAAAGATCCACAATGCTCTCTCTAACCTCATACCCAAAGTGAAACAACTCATGGAGATACCTGCTATATACACCATATTACAGAGAGTTATCTGGTAGCCTATTCGATCTTAGAGTCTGCACAAGTTTTCCATTGGGATAACAATAATATTAGTTGGTTTTTCTTAAACTTGAAAGCTACATGAATAGCAAAAGGTGAAAGAAGCCATGAAAATTGGGAGATTGCAACCAGGTAAGGCCAGTAGGTATCCTAAGACTAGACACTTGAGCAAGTACCAAAATGGTTTTCCATCTTCTCATCCCTTCTCCCTTTCCGAGCACTGTCAACCAGCGGAGCGGCAATCACTGATGGTGATTTTGCACCTGACCCAAAAGAAATTAAATCCAATAATCAAATAGTGCTATTTGTGACTAAATGAAGCCTCCTTTCATGGAAGTAAAAATTAGCTTGAACAGTGCCCTTCTATTCACATAAGAATTCCCTTCTTAGCAATTTATAGTAATTTTTGAAGTACTATTCAAAAGGGAAGGGAGCTGTTACATGTATTAGTAGTAATAGACATTTGGAAATTATTTCCATCTCATTTCCTGGCAACCTAATAGGAAGGGTAATTTATTCTGAAATATATATTCAGAGAGGGATGATTAATATTCGTATTGTTAGAAGATCTAGAACAAACTCTGCCTGTCCCCCTTTACCTGTAAATGTGTGGGTGGGCTGGCAGTACCCTCTTGAAAACTAAACAAAAACGAGATTTCTCTGAAAATAATACCCAAATCACTGAAAATTGAATTAAAACTTTTTTCACCAACTAACTTCAGTAAAGACCATTTCTGTTTGGTTTTTTTTTTTTTTTTTTTTTTGTGTGTGTGTGTAAAATCCTATTTGGAAAGTTTTTCTTCAAAGAATGGTATGAGGGTTTGTTAGCTGCATGGTTCAAAAACAATGGCAAGCTAATTAGCCAGAGGAAGAATTACAAGAGCATCATTGGCAAAATGCCAGTAGAGAACTCGTCCTCTGTGCCCTCCTCAGTCAACACAATGGCATCTACATATAGGTATCTAACGATACTGCTTGGTGACTGAAAAAATTTGTTCAAAGAAAAGAATGAGGATGACTGCTGGGATATACTTCAAACCTACAGAGAGATTTAGTCATAGAGATTCACATGGTTGTGTATCTTGTTTTCCTTGAAGATCAAAGTATCTGTGTCTTCGGGAGGTGACTGTATTCGAACATACAAGCCAGAAATCAAGAAAGGAAGTTACAATAACATCGTTGTCCATGTCAAGACCACTGTTAGCGACAACCTCCTTTTTTACCTTGGAAGTGCCAAATTTGTAAGTCTAATACTTAACTTTTTAGAAGCTACTGTGTATGTGAGGAGGTCAGAGGTAAATCAACGCGGAAACTCTATAGGATGTAGTAACACAACCCCAAAAGTGCCTAAAGTAGCTTTGCATGACCTAAATCTCCTAACCTTAGCTGTAGAATGTTTGCAGTTCTACTTAAGTTATAAATATAAAGAGGTAATAATTCTTTCCTGTGTCCAGGCATATCTCTCGTTATCTGTGAGTGTGCTGATATTTGTTTTTGCATTATACTTTGGTCAGAGTTAGCCGTTTAAGAAGAAAATCTAACAAGAATAAAATTCTTTTTTCTGTTCTCAAATTCAATAATAATAGGCTTCCGTGTTAATGAAGTGAAAATAACAAAGTGTGCATGAGTTCTAACAAAGGCAAACTCCTGCAATTTGTTGAATTTATGACTCAAACAGAAATTACACAAGTTCTATCTGCAAACTCTCACACACTAGAATTAACTTGATTTGTTGTGTATGGGAGATTTTCAAAGTGAATAAAGTGTTAAACAGACGGGCTTTGGCATAAGTTAGCATTAGCTACTCATGTGAGGAGGCCTGTCTTACTTGTGTTAAAAATTACCACAGATTCCCATGATATAAGATGTATATCTTGGGTATAACTATGAAGACTTCTCAACCCAATTATTTTATATGTCATTGAAAAATTCTCCCCAAAGCTCCACTTTCAGAGTGCTTTGTCCTGAAGCTTTTTTTGTTGTTGTTTTTTTTTTTTTTTCTGTTTCTTTGAACCAGATTGACTTTCTTGCTATAGAAATGCGTAAAGGCAAAGTCAGCTTCCTCTGGGATGTTGGCTCTGGAGTTGGCCGAGTGGAGTATCCAGACTTGACCATCGATGATTCATATTGGTACCGTATTGAAGCATCCAGGTAACTTCTCAGCAAAGAATAAGATAACTGGCTGGAATGGTTTTGAAGTCAATTCCTGGTTCATGAGAAGAAAAATGTACTGCCATTTCAACAATGTAGCTGCATATGAGTGTTCATGTATGTGGAGGCTATATGCTTTGTGTACAAATGTGTGAAAAGGTACATTTGTTGTGCCTGTTAGGAAAGGACATGCATTCAAGGTATAAAGCCAGAGATGCTTTACCAATCCTAATTTCTTAATCTTATATTTTTGATTGTGAACCTAGGTGTTAATGGCTAAGTCATCTCTTCTGCCCCTGACTTCTTAATCTGTTTTCTGATAAGAGCTGGCATGGGGTGAGAAAAGTTGTCTCCCACATCTTCACCTAAAGAGACAAGAGAAAAAAAATGTATTATTATTCGTATTAAACAGACATGAGGGCATTAAAAATAGCATCATTATCTTTATATAATTCATTCTCTTCTAGTGTACACAGCACCTATAATCCCAGACCTATTCTATCCCAAGATACTGGGTCCCATATCTAACACATAAGATCCACCCATATGTTTTTAAATGGAAAAGTATGGAGCTGAATCAGCCCTGCTCTCTCCAAAACTCTAATTCAGTTTTCAACATCTACAAACATGTAGGCTACATATGGGACCATATTAATCCTATCACTTCTCCTTAACGTATCTTCTCACATAGTACAGTTCTATCTGAAGAGATTCACCCTATTCAAGAAACCTCACTGATAAATTGATTCTCTTATTCCAGACTTCACTTAGCGCTGCCTCCTCAAAGATAGAGTTTACCGAAATGAGACAGCAAAGAGAAGGCTATGATTAGGAAGGTTTGTTATGACTGCTTGTCTCTGAAGAGACCAGATTTTCATATTTAACAACTTATGGAAATCAATCATTTAAAAAAAGAAAATGAAATGAAATGATAACAGCTTTCAGGGTTATTTTTTTTTCCCTGTAACTGAATTTAAATGAGTACGTCTACAAATTTGTATATACAACTCTGCAGACGAGCAACTGTACTCTATCTATTAAGGTGACATGACAAACAATGAGGTCTGCAATGCTGGGAAGACTGCTCCAACAAATTAAGATCCATTAGAAGGAATTTTAGGCAGAATTATGCAGCTTGTGCTGCCGAAGGGTGGCTCATTTGGACTATACATGCCGAATTAAATTTGACAAAATAATAAATGAAGTCATAAGATTTGTTTACGTTTCACGTCATATAAAACAGTAAATTATTATGTAAAACATGAGGAAAATACTTTCCCTTTGATGTACAATTGTTCCATCAGCTAACTGTGACTGTCCTTTTATATCAACAGCCATGAGCAGAATCGGGTTCTGTTGTTCTTTTCCTATTCCAATGTTATGGTAAATACTTGCCAAATGTCAGCTCTTTGTGTGGGCTTGAGAAGCACTGACGTCAGATTGCTTGGCCCTAAACACAGTTCACTGGAGTTACCTGAGATGACTATCTCTATGTCTTTGAGACCTGACGGTGATTGAATGTGATGCATATTTCATTTTCTGTATTTTCTTCCCTTCCACTTCAACATACATGTTTACCTGAAGAACGGGGAGAAATGGATCTATTTCTGTGAGAGCTTTGGATGGGCCCAAAGCCAGTATCATGCCCAGCACCTACCATTCTGTGTCTCCTCCCGGGTATACCATCCTAGATGTGGACGCAAGCGCAGTGCTGTTTGTTGGCGGCCTGACTGGAAAAATAAAGGTAGTGAGCTCTCCCCCCGCCCCTCTCTCCTCTTTATAGACAACTAAGAGGTGTGGAGAATGCTGCAAACACCTATCCATGTTTCCTTAACGTGTGCTTATGAATCCATCAATTTAAAGAACGTTCTTCTTTGGTGGTTTGTTTCTCTTTTCTCTGAGTTATTTTTGAAACACGGTCTTACTGTGTCAAGGCCTGCTTGGGACATGTAGTCCTCCTGTCTCAGCCTCTCAGCTGTTATAATGACAGGCATGTGTCATGACAGCCAGTAGAACCTCCATCTTTGAGTCGTGAACATCCCAATCTGGAGGCACCATATTTCTAAGCTTTCAATAGTAATTTATTTTTTAACTGTGACATGCTTTTTTTTTTTTTTTTTTTTTTTTGGCATACTTTTTTTCTTCAGACACTTCAAAAGCAAAGTGTTTATGCATCATTTTTGTAATTTATGATTTGTAAAAGTGAAGTACTATAAAGTTCATACGTGTAATTAAAAGACTTACGAGTCTTCAGGAAATATCGTAGGGGCCATACATTTTCAAATCATGATCTGCTTTAAAAAGTTTTTGAGTTGCTCTTCTCTTCTTCCTTCTGGAGCGTTACACTTAATATTCATAACTGCTTCGTGCCGGGTCCTGGTGCATTTCAAGTTGCAAAGTGCTTGCATTTGAGAGACGCTTATGTTGATTAGATGGAATTATGTGTTGAGAAACGACACATGGGTGAGATGCAGGAACACAACCAGACATAATGGGTAATCCTGGACTTGTCACAATCACCCTGAGCTGAGATCAGTCAGAAAATGTGAAAAGCCAGGGTGACCCCACATTTGTGAGAACTCCGCTTCCTCAGAATGTGAAGCTAATTTGTTTGCTTTGTACAAAAGATTTGACTCTGAAGTACGGGAGTTGATTCCACAGTTGCACAGTAAAACAGTCCTCTTCCACAGAACTGCATATACAGTACACAGTAATATGTAGTCATATTGGCAGCTTTCTCTGCTCTCCTAAAGAAAACTTAGGGCAACAAATAGTAATACTAGGCCATGAATTTTGAATTCATACCTGGATTAGATTTGTACCTTTCTACTACTTATAAAATATGTCCTTAAGAAAGACACTTAACCCCTTGTGTTCAGTGTTCTATATTACAAAAAAGCAGTAAGAACCTCTCTTTCAGGTTAAAAGAAACAATGAGAAACTTTCATAATATTTTAGAATCCTCATTATGTGCTAAATTGCATTCTAAGTAATTTACATGATTTATTTAATATTCAGTGCATAACAAAGTATTTTAATGTATTTCAGCTACTCAATTTGTAAGCACTAAACAAATTTTTCACTGTTCTAGAAACTAAGTGGTCCAGAATCAAAGTTGGTAATGAGAGGCTGGTAGGTAATGAAATCCCTTTCTACATGGAAGGCTCTGTCTTGTTCTGTGCTCCCATGTGAGAAGAGGTACAAGAATGTCCTTGCATCTTTTCTGCAAGGGCACTAATCCCATTCATGGAGGCTCCACCCTCCTAAACTCCCACATAGTCCTGGCTGTCCTGGAACTCACTGTATAGATTAGGCTGGCCTAAATCTCACAGAGGCCCACCTGTCTGCCTCCCAAGTCTTGGGATTACAGGTATGTGCCACCACACCTGGCTTTTGAGGGGTAAGATTTTCAATATAAGAATTTGGGGAGGGTGTACATATTTAAGCCATAGGAGGGTAGATTTTAAAAATCCCCCTACTTTTTAATTAAGGAAACTGAAGATGGAAGAATTTGAATGTTTGACCATTTTGCATAGCCATTAGTGGGAGAGATTGGACTTGAACGTAGGAAAGGAGGTCGCTGGTCTTAATAGCCTTACACTGTCTCACAGTGAGGAGAGCATGAGTTTAAAATATATGAGAAATTCCTAGATTGTGTTTTTTATACCTTAAATAATTTTAGAAAAATTCTGTGTATGTGTATTTGTATGGTTTAATGTTTAAATGTGCATGGGGTGATGTATGTCAACCAAAGGTGGTTGTTGGGTACCTTCCAGTATGGCTCTCCTCTACCTCTTTCCAAACTCTGGTGTGGGAGTGTGCTGTCCACACCAGTGTCTGAGCTACAGTATGCTGCCATGCCTGAGTTTTGTGTTTTGTGTAGATCCAAACTCAGGTCCTCATGTTGTACAGTTGGAACATTACTAGCTGAACTACATCTGCAGACCCAAACTCAAATATTTATCATCATCATCATCATCATCATCATCATCATCATCATCATGCAGGTGTCACTAGTACAAAGCAGTTCTAAAATGGTCTAAGGATAAAGAGAGCACAAAAGCAAAGGAAATCTGTAGAAACCCTTAAGAAATTGCTTGGACCAAGAGTTCCCAGGCTCCTGATACACAAATGATAAACCAAAACCTACAGATATGCACTTAACAAACTTACTGCTTAAAATTCAAATGAGCAGGAAGATTTCTCAAGCGTGGCATCATCTCAGCATACAAGGAGATTTGGAAAACCAAGTAAAAGCCACAGCAAAAAGGTCCATCTCTAGTCAACCAAGAGACTCCAGCTATTGACAGCATTCCAGAGACGGGTCTCACTACTGACCGTGGCCTCTGACCCCAGCTCATCTTCATGGCCACAGTACTGGAGAGAGATGCATATTGTTATATTAGGACTAAAGCTGTAACCAGAATATTTTACCTTCTCGTGACCATCTCATTTATTTTCTGAAACATCTCAATCTACACTTTTTTTTTCTCAAATAATTCAGGTAGACTTACATGTCCATTACTCTTCTGGTTGCTGTGACCAAATACATGACCAGAGAAAATTAAGATAGGAAGGGTTTATTATGGCTCCTGGTCTGAGAGTACACCCATCATTGAGAAGAGAGGAAGGCATGGAAGCAGGAATGGGAGATGGTTTCTCACACTGTCGGCAAACAGAGAATGGGGGATTCTGGGGCTCAATTTGCTTTTGCCATTATATTTAATCTGGGAATACACTTGTCTTAGTTTGCTTTCTGATGCTGTGACAAAGACCATAACAAAAAGTAACTTGAGGGAGAAGGAAGTCTTTCTAGCTTTCATATCCTGATCATAGTCTATCACTGAGGAAAGAAGCAGTCTTAGTTAGGGTTTCTGTTGCTAGAACAAGACACCATGACCATAAAGCAAGTTGGGGAAGAAAAGGTTCATTTGGCTTGTACTTTTCCACACTGTAGTCTTCCACTGAAGGAAGTCTGGACAGGTCAAGCAGGGTTGGATCATGGAGGCAGAAGCTGATGCAGAAACCATGGTGGGGTGCTGCTTACTGGCTTGCTCCCCCTCACTTGCTCAGCCTGCTTTCTTATAAAACCCAGCACCACCAGCCCAGGGATGGCACCACCCACCATGGGCTGGGCCCTCCCCCATTAATCTCTAATTGAGAAAATGCCTTATAGCCGGATCTCATGGAGCCATTTCCTCAACTGAGACTCCTCCTTCTCTGATGACTCTAGCTTGTGGTGTCAAGTTGACAGACAAAACCAGCCAGTACAGCAACCATCACAGCTAGGTTTGGCAGTTTCTGATATGGGTAGCAGAATATGCCACTTTGTCTTTTCCCTCTTTTGTGACTGTAGTGTTCACCCAGCTGATGACCTATCATTCATTCATTGACATTCAGCAGATAATTATATGGAGGCTTCCTTAGAACCTAGACCATGTGCTAGGAATAGCAGCAAACAGAGCCTGCTTGGTTATGTATGATTTTCTCCTACAAAATTGCTGTTTCTCCTCATTCTCTTGAGCTGGAGGCCTAACTGTCTGGGAATGAAAACTTGAGATTAGTAGTTCTCATGTCGTGGGTCATGACCCCTTTGGCAGGGTCTTACTTCCCTTTCACAGAGGTCACCCAAGACCAGTAGGCAACACATATATTTATAATTCAGTTCATAACAGAAGCAAAATTATAGTTACTAAGTATCAATAAAAACAATTTTATGGTTGGACATCACTGCAATATGAGGAACTATATTAAAGGGCCACAGAATTAGGAAGATTGAGAACCACTGTCTTAAATGAATATGTCACAGCTTAATTTATTCCTATGTTCTCCCCTTCATCACTGAGACCCCAGTGTGAACACATTCATGACCGCAAGGGAAAAACATCTTAGTGTGTTGTGAGCCAGATTTACACAAAGTAAACGGGATCTCAACACACACTTGTCTGGAGTGGGCATTGGATTTAGGACTAGAAATAATCTCTCACAGTAATCCCACATCACAGCCGTCTGCGGAGAAGTTCGATAGCTAGCCTAAGGTTGGAAGCCAGAAATCATTTCTGCCATTTCTGCCACAAGTATACATGGCCTTTCTATCCTCAGACTCAACAGGTGAACAACAGAAATAATTTGAAAATAAAATGGCACATATATCAAAAGTGTACAGATGTTCTCTTACATATTTTATAAGTGATATAGTATGACAGCTACTGACACAGAATTCATTTATATTGCTTTATGTTTATTATGTAATTCAGAAATCATTTGAAGTATACAGGATAATGGATGTATGTATGTTATATACAAATCCTGTACCATTTTATGTAAGAGACTTCAGAATCTAAGGACTAGACACTGCCGAGGTGTTTAAACAAACCACTGGAGTATACAAAAGAATTACTTCTACTAATGGAGATGGGACATGTAAATGAGTTCCATTTTACGTAGTATATAAAGTAGGAGCCACTGATGAAATACTTGAGTTTCTCCTTTTTTGACCTGTCTTCTTGTTGCTTTGAGGCCATAATATGGCCGTAAGAAGACTACTAAGATTGTCGTATGGAACAGATAAGACCTGCTCTGCCTTCTGCTGCTAATAATTCATAAATACAGCAATTCATGAAACCCTGAACGCCTACAAATACCATGTCTCTCTACAGAAGGCTGATGCTGTACGTGTGATTACCTTCACCGGCTGTATGGGAGAAACATACTTTGACAACAAACCTATAGGTTTATGGAATTTCCGGGAAAAAGAAGGTGACTGCAAAGGATGTACTGTCAGGTGAGTTGAGACGAGGAGGCCTGTTCTGTGTAGCACTCAGTTTGCATTTTACTGGGAATCCATCTATCATGATGTAGAATAGGTTTGATTGTACTTATGGTGGATTTGCCAAGTTGGTGAAACTTCAAATCCCTTCCCAACTGTGTGGGCATTTCCCAAGGACCTTGAAAAATGCCCTTCAATACACTTATTTGGCTATGTGTTTTTATAAATTCTTCACAGATAAGAGATTTGAACCATAGTCACTTAAAACTAGTCTCTTCCTATTTCAGTGTCTCTTTACGGCCACAAGAGTTTGCTTATCTATTAATGACTTCTGGTCATAATTATTATTTTATAACGAGAGTGCTCCCCAAGCTGATTAGGTATACATGTAGAAACCTAGCTTATATTATATTCCTGCAGGAATTTTCAAACTGACATGTGAGTTCCTATAACCGCTTACAGGGATAACTGGGGAGGACTTTGAAATGTGCTTAAGATGGGAGAGATAACAGGTGCCTGGAAGAAATACCACATACATAGCACCAAATGGAAGAAGGAGTTCAGGTCAAACAGGATTTTAAAGTATATACAGCATACAATGCAAATGCATGAAATAGTTTTATATAAACTGAGTAAAGAGTATATAAATAATAAACTAAAAGTAAGGGATTTCTCAACAGAAAAATATAGAAGCCACCAGCCCCTAGTCATTTGAGCCTAAAATTAATTTGATTATAGTAAAACTCTGCAGTATACATTGAATACCTGGAGGATTAATGTGCTATATACAAGAATTTAGAAGTGCTAAGGCATTTGTTTTTTTTTTAATTATAATTTAATGAGTGTATGAGCAGTTCAAAATCACAACCCCCATCAACACAGCAAAGAACATTTTACAGTTTCTTCTAAATATCTCTACTTTACCATATAGGAAGAATCTCCAAGACATCTCTGAAAGTTTTGATGTCCAAATCCTTCTGGTATCACTGCTTATCAACAATGGCAGCAAGAGAGTCTGACATATTTAAGATAGTTCTATCCAGAACATACTAACACAGAATATGGAAAGCTGTCTATAAAGTTCTTTCAATTCAACCAAAACCATGAGATATAATGCCAGGTTTGATGGCCATGCCTGTAATCCCAGCACTAAGAATGTTGAAGTAGAAAGATTATTAAACTTAACACCAGCCTGAGACACATGAGGCATAGACTTGGCCTCATTTCCTTGGTAGATTTCTAACTGGCATTTTCAGAAAATTATTAGCAACTGTAGTAAAAGGAAATCTTCTGGAACTATTCAATCCCTTGATGTTGCAGGATGATATTGTCATCTACGAATGTGTTGGGTCACACTCACAGTTATCTGGTATACATGTAGCCCAGGGAACATAGATGCAGTGTGCCTGATTATTCGAAACCATCAAATAATCATTCTGTCATGCACAGATTCTAAGACTATCACATCACTAATGTTCAGCTCTGTAATAAAAAAAGTCAATATGTAATATGTTATTTACATATTTATATGTAAATATATTTATTTATATGTTATCTAAAACATATTTATGTTATATATATAAAATGTTATATATATAAATATATATAAATATGTTATATATATAAATTTATATGTTATATATATAAATATTTATATATAAATATGTTAAAACATATTTATATGTTATATAATAAGGACATGTATACTTCTAACCTTCTGATACTAGGAATAATTCAATTCTTTCTCACTCATCAAAAGATGTATCACCAGGAAAGGAGGAAAAAACTGATAAAATAGTTAAAAATATAAAGCACAATAAAAATCCCTTTGAAGGGGTATACAGTGCCCCTTTGGAAAATCTGCTTTGTGGAAGAGGTAACATCTGAGGTGATCCTCAAGAATATGTGAAAGTCCAATAAAAATGTTGACCAAGTCAAATGTGGGGAACCCAGAAAGTCAGTATCCACTGCCCAGTTCTCTGCCATAATAATTTTCACCACAGCCCTACCTGTCTACAGTATTGACCTTCCTATCTTAGATTTTTATTGCTCATGATAAAATAGCATGGTTAAAAGCAACTTGGGGAGGAGAGGGTTTGCCTCAGCTTATGAGATCACAGTCCAAGTCATGGCAGGACCTCAAGCAGTGTAGGAACCTAGAGGTAGACACTGGAGCAGAAGTCACAGAAGGATGCTGCTTATGGGGTTGCTCCCTATGGCTTCCTCAGCTTCCTTTCTTCTGGGACCCAAAATCACCTGCCCAGTGGAGGAAAAGTCCACAATGGACTCTGTCCTCCACATCAACCATTAACCAAGGAAATACCCTATAGGCTTGCTCACAGAAATCTTGCTCATGAAAATTCTCAATAACGTTCCTCCTTCCCAAATGATTCTAGCTTGTATCAAGGACAAAAACTAATCAGACCTTCATTATGGTTCCTGCTGCCAAACTATGATTATCTTTGTTTATGGTTGAGGAAGTTTCACTGTAGATATGAATGATGGAACAGCCAGAAGCGTCTGGAAGGATCCAGACTGAACCAGGCCAGCAGACTGAACCAGACCATGAGTACAGAGATGGGGAGTGAGAGAGGAAGAGAAGAGAGGGAGAGAAAAGAGAGTATATAGGAACCAAAAAAGAGAAGTACCAAGAATATCTTTCTTTTCTTTGTAAAATTATTTTCATAGAGTTACTATTCTTTTATATTATTTGATTCCATAGTTGCATAAGTTTTGAGCAGTCATCTCCAGCACTGTTGACCCATGTGACTTTGTATTTGTAACAGTAATATTTATAGAACTCTATGTACTGCTGTTCTTGTTTTCTTTTCAGAAAGCTTTGTCACATTTTTACATAAAGAACAATCATTCAATTTAAAGGACAAAATTGATTCTGTGAGAAAGATAAAATATAAATCAATGGGAGGTAGGCTGGGAACATTCTGGGGAGACCACAGAACATCAGTTTTGGAAAGCTGCATTTTTACGTAACCTATAAAGAGCACAGTTGTTGTGACACTTAGAATATTAGATAAGGAATAACTCACTTTTCTTAAATATGAAAAGTCACATTAGGATTCAAATTCAAAAATGTGCCAGAAATAAAATGCAGTTAGCTGAACGTGAAAATTACACTGAAATTTTAAGTGTTTAGAGACAGTATATGTCATTGCTGTACTGGTAAGCAAAACCACAGGATGTGGTTTCTCCAGAGCAGCAGACGTGTTCGCTGTGCTGACTTAACCAGACACCCAGCTTTAGCTCAGAAATAAAATAAGGAAAAATAAAGTACTATATGTTTATCATGTATAAAATGGTCGTTACATTTCCTTTAAACCTGTGATCAAAATGGACATGAAAATCTAATATAATGTTACATGTTGGAATATCATAGTATATAAATGAACTGACTTTTCTTACCTCCAAGTTACTCATTCCAAGTAGGTGTTTGTTTTTTCTTTTTGACTAAGCTCTGTGGTGAATTGAGTGAAGGCAGCTATTCTACACCAGTGCCCTTGCTCACAGCCCACCCAACATTCTTCCCCACAAATTGTCTTTTGCCTTAGTGAGATAATGTCAAGTGTTAGAGTTGGGAGAGACTTTAGAAATCTGAAAGTGATTGAAACTTTCATGTCACACTTGGGAAATTCCAACATGAATCGTTAAATGACTTTTGTTAGATTCTGCAGTAGTCCCCGGGGTACCTGATATCTAATCCACATTGAGAAGATAGATTTGGGACACAAGGATGTCAGGGTTTATCTTTCCTATGTTTATATCAGAAAATAAACTGACATTTCTCCTCTGAGTCTACAATCATGTAGTGATTTCTTTTTCTTTTTTGGTGTTTGGGTAATTTTTAAGTTTCCAATAAGTAAGAATGTCTGAGAACAAAGCACATAGAAAGCAGATAGGGAATATTTTCACAACCCTTTTCTGAGATGTTCTTGGTACCAGGGTAGTTTAATATGCAAGGCTCTGGCAAATGAGAACTACGGAGAATGTGTCTAGAGTCTCTTGTACCATCCTCATTCCTAGTGCAGTGCTTCAGAAGTTACTGTATTGTGATGAAAGGTTAAATAATAGTCAAGTTACTCACTATAAGGTATGTGATTAATAAGCTAATTTAGTTCCCTAGATTATGATATTTCATGAACACACACACACACACGGCATCTTTTATATTACACTTAGTGTTCTAATCCTCTATAACAAGGAACCAAGAGTAAGCCAACTTGTAGAAGTGTGAAGCAGCCCTTCAAACATAGCATATTCAATTTTGTACTCTATCATTTTTATCTCACTAGACACGATTTTATGGAGATATCATGTTAAGCCTCTTGTTTTATATCAAACCCATCACCCTTCTTAGCCTTTCTACCCTTGAAACAATGCAGTGCCCCAGTCTCAGAGCTTATCAGTACTAAGTAATATGAAACTGTTAAATATTTGGAGACTCTCCCCACAGTGAGACTTATTCTGAAAGAACATGTTCTGAATGAACACCTGATACATAAATGATTTCGTGTGGGGGTGGGTAAATAGCTGAGTGGATGGATGCATGGTTAGATACTTAAATGCCCAGATACATAGATAGATGAGATAAACTCATACTTGAAAAACAAACACTTTTCCATTGTTTTATTTATAAGATTTTTCTCAATCACTAATTATTACATGAATATTGAAAATATATTCTCTGTGAATCCTTTTGCTATATGAAAAATCTCCTTTAGCCTACAAATGTTTAGTGCAGTCTATTAGATGGGCTAGCCTAGACCCTGAGTATATGTCTGCTATAAGTAGGGGCCCATAACATCCAAACAGTTTCTTAGAGTCGCATATTAATAATAAACACAAATTAAAAAGATAGAGTGAAAACACGGATATCTTTAATTGTCTGAGTTTAATTTGTCCAAGGAGAACTTGTTGGGTGGTGATTATTTTGAGATTGGGGGTATATTTTCTTCCATGCTTTGTAGATGGGAAGTGGTGTAGTAGATTCAGCCCATCCCAAATTCTAATAGAATACATAAATATCATTAACAAGGACCTAAATATTATGTAATTTTCTACTAAATGCTTGCCTTAAAATACCTATGAAAGTCCAGATAAGAGATTATGGTTTGAGGTCTAAGACTGTGACCAGTGGAGTCAGGGTGAGATGGATCCATGCCATGTTTGAGATAGTTTGTGTCCCGCAACAGCTTGCCAGCCAGTCCTGGGAAACTGTCTGGTCCATTGAAGGATGACAAACCAAAGAGGTCTAACTGGTGTGAAATGTCTCTTTTCAGCCCACAATTGGAAGATAGTGAGGGGACTATTCAATTTGATGGAGAAGGTTATGCATTGGTGAGCCGCCCAATCCGCTGGTACCCCAACATCTCCACAGTCATGTTCAAGTTCCGGACCTTTTCCTCAAATGCTCTTCTGATGTATCTTGCCACACGAGACCTGGTAACATGGAAATGTGTTAACTTCTTTTTTGCAGAATACCAATATAATTATTAGTTACTGATAAAATTAAAAGTTAAACCTAAAGGAAGTTTATGATAGCTGTAGGGTACTCAAGAATGATACAGCAAATGCTTATATATTTTCAGTGATGATTTAATCACAATACAATGTAGTTATTTTTTTCTCTGCAGTATCACACCCCAGATAACTATTTATGAGAAGCACCCAGTGATCATTTTCTCAGAATGGAATTATGTAGCAACAAATCTAGTTCCCTGTCCCTATTTGAGAGACCTAAGCTGAAAGATATTTCCAAATACTCCTTGACCTCATTTTTTCTCAGATCTGTGTTTCTTTAGTAAATTTATTTGGGGATCTTACAGCTTGATTTGCCTAATGCATTTTCAAAGGAACCCACCTTGCACTACTATCATGAGAGAACATGTCTCAATGATTTGATTGTGGCCATCTGTACCATAACATCACACTCAAAAGCCAAGAAAAATTACAAAGTGTAACACTAGTTCTATTTCAGAAATGTACTCCTGTCCCATGTGACACCCACAGCAATCTAGCCATGAGGCCCTCTTATAAACCCCATGAGACGTGAATACCCATCTATTTCTCTGTGTATCTAATCACTGGTGGGCTTTTACTCTATTGATAGAAGGACTTCATGAGCGTGGAGCTCAGTGATGGACACGTGAAAGTCAGCTATGACCTGGGTTCAGGAATGGCTTCCGTTGTCAGCAATCAAAACCATAATGATGGGAAATGGAAATCATTCACACTGTCAAGGATTCAGAAACAAGGTGAGTTTTGAAAGTAAGAATGCAGCACGGGCCTAAGCCATGCCTCCCAAAGCACCCCTGAACATCATCAGAAGGGCCTTGCCTGTCTGTAATTTTAGCTACTCACAAGTTCTGTGAAAAAAATGATACAGTTATTTCTTTGGCTTACATTATAGGTGGTTTGGAATAGACAGGGCTGATTGAAGAGCCAAATGGTTCTCTGTCATTTTTTTTTTTTTTTTTTTGAAACTGAGAGCTTAATTTGAAAGCATGAAAGTGTCTTACAGCCCATGAAATTATATCCTATAACAGGTTTGGAAATGGTTGTGCGCTTTTCTGTTTTGTTGAGATGTTCCTTTACTTTAGAATCTGTAGGGTGGTATGACACAACCATCGGTTCTGTGCTCTTCCAAAATGCCAACCAAACTGTAAACATGTTCCAGTAATTAACTGAGAAAAAAAATGGCATGACATTTGTTATGGTTCTGAGACTTATTAGAAGTAATCATTATTTCATTTGATTATATAAGGGAGTATTTTGATCTGTTGTTAGAGAATGGGAAATATACCTTTAAACCTTGGTATGCTGGCAACCATATGTGAGTGTACACACCCACACATTATTCATATATATCATATATTCATATATTGTATTTATATATATATATGTTGTGTATATGTATGTACATACATACACACACGTTTGTGTGTGTATGTGTGTATGTGTATGCGTGTGATGGCTTATCTTGGCTGTTAGCTCCAGTCACTTGAGCAGATGCAACTTCCCATCCAGAACTGCCTCTAACAGACATATCTGTTGCTGCACAAGGAATGACTACAAGTCATTTTTTTCATTCCCAATTAAAGTAGAGTGATCCAGCCCACCGTCGATGTGTTTATCCAAAGGCAAGTAGACATGAAGTGTATAAGAACAGTAGCTGAAGGTAACCCAGGAAGGAAGCCAGTGAATAGCATTCCTTCATGGCTTCTGCTTCAAGTTCCAGTCTTGAGTTACCACCTTGGCTTTTCTTGATGATAAACTATAACCTCGAAGCCGAATAAACCCTTTGCTCCTCAAAAGTGTTTTTGGTTGGAGTGTTTTATCATAGTGACAGAAAGCAAATTAAAGCAAAATGTATAAGCATAACCTAGATGGAAGGCCATATCTCTTGGTATTTAAAATGGTGTTAATGAGACAATTGTTATTTGGATAAAATCTCATAATTCTCTTTACTATGGCATTACCAATACCTGAAATCTAAACTTTGATACTTCTACAAGTAGATATAGACCTAATTAATATTCAGGAGGCCAATGCAATATTTTTAGAAAATTTAGATTTAACTGTGTATCACCTTACCCCACACTCTGTATTTAATATTTTTTGTGGGTTATCTACTAAGCACTGTGCAAGAACTAAAGGAAATCTGAAGCAAATTTTTGCCTTCAAGAAACTTATGCTCAGATGAAACAAGAATGGTTGATTGACAGGATAGTTGTGTATAGTAAGCTAGCTGTCTGTCTTTGTAAATGTTTCTACTTTTGTGACCAAACACCAAGACCAAAAGCAACTTGGGAAGGAAAGGGTTTATTTGCCTTACTCTCCCATATCATCACTAAAGGTGCTCAGGAAAAGAAGGAACCTAAAGCTAAAAGCTGATGGAGAGGCCATAGAAGAGGGCTGATTACTGGCTTGCTCCTCGTGGCCTGTTCTCCTAGCTTTCTTGTAGCTCCCAGGACCACCAGCCCTTTGCTGGTGCTAGCCACAGTAAGCTGGGCCCTCCTATATCAATTGCTAGTTAAGAAAATTATCTACAGGTTTGCCCACAGGCAAATCTTACAGAGGCATTTTTCTCAATTGGTGTATCTTCCTATCAGATAGCTTGTGTCAAGTTGATATAAAACTAGCTGGTGCCTAGTCTCAGAAGAAAACTATTTGAGTGGTAGGGAGAAATCAGCTCCAGGGAGTACCCCTGAGACATGAACAAGGGTAGAAGAGTAGCCTAGGTAAAAGCACCTGTAGAATTTTCAGAGTAAAGTTGCACAAATCTGGGGCTACCAGAGAACCAAAGGTGTACCACTTTGAAGCTGCATCTCCATGGAGAAACTCCTTAGAGAAGAAAAAAGCTAATGTTACCATTGTGAAAACTGGCGTGCTACATCTTTTATCCTCAAGTAAGAAAGACCCAAAGCTCCCAAGCCATAAGAACTCTGTGTAGTTCAGGAAGGACATTTAATTAAATGTTTCCTAAAGTTCTTTAATCACATAAACCCTCCCACTACTGCAACAGCAATGTTCTGCCAGACACGTGTTAGCAACCACACTCATCACTATCAGTAAATGTGTAAACTAAGTGGGTGGGTGGTGCTTGGATATCAGCGTGAGTCCGTGCAGAGCCTTGTGAGCTAATAAGATGACGTTAGCCATAGGGGATCTTAACTCCACCAAGATTGTGGTACTATTAGATCTGGACTTCAATGAAATTTCTTTCAGAGCAACTTGGTCACTATCTTTGTGACCATTTGAGTTGCTCCTGAAGTGTTGAGAGAATTAGAAAACAGAATAAAATTAAAATCAGTAATGAGAATGAAGAAGGAAGAATGGGATTGAATGATCTCAAATAGTGTATACTTAATAAGCTTAGAGGAACAAGATCTGGAAGAATCCTTTTTTCTTAGATAACAAGATTATGACAGTGCTATTGAAGAAGTTGTTACACTGAGAAAAATATCAAGAGTTTTGTTTTGTTTTTAAAAAGTCAATTCTATTTGAGATGTAATATTCAAGGTAGCTTTAGTGTCTTTAATGACCTAGAGAAACTGTGTACTTGACAGGCAATTAGATGCAGTGAGGATAATGGAAATCTAGAGAGGAGGTGGAGAAGTTGAAACCATCCTCAACTCACAGTGGTCAGAGATGGGTTAGAGTGAGAACAGCTGAGTAGGATATCAGATCAAGAGGGCCTACAGCCTGGAAGCCCACAAGTATTGAAAGAGTAATTAAATAAAGACCCTATAAGGGGGGCCATAAAGAAATAATCAGAGAAAGCGAAATTGAGTCTTTGCGAAAGTCTGACATTAAAGTAGGAAAAGAACACATTTCTTCAAAGAATGAGGAGCTGGACATGGTGGCACCTGCCTGGAATGCCAGCTCTGGGGAAGCAGAGGCAAGAGGATTAAGAATTAAAGTTCATCCTTGATTATAAAGCAAATTCTAGCCATAGTTACATAAAACTTTGTCTCAAAGAAAAAGGGAAAAATAATTTAGCTTATCATGAACCATAGAACACTGACAAGAAATAAGAGCAACAGAATTAGCCGTCAGTGGAAATGTAGAAGTCGTTGTGGTTTGAAAAGAATTATATTGACAAGAACTGTAGCAATGTAGTCATAGAAGGCTTGTAATGGCTCTTTAGGGTGCAAGGGACTATGGGAAAGCAGGTACTGTGATAATAAACTGATTCCAAAGGAAGTTTGACTTGGAAGTCCAAGAAGAAAGACAGTAAAAGGCAGTACCTGTCAACTGTGAGTGTGGAGTTGGAGGGCAAGTGTCAGAAACTTAGAGAAAATTCTAGTGTTCTCCATTGGTTTCTAGCAGGTCATAAATATCTAGTTGGTATTTTTTTTTTGAGTGAACAAATGAGTGTTTCTGCAGCATAATGGTAGGCTGTGAAAAATGTACATGTATATATTTACATACATAAATTGTTATAAATACTTATTATAGAATATTACTTGACAACAAACTAATAATGAACCAGTAATATAATACAAATGAATGAATGTAAAAATATTTAATGATACAAGTTAAACAACAGGAGTTTTATTAAATTATATGGACAATGCAAACTCATCTATAAAGCAATTTATAAATTTACTCACATAAAGCAATTTATGCCACATAAGGCATATGAATGCTATGGATGTCAAGATGGCGGAAGTGTAGGGTATGGAGGCAGGACCTACACAAATTCACAAGGAAACGGATAGACATGCTCATTTTCTTGAAAGAGGTATTGGATTCCATTGATGTGTGGATAGTTCAAATTTTGTTAGAGTGTATTATTAAACACTGGTGAGTTTTAATATGTCGGCTAATCAATAATACCTCACTAAAACTATTTTTAAATACCATATTTAGTATACTTATATAGAATAACCAAGTCAGCGAGGGCATTGATTTTATTAGCTATAAACGCTGAGGGGGATGCCTTCAACTTTAAAAGACTAGCGAGGAGTAACAATGCAACCAAAAAAAAATAATTCATCTATGCTTGCGAGTACAGAGGTCCCCACTTTGGTTTAGAATATGTTTCTCATTAAAAGAAAATGCCAGTAATGGTGTCTTACTTGCCAAGTATTAATTTTCGGATAAATTCAGGCCCAGACATGATTATTTGGGGGAGCTGTTATTATACCACACATAGAAATGAACTTGAGCTTACTGTGTTGGCTAAAACTAAGATGTGAGCAAGGAAAGGAACGTTAGGGCAGATCAATATATCCTAAGTATTTAAAGATCTATAGGAAGGGCCAGTGAGATGACTCGGCAGCTAAAGGTGCCTGCTACCAATTCTCACCTCCTCAGTTTGATCTGTAGAACCAACACGGTCAAAGGAGAGAACTGTCTCCTGAAAGTCGCCCTTGACCTCCATACATATGTGTACATGTGTATTTAGCAGAGGTATTAGAAAAGGTGGCATGGACCCGCTAGCTCTCAGCCATGTTCCTGCTCTAAGTTCTTGCCCTAATGGCAGCCAGAGGTGCCGGTGGTGCCAGTCTAGGACCCATGAGACGTTAGCATGCCTGCTGCTTCCGCTGGTCAGCTCTGTGGTCTCTATGGCTCTAAGAATGGCCCTTGGGCCAACTCCACCACCCTCATAGTGCTCTGCTCAACCCCAGACAATATCCACCATCCTCGCAGTACCAGGTAGAATGAAGATTCTTAATGCTTAAAGATTATCCAATGAATTTATATATCAGCAAATGCTCAATGCACAAGATGCCCACACAATTAGAACTGCTAGCCCATTTACCTAACCTTGATAAAAGGTACGCGGACGTCTGCCACCATCTTCTCTCTTCTCTCTCTCTTTCTCCTTCTTCCTCTCCTCCCAACTCCTCGCTCCGCCTACTTCTTCTCTATCCAATGACCAAGCTCCACTGCAAATACAATGGGCAGGAAAAACTCTGCAACATGTGTACACACACATATGCATGTATACATGTTTAATAATTGTAATTAAAACATTCCTGAAGGATAAAGGGGAAGAGATTGAAAATTGAAGGTAAGAAAAACTAGAGAGGTTGGTAACTTGGAAAGCAAAAGAAAAACAAATCTTACAATGAAAGAAACACTAACAGCATCAACTATCGCATTAAAACCGTGGTAAGGACTTAAGGTACTGAGGTTTTGAAACAGGGGTAGGGAGGGAATTCCAGAAGGCTGAATTGAGATGAAGTGAGGCTGTAGCAATGTAGGTGATTGCGTTTGATCCATGACCAGATTCATTGCTTTGTACAGCTTATTGTTTGTTGTAAAACCACTGTTCTCTTGAAATTCGGAGTCATTCCATGAAGGTGTTTGCATGCTTTTTAACTCTGGAGTGAAACCACAGCAAGTAATAGAAGCATAATCCCCAGAGTGCACAGAGTGGGACCAAAGCGGAAAATAACTAGATTTTTGTTGGACTTAGAGAAGAAAAGGCTTACCAAGGTAGAGATGGTGTATAAAAACCTAGAGATGATTGCAAAATTATACGATAAGCCCCCATGTTGTGCTTACTAAGGAATAACACCCACTTTCCCCATGGCTACTCATAAAATGAATTGCTGAAGCCACCGAATCTAAATTTGTGTGGGGGTAGTTACTTTGATAGTCTACAAATAAAAAACAAATGATGGGAATAATAACACTTCCTACCCAAACCTTCCTCATCCCTGCAAGGGATGCAAGAAAGCCTTCAAGTTAGCTGTGGGGCTGCTGTGTTCCACTTGAGTTCTCCTGATGCTCTTTGATTCTGAGAATGGCTTCTGAAACTACATTTATCCACTCATGGATACAGAGGGAAAGTATGTCCTATCACTACCTCGCTGGTAACAGAAGCAGAATCCCTGCATACACAGCAGTGAAATATTCCCCAAGTCTTTAGAGAGACAAGTTTCATGTCTCAGAGAACAGAGCCATATAAACCTTTCTCTGTGATATGGATTTAAAAATAGAATATGTATAACAGTCTTTAAAAACAGCTCAATAAACCTATTTATTTTAATTGCCAATCTGGTCTAAGAGGTACATGTATAGAGAGCTAATTATATGTGTAAAGGTATATATATATATATATATATATATATATATGAAACTAATTAAAATTTGAATATTAATTTGTTAAATATATCTTAATGGAACAAGTATTCCTTTATGGTAGTTTTCATATTATTTAGTTTTTTGACTTTTTACAAAACTGGACTTTGGCCAGGTTTGGTGGTGCATGCCTTTAATCCTGGCACTCAAGAGGCAGAGGCAAATGGATCCCTAGAAGTAGAAGGGCACCCTGGTCTTCTGTAACTGTAAAGGGAGTTACAGGCCAGTCAGAGCTATGCATCACACACATACACACACACACACACACACACACACACACACACACACCCCCTAAAAGGTTTGAAGTTTAGGATATTTGATTAGGGTCATTTTTTTATGTGTTGACGGTATTTAATTTTATTGAAGATGGATTTTGAGGGACACTAGCACGATAGACTACAAAGGAAGTTTGGAGTTCACGATTTGTGTGTGTTCCAAAGAATCTCAATTCTAATCAATAAAGAATGGACAGAATAAATAATCTTGCATGTTCACACAGATCTGAGTATTGTGTCATTCGTGTTCCTCTGCTGTAGCCCCACAGAGTACACTGACATACTGAAAGATCTGGGCTGCCAAGCATTCCAATATATGTTCAACACTGATCTAGCATATACCATATGCATTTGAACCAGGGACATGGAAGAAACTAACATTGCAAACAGTGAACATTTAGAGATTCCCTTATGGCTCAAATGCCCATATCCAAACCCATTCTAATTCTTATCTTCTACCAGGCAAAGATCCAGAAGCAAAACCTGTAAGATTAATAAATAATGCCTCTACACACACACATACACACACACACACACACACACACACACACACATCAAGGGCCTAAAACATATGAAATGCTTGAAGGTTAGGTCTAAGTAGGTAGCATGCTAAAAAAAGCATGTGATTCAGAAGGAGTCAAGCCTGACCCTTAGAAATGAAAGAGAAAATGAACGATATAAAGAATTCCCATTTGCTTTCTTAACAAAGCAGTCTCAGTAGACACATAACTCCTTCCTTCTTCTTTCCCTGTGTCTGCATTCTGATCTCTTCCACATGAGGAAACCCTTTGAGATCTAAGAAAAGCAATGTGGCATGAGGATGTACATCACTCACAATCCAGCTTCCGGGTCTGCAGAGTGTTTTACAGTAGATGTGGATCTTGCCATTTCATGGGGCTAATTATTCTCATCTCTCTACTTGTGTGTGCTATGGTTTTATTCAAGTAACACTTTGCAAATGAACAGGAACCTCAGTAGTCGAGTATGCTGAAATTCACAAATCTGAAGAGGCAAAGAGTTGAAACATTTCTAATTATCCAATTTCGAGTTAGATAGTTGTGATAACACAATATTCATTTTCTTTAGTGTAAGAAACAACATCAGGCGGTTTGCTGATAGCCATCTAAACTTCCTTCCTTTGTCTTCTGATCTGCCTTCATTGTGTGGAAGCCATTCTTTTCCTGCTCTGGTGTGAATGTTTCAGTAATGTACTGCATTGATGCTGTTACTGTGCGTTAAATGGTTACATATGTAATACACATGCGGAGAGAACACTAGTGTCTATTTGAAATTTAGACAATCTCCAGTTGTCAGCAACAACATAGCTGTGGTGAACCTTTGGCTAATTAAATGGAATATTCCTCTCTCCGTTACAGCCAACGTATCGATTGTAGACATTGATTCTAACCAGGAGGAGAGTGTAGCTACTTCATCTTCTGGAAACAACTTTGGTCTTGACTTGAAAGCAGATGACAAAATATATTTTGGTGGCCTGCCAACTCTGAGAAACTTGAGGTAATCTAATTCATATTTAAAGTGAAAGTTTTAATTAAATGGTCACTAGCATTGTGAAGTTTAATTACAATGGCAATGTCATATAACCTTTAGCTACAGAAAGGACTAATCAAAAATAATAATAATAATGTTGCATGTTAAGAACAACACCAGGATTTAGAAACTGGGGATTAACTTGACATCTTTGCTGAAGAGATAAATTGGAATTGCTATTTCTCTTATATACACCTGCTGAAAAGAATTATGAAGGTAATTAAAGACAGAAGCTGAAGTTGACTGTGGGTTTTGTAATTGCTGTTCTCTGTGCACAGTCACTAGAGAGAATGGCATTTGACATTGTGCAGGCTTCTGACAATTAGCCAGTGTTCAGGATGCTGTGAGTGTAATCTATGTTATTGTGAGTCGTTAGCATTACAATAGCATAGTGGAGCCTTCTCACATACCTAAAACTAAGTGACATTTCTTATTCACATGCCTGCTCTGGCATAATTTAGAAATTTCTCATATGCTCTGTAGTTAGCAGGACAGGAAGACATATTTAGCTCACAGTTCGGTTAGTTCAAAAACAGGAACTTAAAAAGTCAGAAAATGTTCTATGTGTCATTTAATTAATTTACTGCTTAATATGAAACATGGAAAACAAATCCCATAGAGTATCTAGTATGCACTATACATTAACTGAATCTGGTTAAGATGGAATGAATGATCTGGTTAACCTATGACACCCTCAGAGAAGTACCATGTTTCGGGGATTTTCATTTTTGGCTTTTGGCTTTTTATTGGTGCTTTATCAAGGGTGTGAAAGTCCTATTCTACATCTGGAGAATTTTTAAAACGCTATAGTTGGAAATCATAGAGAAGAGTCACTCCCTAGATAGCACTTTCATATAAACTGAAGATGTTTTCCCCAGTCTATTTATAGACGAGACAATTGTCTACTTGCCAGTCTTTCATAGGTGTGTATTGATAAGCATCATGGTATAGATCATGTGTGCATATTCATACACATATATTATCATATATATCATATATCAGCATATTTATTTGTTACTAATATAATTCTGAAGTATCAATTTATAAAAATGACTATGCATCTAAGTGATTTGGATAGTAATGTGGTTATCACTTAGTGGTTCCTTTGTTAAACATGCATTCAGTGCATGATTGCTGAATACCTACTGTGTATCGGGCAGCATATCAAATCCCAGTAATCCAGTACTTATTTAAATCCAAGAATGATCTTACAAAATCATTAACTGTATTCAGAATGAATTAAATATAGTGAAATAAGACTACCTATAAATATTTCACTTAGTCTAGTAGTGATACTTTTTATTATCAGAAAGTGAGTTTGTAAAACAAACACATCATGAATTAACTTAATTGAAAATGGTTTGTATCTTGGGTGTATTTTTGGAAATTACGTTCTGAGTCTTTATTACTGAGATGTTACTCTCCATTCAGCACAGCAATTTAAATTATAATACTGCTGTAGTATGTCCCTCTATTACAAAATTTTATTTATATATATATATATATATATATATATATATATATATATATATATATGTTTGTGATTGACAAAGCAGCCATGCATTTACCTGTTGTTTTGTACAGTCAAAATCTCTATATGATGATGTAGTAAACACAAATTATTTTCACATGTATTGTTAAACTTGAATATTTTGAGAAACAATATTTATAAGCTATTCATAAATACCGTGTTGGTGCACTTTCCCATATATCATGCCAATAAAAGTAAGAGCTTTGAATTTATATTCCAAAATAAAAATGTCTAAGAGATATAGTTTGGGGAATCTCTGATTTCCGGTTTTACTTCTATAGAGGACATTTATCTGTTCAATGTCCTGTCCTTTTTAAAATATTCCTTCCTATAAGATGGGCTTATAACAAAATTTATTATTAAAGTTTGTTGTTCTGTTAAATGAGAATGCAATTAAAAGTAAATTGGTTTTTTTTTTTTTTCTTCTTTTCCCTTGGTTTAGTATGAAAGCAAGGTAATATTTAAATTTATGCATGCCTTCCTCAAGTGCATGGCTGGGAGATGCAGCTTTGTGGGGGCAGCAGCAGTGCAGAGGCACAGCAAAACCAATGCAGTTGCTTCCACAGTAGATTTCAGGCACCGATGATGTGTATTGCAAGAGTCCTCATGCCGCCCAGCACTGATAAAGAGCCTGTGCTTGCCCACCATCAACTGGGTTACCATGTCTGTTGTCTCACCAGCTCTAAGGGAATTTCACAGCTTACTTCTTCAAGCACATGGCACAGGACCTCACAGTAGCCAGCAGGATATGCCCAAAGGGCAGCTGGTCAGTCAAGCTTATGGATAATAGTCTAATTCTGTGGAACCATAGTAAGATGGCTTCCAGAGCAGAACCTTAAACTCTGGCCTCCCTAGTGCTGTGCTGTTTGCTCAGCAAGCCGCCTGTGCTACCAAATGCTACCAAATGCTACCAATGCTACCACTGCCTTCTTGCTTTTTGCAGGACTGCAAATGTACATTTCTATGGCCATTGTACCTCTTTTCAAAGCTGCGTGTTTATTATCATATAGAAAATTATCTATGGAGATATATAAGAACTTCTGCAGATACCACATTTCAAGTAAATATTTGAGTTAAGAGTCGAGAGATTTAAAGACAATCTCTCCATAGATTTTCAGGAACCTTTACATTCTTCCCGGCTGACAAATATTAGTAAGAATTACCAGCCTTGGAAGTGGCTGATCAAATCCTGGAGATGCCTGGCTGGCTGGCTGACCCTGGCCAAAGCCAAAGGTGTTTTGGCATTTCAAGAGCCTAACTGTGTGAGATTTCTGAACAGGAGATAATGAAGCCAAAACAATCCTGGAGATGTTTAAAGCAAAGACACCATTTTAATATCAGAAACTGGGAACATATTGAATGTAGGGAAAATAATAAGTCATTTTTTTTTTTCGTTACGTCACTCTGACACTAGTCATGCCCTGTTTGCAGAGATGGGTAAAAGGCAAAGACTGAACATTCCGTGGATATACATACCAATAAATAAAACTGCAGGATACCACTGTAGCCTTGCAGTGTTTGTGCATGACTGGTGAACCTTAGGAAAGAGACCTGTGGTTACCTTAGGAAGCAAATCAGTGTGCCATGTCTCCTCCTGGGGCTTTCACAATGTTCACTTTGCCAAATCATTACATTTTGAAAGGATCTTAGTGTTTCCAAGAAACAACAAACTTTCTGTGATTTACTTTATTGGCCAAACTCCCCTCATCCCCAAAATTGCCATAGATCCGCCTTCCTCTAACAGACAATATGGAAGAAAGTGAGCACAGGAAATAAATCCCACCATCCTTTTTTGCTTTTCCATGATGACAAGCAAGAGCCCTTCCCTCCAGCTGCCCATCTTCCTCATAATTACTGACTGAAGGAACGGAAGGAGAAGACCTTGGGGACCAGTGACAATGATCAAAGGAAATAAAAAAAAAGTTACAGGAAGACAGGGGTGGAGGTGGAGAACAGAACAAATACTTGACAAGAGATAAATCACCTGGTACAGATACCAGGGTCTAATTTGCTCTCCCACCTGTTTTCCCTTGTGCCATGTGCTTTTTATAAAGATGAAAACGAGAAACTTGGCATCAAGGGATGCTGAGAGGAAAATTAATCATTAGCCTATTAAGTACAATGTTGGTGTCAATTGGACACTTGCCAGATGCTCATTAACAGTACATAACGAAAAATTACAATTTTTACCCTTATATTTCAACAACAGCTCAATGTAGTAGCGACTAACCACTGAGGGCATTTAACTTTAAAATATACGATATTAACAATACTCAGCTTCTCCTTCCCACAAACTACATTGCAAGTCCCAGCAGCTACATATGCCTAGGAACTAGTAAACAGTGAACTGGACAGTACAGAGCAGGGCATGTCTATCATCACAGAGTGTTGCTGTAATAGACTCGAGAGATGTCATCACCATTCACATCCTGTCTGTATGTGTCAACTGCACATCAAGATATGCTGTGCTCATCAGTACATCCTAACATTGCTCACAGACATTACTGTCATTATGTCTACTTATACATACAAGGATGGAGTCCTAGAGAAATCAGATCACTTGGTCAATATCAAATAATCTGAGCAATGTGTTAGAGATAAAGGCAAGGAATTAAATTCTAATTGACTTATAATTTTTGGCATGCTTGCTGTGCCTTTGGATGTAGTGGGCAGAAAGAAAGCATTCAAGTATGGTTGGAGGGGTGGGAGAAGATATCAACCATATTAAAAGAACTGACTATTTTGCATTAGGTTGCCTTATTTTGTTATGACACATACATACATACACACATGCACATACTTTCTCACACACTCACGCATATGCACATGTACATACATATGCACACACACACGCTCATATGCAAACATATCCACATGTGCACGCACACATACATAGCTTCTAAAGCTTCAGGAAGATTTCAAATAAACATTTCCAAATAACTTCCTAAATTTCAAACAAGACATTTAAGAGCTTTTTTGTAAATAATTGAATTATTTTGCCACACAATCATCTGTTCTTTAGTGGAAACGAGGGACAAGAAGCACTTATTTCATTATGCATGTGAAGCGTTAATAAATGAGTTGATTTCTGGGACTCACATTGAAATGCTGTAAGTGAAGTTTCCCTTGGAGAGGAGAATAGTATCAGAATTCTTGGTACAGAGTGATGTCAACTTGCTCTCAATCCAACCATCACATAATCAGGGTTTGCTGAGTGCATGTGTGTGCATGTATACCTCGATAAACATGCTCCTGCCTGTGTGTATGTGTGTGTGTGTGTGTGTGTGCGTGCGCGCACGCTCCACATGGCCCTTCCAGTGCTCAGAGTCTATACTGTCATCCATCTAATGGAATGGCCTTTGTTCTGCACTTGACCACTCAACAGGCCAGAAGTCAATGTGAAGAAATACTCTGGCTGCCTCAAAGACATTGAAATCTCAAGGACTCCTTACAACATTCTCAGCAGCCCTGATCATGTTGGTGTGACCAAAGGCTGTTCACTGGAGGTTAGTCTGTTTCTAAAAGTGCTTATAGCATGTTTATAGCATATTTCATTTACTTGACACGAGTGCTTTTGCTAGACTTGTTCCCTTGTTAATGTGTTTTAGACATATACTGATCCTTTCTTAGTCATGCATACATGACAGAGTATGACAGAAGCATCCTACCAATCACTGCAATGGAAATGTACTATGAAGAGCCAAAACTCTGCTCCACTTTCCAAATTGTATACTACTTAGATATAAAACAGGTGCCTTTACGAATAGCTCTTCTGTTTGGGTCTCTCTTCCATTCCAGTAATACTGTTTCTCGGTTTTATCATCTTTCTTAAATTCGCTTCCTCTTTCCACATTATACAGCTTGGTCACCTTTTTTTTTTCCCCTAGGATATAGTAGTAGTTTACACAAACAGTGGGTAGCATCATCCACCTTTCCACCAGGGTGTGTCATCTTGCCCACAGCTTAGAAGCTTCATGTTGCATCTCATTCAAGTCTGCAACGACTTGTGTAATAGATACAAAATATCCTATCTCCCCAAAAGATGCCTCGGCAGGGCAAAGCCAAAGGAAACTCTAGTGGAGGTCTGTAGCAGTTCTGAGGTGCAAATCGGTTGTCTGACATAGGTATAGGGGCAAAAGACTAATCGAACCAACTAGTAGCTGGTTCCCTCTGAAGTTTCCCTCAGGATAGCTGGCGCTCTCGAAGATGTGAAAACCCGCAGTTTTATCTGGTAAAGCAAATGATTAGAGGTCCTGGGGCTGAAACGATCTCAACCTATTCCCCTATATCTCAGAATCTCTTCTTTGTTGCTAATGCAGCCTAGGTATGACTACTCGGTAGTGACTCTTCAATTCTGGCCAAGCGGTGTGAGACAACACACAGAACATCACTTTTATCTCTTAAAATATCTATGGTATAACTAAAGATGACCAGAAAACGCTAGCAAGAATTTTATGAAAAGTCTATAGTGATGAGATTTTAAAATAAGAAAATGTTAAATCTATTTTAAAAAAAAAAAAATGTTTTGTTTACCTGCTAAACTGTTCCTTTTGGTAGATTCCTCCAATCTAAGTCATTCTGAATTACTCCAGAAGAAGGGACAGGGAACCAGAAAGAGTAAATTTGCCTTCTGAGCAGTGGGATTTCAAGATGGAACAGACCTGTCTGGGTCTTCATAGCTACACCCTTTGTGTGAAATAGCCACAGACTCCCATGCCAAACTTAATGAGAAAGGAAAAAATACAGAAGGAATTAAAACTCTCATGGTCCATACTGTCTTCTTGAGAAAAATTTGCTGAGAGTTTAAATCTTCAACGTCTAACTCTTACCTGCAGTCAAAAGATAGATCCATTAGAGTAGAAAGCTGTTCAGAGCAGAGAATTTGACAGGCTGTGTGCACAATGGAGATGCCTATGTAAAGGCACCCAGAATTGAGAACTGTTGACTAAAATAGGAGACAGGAATTTAATATGGATGCATATTGTAAAGTCTGTGCAGTAGTTTTATCTGAAACATCTAAAACTAAAATTTGAAAATTATAATAGAGAACAGATTTTACCAACTACTTTTTTTTACCTACTTCTGTGCCATTTAACTGAGCTTGGAACCATATTGGTAGAAGAAAGTTAGGATAGCCCACATGAATGGGTCTTTTTGTTTTGTTTTTTGTTTGTTTGGTTTGCTTTTACTCCAAAGACAAAACAAAGCAAAAGAACACAAGACTTTTAAAAACTAATATTTTAGATCACTTAAATGTCCAATGACATGATCTTGCTGGAATAAATGCCAACACTTTCAAAGTGTAGACCTCCTCCAGATATTACAAGAGACAATAAACACCCTTCACTGGCAGAAAAATTCTCTATTTAAAAAGAGATGTTGTAGGACCAGAGATAGTTAAGGGCCTGTTCTGCTCTTGAAGAGGAATTGCTTGTGGTTACAGAAGACGGCTCACAACTGCCTGTAACTCCAGCTCAAAGTACATCTAGAGTCCTCTTCTGACCTCGATGGTCATTGCATTCACATGCACAACCCATACACACACACACACACACACACACACACACACACATGCACGCACGCACACATGCAACTTAGATTTAAGCACAATTTAAGTAAAAAGATGACTCAGTCTAAATGTAAAATGACAGAAAGGAGGACGGGAAGGACAACATTGTGGAAGGTAAAGTTTATGAACAGATGAGATTTGTGTAAGGCTACATGCTTCTTCAGGGCTTTGGGAAGTGGGTGACTTTCTCCTCTTCATGCTATTAGTCTCTGAAGCATGGGTATATGAATTTTATGGTCAACAACAAAACAGTGGTATTCGTATTTTTTTTTTAAAGTAGACATGAAATATTTGGTTTATTTTTATTTTTAATAATTAGGTTGTATCTCTAGAAATTATTCTAAAGAATATTTGTACTATAGATATGAATGAACATTTTTCCATGGACTCATCATGATAAAGAATGTAAGCCATGATCACACACATACACACCTTTAAAACATAAAAAAAAAAAAAAATTGTTACTATATAGTCAAGAGATTTAAGAAATACAGCAAGGTAGATTTAAACCAAAAGAAAATTTTACTTACCAATAATCTTCCACAGTTCATGTCAATAGTTCTATATTTAAAATAAAGGCCATAATTTTTTAAATTTCAAACTGCACTGTTCCAAAGATTTAGTTTGAAACAGTATTTCTTCGACTTCAGCTGTTCTTAAACTTTCAATGTGACTATAGATTTCCATTCTCCCTAAAATTACACCATTTTTGTAATCATGTTGAATTTTCTGAGGAAGGAGGTAGTGTGGAGAATGTAGCCCCTCATTTCTAACATTTCCTCTTCTTCCTTCCCTGCAGAATGTTTACACAGTGAGTTTCCCCAAGCCTGGTTTTGTGGAGCTTGCCGCCGTGTCCATTGATGTTGGAACAGAAATCAATCTGTCCTTCAGTACCAGGAATGAGTCTGGAATCATTCTCTTGGGAAGTGGAGGGACACTCACACCACCCAGGAGGAAACGGAGACAAACCACACAGGTACCTTCACAACCCAGCCCCAGGACATTCTCCCCTTGAAACAGCACCTTTGGAGGGTGGAGTGATGCTCCATGAAGTGTGTACACCAAATAGCACCATTCCCTAGTTTAGCCTCGAATCACTGACTTTGGTTGTCATCTTGGTTGAGTGGGGACTGATCATTCTCAGTGACAAGAATCACAGCTGCTACCAGATAAGATATGATCAGACAAATTAATAAATGGCTTTACAAATATAATTTCGAATATGAAAACACCTTTAAAAATGAGATGGTGTCATTTTTTTTTATTAGATGTCAGTATGTGTATATGTGTTTGTAGAGACGGATATGTATGTGTTCGTGCACAGGTCTTATGTGTGCTTGTGTCTAAGTGTGAAGGTCAACATTCAGCAGCTGTCACTCTTTGTGAAACAGAGCCTCACACAGTTCTAGAACTTGCCAACTAGGCTAGGATACCAGCATGCCCCATAAATCTGCTTGTATCCACCTCCTCAGGGCTAAAATTAGAGGCATGTCCCAGTCCACCTGGATTTATTTAAAACATGAATTGGGGGGATTGAACTGAAGTTCTCCTCATGCTTGCAAAGCAAGTACATTAGCAACTGAACTATCTTCCAGGCCTTGATTGGAGACCTTTTAAATTGTAAGGTTTTAATATTGAATAATCATTAATAGGTAACAGAATTTTTATTTCTTTCTCTAAAACACAATTATGCCTACAATTATTAAAAGGATTAACTATTAATTAAGAGGATCAAACACTGTATAACCATGAGAATCTCAAGAATGCAGTGACAGAGGCCAATTCGATGGTGTGGTAAGGCAATGTCCTTGATTGACAGCTGATGGATTGTCTGAGTCCTAGGGCCTACATGGTGAAGGAAGAGAACCGACTGCCACAAGTTCCTCTCACTCCTAAATTTCTACCTTGTGCCATGGCCCCAAGTGCCCCCATGACATCCACACACATTCATAAAGCGGATAAATATATACAATTCTTAATCAAATCATAATCTAATATTTTAAGATTGAAAATCATACAACCACCTCAAGAGGTTCATGAAAAACAATAGATGAAATTTAACAATATTCATGATTTTTAAAAAACACACAGTGAACTCAGAATAAGGAACATTCTATCTGTGGAAAGCTGATGGCCACTGATCCTGATGGAAGAACATCATAGACATGTGGCATGCTATGAAATCAGACCTAAGAAAGGACGGCTGTTTCATATGCATCAACTTCTCTGCTGCAGCAGCAGCAGCAACAACAAAGGAGCTAGATAACAAAAGGAACTGTATATTTTAAAAATAAACACAGCAAATTGGACATGGATGAAAAAAAAAAAACTGTAAAGTGTTATTGAAAGCCATTAAAGCCATCCTCAATGAAGGCACATATTCATCTTTTTAACAAAGAACTCAGAACTCGTTATTAAAAATATGTCAATTCTCCCTAATATGATGTACAGATTTAATTTCAGTAAGAGTACCATCTTGTCTTTCTTGCCAAATATAACGTGTTAGGTTTTTTTTTTTTTTTTTTTTTTTTTTTTTCATTTACATTCAAGATCAAAATCCACTAAAACTCCTGAAACAGAAGAATGTGGTGGGAGGGCTGCTGTATCAGATGTTAGCTCCTTCTAAATGAGAGATTTAAACTGTAGTAATATGCTCATTTCTAGAAAATTCTGTCCTGGTAATACAGAATAGAGAAGACTGAATATGGCCAAAAGGTGGTGACCAAGCCATCTCAGTCAGTCAACAGGGTCTCAAGGGAGGGAGTGAGAATTGAAAAGAAAAAAGACAGTTAAGACAACACTATAACATGACTCCGGGCAGTGCTGAGGCTGAAGCAGGTTTATTTATTTTTTCCCAGTCAGCTTTTATACCATTCTGGGTACTTGCAGAGAATAGGGTCAGTTCTTAGATCAAAGACGAAGTAATCAAATAAGGTAATAAACAAAGAGATAAAACAAGGCAATAAACAAAGCCCTGATCACTGCTTCTAGGGGCTTGTCAGGACGACCAAGATAAAGGGAATGCCACACAAACTGAGTTTGCCTTGAGCTTTGTATTAGCTCAACTATGAATATTCTTATCTGAGCCCAGTGACAAGTGCCTGCCAAATTTCTAGGAGCAGCCCCAAAAGCTCTCCACAAAGTGGCATCCCAGACCATTAAGAAGACAATAATTATAGAGCCGCTGGTTTCTATAGAGGAAATAATAATTTCTACTTTGTATCAAGCTGAAAAGTATGTTCTCGGAAAATTAAAAATGTAAATTTGGAAGTAAATGCAAGTTTGAAAATTTTAGAAGAAAAGAGCCCAGCATGGCGGTTCACGCCTCTGATTCTAAAAGCCAGGAGGCAAAAGCAGGCAGATCTCTCTGAGTTTAGAGCTAACCTGATCTACATCGTGAGTTTCAGAAGATCCAGAGCTACATAGAAAGAAAAATGCTGCCTCTCCCCTCCACCTATATATTTTGATAGATAGATAGATAGATGACAGATAGATAGATAGATGACAGATAGATAGATAGATAGATAGATAGATAGTTTTACACAAAATTCAAGCATCTGCTTGAAAAGATATTGCTGATATAACCTTCAAGATACCTAGTAACCACAATGTGAAAAAACCTTACAGAAACTAAGATGCAACCAAAACACGTGCAATAATGAACAGATCTGACCAGATATTTTACAGAAGAGAAAGCAGGATGGATACAAAATTATTTTTAAAACATTCAGTGTTGAGATAACAGATGAATGCATTCTCAATCCACACTCGATTCTATATCCACTGGAATGTTAGAACAGTATGAAATTCAATAGTGTCACGTGCTGGCAAGGCTTTGTTAAAGGCAGCTCTTTCTGCTGTGGACAGAGGAAACCGATACAGTTGCTCTTGGGACTGGGTTGGATCCTTTCTATAAAGTGGACCACGTGTGCACTCTACAACTCAGCGATGGTGTTGTACAGATCCAAACACTGGCATGGGTACACAATGAGACAGGTAGAGAGATGCCCCCAAGGAACAGTTCTTATTTATAGCAGGTTAAGTATAAAGGTGTAGAAAGCAGTAGTAGCAAGGGGTGAATTTCAATGTAACAAGACAACAGGGATGAGCGATGAATGAGAACTAAGTAGCAACAGAGACACAATAACGTCACTTGTCTGGGTTTTGTCGGAAGAAACATTTGAGCATATTACGTACAGATACATAGGTGAATCTTTAAAAATAATTTTTAAAATGCTGGCAAAATAAATCCTATATTAGTGGTACCTCTGAGATGAGGGAGAAGGAGAGGGTCAGGAAGAAGCTCAGGCTTCTTAAATTGCATGGCAGAGTACCACAGATTTGACTGGAGCACAGACATGTCTTTCACATTTACATAAATGCATTCCATCATGAGGACCATGTCAATCAGGATGAAACATTCTCGAGGGTCTGGAAGAATGGCTTGAGGGTTAACAATATTGGCTGTTCTTACAGAAGAGCCCAGTGATGGCTTACAACCTGTTCCAGAGGATGTGATGACATCAAACAGGCACCTGAGCACACATATACACACTCATACACAAATACACACACACACAATACATGCATGCACACACATATACATACATATATAATTTAAATTTTTAAGTCTTTTAATTTTTTTTCTTGACAAGTAATATTTAACTTCTCACTAAGAGTAATAATCGTTGAGTGGATATTAAAAAGGAGTCCTACCGAATCCTTCATCTTCTAATCTGGAAAAGTAAAAATCTTTTCTTACTTTTGCAACTGGTCCTTAGATAATATTGAGATTGAGGACCAAACCAAACATGCTTAAATTTTCACCATAGGACATTTGTTCCCTTGATCACTACTAATAATTAAATTCCTATCAGCTCCAAATGTCTTAACACTAAATACATGGTTTAAATCACCAAATTTCAGGTAAGTTCTTAAAACAGAATGTGTTTTTGTTAAGACGACAAACAAAAGAATGTGTAGTACTGACATTCAAAGTCCATCAAAGATAAAATTTTAATGCCCCAAACATTTAATGATAATAAATATCTAGCTTTTTAAAATCATGTAATAGCTGTTATCTTCAAAAGAAAATAGTGTTTAAATTGTCCAAGTGTGTTGCAAATCAGTGCTGCCCAACTGAATATTTTATTTGTGAAAGCAAACAGTTGACATACTCAGAATGTTATTTGTGATTGTGTTGCCTTACAGTATGTTTGTGATATCAAACAATCAGCTGAAATAGTTTTTTGAGTAAGTACCTTGTGGGGTGGTGACAGGTAATCCTGAGCACATTGGGTACTGGACACATAGCTGCATAGAGAATCTTGTGAATTTTTAGAAGGATGGTAACGCTGATGGAAAACATCTTATTCACTCATGGAGGACAGAATGGTCACTGTGCAGCAGGTACCCCAGTACTACACAGGAAAGGGAGAGCATAGAAAAGCAGCACTGAGTACAAGGACTGCACCCAAGCTCCCTGGAGTTCATAATCCGATATCAAAACCATACTGGTTGCTATGGTAACAGTGACAAGACGAAAGCAGAGCTACTTGTGGAAGGAAAATTGTCTTCCTTCTTTCTAACTGTGGGAGACAAGTTATCTATCTGTGGCAGTGATCTATTCCACCAGCTTGGAGACAAATTAACGGCTGAGCACTTAAATGCCATGGGATTGAGTCAAACTGAATTTCTAGAAACTGGCCGCCCACTTGCAAGTGGAATAGAGAATGGCTTTGTCAACGCCCTTTGTTTCCTGTAAGTTAGAGAACAGGGGTAAGCAGCGCTATTATGTTGAACATTAGAGACTTGTCAGAGAACTTATATTAGTATGTCCACCTACCCCTTATACTCAACAAGGAAAATGGTGATGGATTCTAAAATGACATTCCTACATCCTCATCAACGCTGTTTAAGTAAATGTTGAGAGGCTAAGGGTTGGATTAATGGGAAAGGACCCCAGAGGAAGACCTGAATTCAATTCCCTAGGATGAATAGCCTAGCCTGAATAGTACATGAATAGCCAGATGTGGCAGTATGAGAACCTATAACCCAGAACCGTGGGAGGCCAAAACAGGATTGTTGCTGGGGCTTAACTGATGCCAGCTTAGCCACAGGTTTAGTGAGAGACCTGTACAAAGTGAGTAAGACAGAATGTTACAGCCGATGACAGAATAGTGTCACTACAGCTAAGTCACATATACAGTGACATACACAGCTCCTATTTAATCTTCAATACCTCTTCTGTTTTGCTGCAGGCGTATTATGCCATCTTCCTCAACAAGGGCCGTCTGGAAGTGCATCTCTCCTCCGGGACACGAACAATGAGGAAAATTGTCATCAAACCCGAGCTAAATGTGTTTCATGATGGGAGAGAACATTCTGTCCACGTAGAAAGAACCAGAGGGTAATTAGAAACAGAGCAATTGCTGTGACCAAAGCTAATATGAACCCCCCACCCCCACCCCTTGCCGGCATAGCTCTGCCCAAACCACCCTGTGTGGACAGACCACACATGCCAAGTTGTGACAATTCACTGGTGTCCTCTTCCTTGTATTTTGTGTTTGGGAACCTCAGGGGGTCTGAGGAGTTCTACTATCCATGTTTCCCTTCTGTGTGGTTTCTTCTCACCACCTTGCATCTCACTCACGTGACTGCATCTCTCAAGCTATAACGAAAAATTCCTCCTCCTGCACTTTGCCAACAGTCTCTTCTCTAACAAGGTAACCAGGACAGCTCAGATCCAGCCAGCAACCTTTGGCTGCTGCCAACTAGTTCATTCAGGTTCCAAGCCAGTGATGGCAGTTGCTTAAAAACTTGCCACCAATACTGCAGAGCAAGACAATAGTGTAAGACCTACTGAGCCTCTTAGGGGTGTGCTTCATCCCTGTCTGCTCCCTAAAGTGGGCGGGGCCCTGTAGTGACTTTCTGGAAGAAATGGTGCAAAACAAAAAAAGAATGGTGGCCATGTGTAGTCATTTATAGTGGTCACTTCTCTACAAATCTGCAAGGATACTTGTCCTGATCCCTGAGCAAGGGAATCTTCCTTAAGCATATAAACTGATCCCTCATTGCTACACAGCACTTTGTGCTTACTCTATTGGGACCTGTGTTCTTCATCAAAGTACTGTGGAATGATTCAGAGAGGTAATCAGTTCAGAAGGACAAATGAGAGAAGAAACAGAAGCCTAGGAACTTGAGGCCTCAGACCTCCAGACCAGAACCCACTTATTAAACCAGAGGCAGCGAAAAATACTAAGAATCTAATCTGATGAAAGTTCAAAGCACAGAAAACACCTGGGAGAGCAGCTGGACGTGGATGCAGAGCAGTGGTCCAAAGCGGCTTCTAGCATGCATCAGAGGTCTAGACTGTTTACGCATCCTCTTGTATAGGTGTGAGTTCAGCGAAGTGACAAGGACATCTTGTTCTCTACATAAATAATAAAAGCTTCTTTAGTTTGCTTTGTTGTTATGATTTGGAGTGTTTGCTTGTGGGTTGAATTAATACTAAGCGTTTGTTTTGTGTCTAGAATAACAGGTTTTGAAACTATGATTAAGGAATGAGTGATCAATATTCAGACAATTCAGAACTTTTACTGATTTAATAGCAACGTAATACAGCTAGGGTGTCTGGTGGGGATGGAGGCAACCAGCTTTTCTCACTTAACTCTTGCTGAGTACTTTAGAATACCAAGTTTTGCTTATCTTTTCAGCTAGATTTTAGGCTACTTACATTCTCTGTGAGAAGGGCATTTTATGAGTCCTTAGATCTCAAATAATTTCAACCAACAAATGCAGATTTTAGAAACATAGGTGACCAAAATTCACCAAGAGTGTGCTATTTTCAAGAGAAGGAATTTAGAAATCCCCAAACACATCAACAAATGCATGGTGTGTTAATGTGTCCTTTTAACAGGTGTTTTCTTCAAGAAGGGCATTTTATCATGCCAAACTCACAGCTGTTGGCCATCAATCCAACCTTCATTTGATTAAAGTCTGTTATACTGGTCTGAAAACTGGCCACTCGGTTAATTGACCATATAAACAAACAGGTTTGCTATTCATTGTTAATTATGAAATGATGTGTTAGACATATGACGGTGTCGTTATCTCATTTCTGGGCCAAAAGAGGAACCTGTTTGCTATGGGGACTTCCTTGGCACCCCAAGGTCAAAACACAGTCATTGTCTACTCTAGAAGCAAACACATGAAGCTGGTTCAGCAGATGTCACTGGTAGCACTTACAAACACTAACTGCAAACTACAGTCAGAAACAGTGTAGTACTTCCTACAGCAATTCTAAGGAATCCATTGTGCCATCTTCTAGGCCGAAATTGTTCTTTAACCATTGTAAATTGTGTGTGAGAAGTGTATTAATGTCCTTTCATCCCAGATGAGAAAACATTACCTAATTTGCCTTGCGTTGCATAATAGAAACAAGAGCCAGGTATAAACAAATTATAACCAGCCTAAGTGCTTCATCTGTGCTTGGCCTGCTATTTGTTCTTACCCACTGGGGACTTTAAAGATTTATATTCCTAGGTATTGACTATGATATGCTATTACTAATTTGAAAATTCTTGCTTTCCCCCAATGCTTTTCATATGCTAAAGGTCAATCATTTCTTTTCTTAAATTCCCGGATAGTGTGGTAACTGTGGAAGCAGTCTTAATTTATTTGGATTTTTGCCAAATCGTGAGACAAACGTCTCAAGGCTGACCTTCTCTCCTCTTTTGTTCCTTTTTAGCCACTACGGCCTCACCTTTTCTCTACCTCTTCCTTTGGAGGAAGGAAGTTCAGTCATTTTCTTATCTAATTTCCGGATACCCAGCAATCCCTGCCTTTTGTGACTCCCTTGATTTTGACCTCCCCAGGAGTCTACCCCAAGGACATCAGTTCTAATTAGACAAAAACTTTGAAACCCTAAGAGCTGAAATAGCCACTTGGGTGATGTGGATAAAGAACTAGGTTGAGTCTATCCTTTCGCTGTAAAAGCATTCAAACACTCCTTTTAATACCTTCCTCTACATACACAATTGTCTAAGACTTGAGAATTATTGGACTTATTTTTGCAATTATTTGCAAAGTAAGCAATGAAGTATAAGAAGTAAAATATCTATGAAACTGTGAGAATCAACCACTGAAATTGTAAAATAGTTAGCTACGTTTTCAAAATACTAAGAGGAAGATGAGTGTTTATTATAGCATTTTACATAAAGTAGCCTATCAGTTAAAAGTTATAAATGAGGAGCTGGAGAGATCACTCAGTGGTTAAGAGCACATACTACTCTTGGGGAGGCTCAAAGTTTGGTTTCCAGCACCCACATCCCATGGCTTACAACCACCTAGATCTCCAGTTCCAGGGCGTGCATCCAGTGCCATCTCTTCCATTCCAGAGGCCTCCCACTCACACTTACCTAGGAAGAGATGAACAAATGTACACATAATTAAAGATGCAATGAATCTCTAAATATAACATAACTAAAACAGACTATCACACCAGAATGGATGCATTGTTAATATCCTTATCTAAAAAGGAACTGAATCAGTTATTTATATTTAATGTTTCTTGAATGTGAGGAAAACTCAACTGTAGTCTTCTAGCAATGCCCCTATTATGTACCGCAGCCCTCAGGGCAAACTCTTAATTAATGTATTCCGCTGTTTGAAGTACGAAGTTTTAATCTCCATTTTATAAATGAATAAAATGAAACTAAGCATGATTAAATAACTTGCCCAAGGTCATGCTGTTGCTGCTAGGAAGATTCCACATTAACACTGAATTCCAACCTGGCTTCCTAGAGGCTCACATTCCTTCTGTATTACAGCTTGGTAAGGCCTGTTGTGCTGCTCAGATTGAACAGGACTGTTGTCATTTATAAAGAGACAGAGCCTTATTCCTTAACATTCTAATCAAGATGAGAAAGTTAACTTTCCTTAGTAGTGGGTTAAATCTGCAGCTAAATCCTCAGGAGCTCTGTTCTGCTCCTTTGAAAAACACTGCTTTACCATGAGAAAAAGCTGGGGAATGATGCTTCTCAGGAATCCCTCACAGCTGGAAGTGAGTGGCTGCCTCAGTCTTACAGACCACTAATGCTCCAGGCAGTGAAGTTGCACCTCCAGTTTTTGCCAATATACTCTTCTGGTCTTTTCTTAAAAACAAACAAGTTTTCTTAAAAACAAACAAACAAAAAGTTCTCCCTAGTTTTGAAACAAAGTCTTTCCTGTGCCTCTACACTCCCTGAACTGTGCCATTTCAAGCCATGACTAAGTTTGTTTTGTTCTCTTTTCTTATGTTGGAATTAAACCAAAATGGATCCACTGTTCAGTTCTAAGTCCTAGCATGTCTTAATTTATTATTTCTAGCTCAATCACCTTGATCTCTCCCACTGCTTCTCTCTCCCTCCTGCCCCCTCATTGTTAACAAAAGTCAATTATATGGCATTCACTTAGGTCTCAGATTAAG
The DNA here is from genome assembly GCF_011762505.2 of Arvicanthis niloticus. Classification (NCBI taxonomy): domain Eukaryota; kingdom Metazoa; phylum Chordata; class Mammalia; order Rodentia; family Muridae; genus Arvicanthis; species Arvicanthis niloticus. Next base: position 17,046,271 of record NC_133438.1, read on the forward strand.
ATTAAGACTAAATTCTCGGTAATTCGTTTACAATCTGTCCACAATGGTGAACAGAACTGCAGCCACTGTTAGGACCAAGCTCAAAACCTGCCTGTACAAAGAAAAGAAGAAGCTGCCTTTGGTCATTTTCATCATTAGAACACCATTTCTTGGTTCTTTGCCTTTGGATCCAAGGATTGTTTTGAATAAGTAGTATGCAGTTCTCAATTAGTAGTGTGTGAGTAATCACTCATAAGCAAATTAGGGAAATTAATGAAACAGCCATTGAGGAAAATCACTGCAAGGAACAATTAGCTTGGTGTTCTGGCCTGCCTCTTCTATTCAACAGCCAGCAGCTACATTCTTTATAAAATGTACTGTAAGTGTTTGCTGTTGAATTCCTGCAATCTAAGCTCTCAGGAGGATAGTTTGTCCCCTAGCAAGAAGATAATAGCCAGCACAAACCAAGACACAAAGAGCCAAACAAAATGCAACCCATGCTGTGCCAAACTCACAGAACCTTATCTGATTAGAGATTGCTAGAGAGCCCTGCAGCCTCCCTTCTTGCAGAATGTGTTGGGCTGCAAACCTGTGTTGCCACCTGCATCAGAGACACGTGACACAGCTGTGCAATTGCTGAGTTTCAATAAACTTTCAGTCCACATTAATGAAGAAGGCATAACATGACACAACATCCTAGGAAACACTGGTATTTTTTAGTTGCTTGGTATCAAGGTCCCAGTCATCCAATCTAGGCCATCTTAGAAGCTACAGGAGGTCAGAGTGCCATAGGACAGACATAACTGTTGAAATTCTAGCTGTCAGTGAGCTGAGAAATCATGGGTTCAAAGCCAGGTTAAGTTACATACCTAGGCCTGTTCTTGACAATAGTAATAATGACTGAATAATAGAAAATTTAATTTCTGGGAGCAGAGATGTAGGTGGCAGGAAAGATGTTTCTAATGGTACTGGGTATCTGTTGTCTTTAAATGTTTTATCAGCATCTTCACTGTTCAAATTGATGAAGACAGAAGACATACGCAAAACCTGACAGAGGAACAACCCATCGAAGTGAAAAAGCTCTTCGTCGGGGGTGCTCCTCCTGAATTTCAGCCCTCCCCACTCAGGAATATCCCAGCTTTTCAAGGGTGTGTGTGGAACCTTGTGATTAACTCCATGTAAGTAACTCGCATTTCTGCTACCCATTTGCATTGTAATTTAATATGAAGTTCCCTGTGGCCTCCACAGTATCTAAAACCGTGATAGGAAAGGGCTAGGAAGACCTTTAATTTAGACCTGGAATTATACCCTGGCCATTTCAAGGCAGGGTTGGGGACTGATTTAAATGTGAAGGAAGAAGACAGTGAAAAAAAAAAAAAATAAGATAAACTTTCATTTTGGTTGTGTTTTATTAGCCCCGTAGACTTTGCACAGCCCATAGCCTTCAAAAATGCCGACATTGGCCGCTGTATGTATCAGAAGCCCCGGGAAGATGAAGATGGTGCCGTTCCAGCTGAAGTTACTGTCCAGCCTCAGCCAGTGCCTACCCCTGCCTTCCCTTTCCCAGCCCCCACCATGGTACATGTAAGTGTTCACATAGTCATAGCTTTAGAACCTTCTAGTTCAAGCCATCTTCAGAAGGAAAGGTGTTCAAGATATCTAGGAGATTCTACGGCTAGCACTATAGGACAAGGAACCTGTCCATAAAAACCTCAACCTCCTCACATCTTCTTTGGATTGCTTTTATTTTCATATCTATCCCTTGAATCTTGACGTTCATGAACTAGAACTGATTTCCCACTGAAAAGATGAGGAGGACAGAGATTTTCAGAATCTAGATTCAAAGCCATTTATAACCCCAATTCCCAGAGATAATTATGTCAGTGTTTGGGCCCTTTGGATTCTATACATACACCTCACATAATCTGGGGCCTTAAGTTTTTAAGATGGTAATCCATAATCACAACTGTCTGTATCACTTAAACATATAGCTGTGTCTAACATGATTTTCCTGTCACACATATACACAAAGGGAGTCACACAAAATGTACCTACGTACCTGTATAAGAGTATTCTTGGTGAAAACCTCAGATCCAGTCAGCCAGCATGTGCCCTAACCCCAGCTCTTCTTACCTACCAGCTTAAGGAATATGGGAAAGAAAGCTACTTGGCCAAGCAAAGCCCCAGATAACTAACTTGTAAAGTACAGCTATGAAAAGCCCAGTTGTCAACCTTCATCAGAATTTTAGAAGACAGTTTCTAAATGCCTGAAGTAAACTAAGGGTATACTAATGTTTGGCATCTGCTGTTATCAAGATTGACCTACCATGTGCCCACCTCTAGCTAATGTTCTACCCGATGCGATGTGTAGCTTTCATAACAGCTCTGTGAAATAGGAACTGGCATCCCACTTTCAGTAGGTTGGGTGAGAATTTGCAATCTGAAGCTAACTCACAAGTTGACTCAAACACAGGGCAGGATGGTGATTTTAATCTAGTAGGTCAGAGTCTAAAAGCGAGCCATTGTAAGTCATTGTTCTTGGACGGCCCAGTGAGACTTGAGTGGATTTCTAGCTTTCACTATTAGAAGCTGTAAGGAACTGAGTACATCTGAGAATTAAAGTTCTTTATCGCAGTTCATTATTTTATTAGATTTCCAGTAGGATACCATGAAGCCAAGAGCCAGGTGAGATAAGGGTCTCGCCTGCGTCAGAATTGCTTTTCCCAGGAGTTACTGCAGCTTACAGCTTCACCATAACTTAAGAGATGATCCATCTCCCTACACTCTGGAGCATATTATCAATCGCAGTTCTGATCCATAATGATAGTTGAGGCATGTGTGGTCTTAAGGTTTTGAAAACCCTTGGATACATCCTTTAGCTCATTCTTTAACTGGTCCTTGTCACTTAAGATATTGATTACATGGCAAGCCAAATAATTATTCAGAAAAACTGACTATTTGCTGAATTCGAATTTAAGCCTCTGAAAAACAAGTCTTCCAGCACTAGAATTTTTTATCATGAAATTATAATAATGACTATATTGTGATCAATATTCTTATGATAATATAAATATCAAGGGGTGTGGTGTACGAGAAACTGAAAAATTATACTTTATTTTTATAAGATATTTGTCTTCACTTATATATTATTAGAAACATTTTTATCCCTGTCTTTCCACAAAGAAATGTTTAGGGCCATCAATTAACAATCAGAAGGCCATGGTCAAGTGGACTGATTTTCCCTTTGGAGTATTGCTGAGATCTGCTACATAGGTGCTTCCAACAATCGAGCACCTCATTTTTCCTTATGAAATGAATAACCCAATTTATGCTTAATACATTGTCAGCCATCCCAAGTTAGACAGCACTTCCCACAGATTGTCTCACTTGACAGTGCCAGAACCTAGCTAGCATCTTCTTGTATTGCAGCCCGTACTGCCCATTCCGGTCCGAGGGTCAGGGTCTAGCGAGAGAGAGAGAGAGAGAGAGAGAGAGAGAGAGAGAGAGAGAGAGAGAGGATAAAGGGGAAGAGACGCGAAGAATGGAGACAAGACAGAGATTCTGATCAAGTCTCATTTATTGAAGGGAATTCTGAGCTATTTATAGGCTTTTGCCACGTGCCTTGTAGGCGCGTGGATACCACGTGCCTTGCAGGTGTTGATATGACGTAAGCCTTACAGGCGTCTATAGCGTGGACAGCACGTGCACCGCAATGCCTTGCAGGCGTGGATAGCACATGCGCCTTATAAGCATGTATGGCGTAGATAGCACGTGGACAGCACATGAACTGCATGCCTTGCAGGCGTGGCCACCAAGTGCACCTTGCAGCTGGGGGCAGTAAACAGCAACACAAAATATGTGGGATATCAGAGTGTGCTTCAGCTGTTGTAGGCCATTGAAAACCAAATCTTTCATCAGGGTATATGGTTCCAGATGGCTGCAAAGTTGATCTAGCCGCTTTCTGCTAAAGTCGGCTCCCAACATTCTTGTGCTTCTCTCTTATGATATAACTCATTTGGGTGTAGGATATTCCTGTATATCCTAAACACTTTGCTTTAAGGGGTCCCTCAAGCACATTACTCTAGTTTCCGAAGAGCACAGTTTTCAAAACCATGAAGAGTTTTTACAAATGAGTTTTCTTAGAACCTCTTATTCTAACTCTGGGTTTCATTTCCTCTTGGCAAAATGAGTTAACGTTTTCAAAAACACGACATTACACTTAGTAGACAAGACTGATGGCTAGGGCTTGTGGAGCTTCTTGTTGATCAGGAAGAACTGCATCGTGGGCAGAAAAGATCATGGAAATCCCAGCTCCTCTCTATTTATGGTTTAATATGTATGAATGTTTGCCTGTATGTATGTATGTATGTATGTATGTATTGCACCACATAATGCACACAAGGTTCAACAGAAGGTACTAGATCCTTAGGTCCGTTAGAACTGGAGGTGACAACAGTTGTGAGTCATTGTATGGATGCTGGGAATTGAACACAGGGTCCTCTGCAAGAAGGACAGTGTGTGTTCTTCTAATCCATCTCTCCAGCACGGAAATTTTAACTCATAAGTGAATCCATGAGAGAAATTACAAATTGGTTGTGAATTATACACACAAATAACAGAGACCGGAACCACACCTGCAATTTCTCCTCCCACACATTGAATTCATTGAGGACGACTCTAGGGTCCGAATTATAGTTTTAGAACTTTCCAACTTCATGAAATTGTTGGAGACTGGGTCTTAACTGCGTAGACCAGGCTGGTCTGAAACTCACAGGAGATCCATCTGCTGCTGTCTCTCAAGAGTTGGAGTTAAAGGCGTGTGCCACCACACCAACCAGAATTGTATCTTAGAAGTTCAGCTCCTGTTTCATATGATACATATTATCCATTTTAATTTGATTTATATATTTTTTTCTTTTGAGGAAAAAAGAAGAAGCCTTCTTTTTATCAGTGACGATAAGTTAAGACAAAAAGTTAACTTGGTATTTTATTTTATAAAATATATTTATTGAGTGTACAATAAATGTATGATTGATATCTTCATGGCTAACTAGGAAGGGGCAGAGGGGGAAAAGAGACCACGTGCCATTGCCGGGTGAGCTATACAGGTGATATCCCACACATGATGTAATCCATTGACAGTCAGGACAACTAGCTTTGATGATCATTAGGTGAAGAATTACATACTGTCCATAAAACAGCTAGAACAATGTCTAACCTGTGGTAACACCCCATTGTGTTATCTCCTTCTGTGAGAACTAGGTGATGGAGCCTTTCACACTTTGAGGGTGAAGACAAGTGCTGAGTTTGTAAGCAATTTCAAACTCAGGCATGAAATGCTTTGAAATTTTAAAAATCATCACAGGTTAATCTTTCTGGGAACTAATACCTACCTAGGCCCATTTTCCTGACTGACAGGAGTTGATATCCTTGCCCGTTTTTTCCTCCCCCACACTCTTTGCCAATAGAAAGAAAGCTTTCACTATGCTTCAGGCTAATTGAAAAGTATCCCGGGAAAAGCCCTGCCCTGTGAAATGGATATGTCATCTTGTGGTTATATGTGGTCTACCATCATAGAGTCAACCGTATTTCCTTCATGCTATCTTATCTCACAGCATTGGAGTCTGGCAGTCCCTTGTACTATCTCCCTGATTATTTAGCCCATTACTACCTGGAAAGGCACCCCTGCATATTATGCTTGTGGATAGTACTCATCTAGAATGATAGGGATGGAGGTGACAAGCATCTGGGCTTATCAATATCAGTGTGTTCAAATGGGACAAGTCCCTGCAACATTGATGCCAGGCCTTTTAGACAAGCACAGCCCATGGGGATTGACACTCAACAAGTTGGTTGCATTCTTCTTAGTCCTTTTATTTCTGCTAGAAAGTGAGCGTGGCACTTCCAGAATTCTGGTAGAAATGAAAAGTTCTGATAAGGTTCTTAGGAAATTGAAGAGAAGTGAGCTGAGAAGGAAGAAGGCAGAGTAAGAGAGAGTGGTTCCTGCAGCAACGGGAATGCCAGCGTGCTCAAAGCTATACACAGTCAAAAGTATAGGATAAATCAACTGGGCACTGACCTGTATTTAAATGGAAAATGCGTTCTCCACACCCCAAGTGGAACCCGTCTTATTTCCCACCAAAGAGCTCACATACAAGGAGTTAACATGATTCAGTGTCTCAGCAAATACAGCAGCAGGCATTGTATACATCAGGACATGGAAACCAGTGCTGGAAAAGTACCTATTTAGTATTCACCCACAGAGATCAGCAAAGGCAAGCATCAGATGGGACTTCAGCCCACACTTATTAGCAGGATCATTGACTCATGAAGGAAGGAAATTACACAATTTTTAGCATGACTCATCACTTGCTGCTCGTTTCGATAAATGCAGTTGAAATCTCTGCTCTCCAGCTACCTAAACTCAAAGTCCACTGACCAAGAAATCATACATTGCCTTAGATTCGGTAACGTGTTTCCAAGTGTCAGCCCTGCGTGGGAATTAGAGATGACCACTGCTTTACTCTGACCTGAACGTTTAACTAAGTGGTAAGATTCGCAGGACAGCTGACCTGTCTCCCTGTGACTGTGGCTCCAGGGAGTGTGGCTACTTCAAGCTACTTCAGCAACAAATACACCACTCCAGTAGGCTCCCCGAATCCCTGTGTGCCTAAGAACTGTCACCAGCAAAGCAGAAACAAATCACCCTATCCTTTATCCCCTATCCCCACCATGTACTACATGTACTATGAACCATCACCACCAGATGGCAGAAGTGTAACATGTTGAGATTGATGAGCCTCTCTTGAGGCTGATTTTTTTTTAAAAAAAAATACTATTATTGCTGCTGTTGTTTTAGCATTTTTTTTAAAGAGATTCTTGTTTCCAAAACACAGGAAAAGAGTATCCTTGGGCCCAGAGATGATGCTTATACCTCTAGCTTATGTGATTGTGCTATATATTGACATAGGAGTCAAAAGGACCTGGACTAAATTTTCTTTCTCTCTTCTAACGGATCGTGTTTCTGAAATGACTGTCTAGAAAATCTGATAATGTGTTCAAGGTATGGGGGATTGCTGCTCGGCTGTGATCCTGTTCAAGACCTGTCCAGTTTACCAACAGGCGAAGTCATGGTATTCAGCTATCACATGACATTCCAAGACTGAAGCTGCCCACAACATAGCACCAATAAAACAGCTCTTACTCATAACTGCCATCCAATCATTCTAAAAGCCGTACTAGGATATATTAGATAGATAGATAGATAGATAGATAGATAGATAGATAGATAGATAGATAGATAGACATATATATGTATGTATATGTATATACATATGTATATATACATACACATACACATACATATATATATATATATATATACACACACACACATATATATAATATTAGCATCTTATTTGGTGACTGGCTAAGCGGCCATGGCAGCACTAACAGCAGCATTACCCACAGGTAGATTTCTTCAGCCTGAACATTATTGTTCCCTAATTCCATGGCATCCATTGGTGTTTTTAGTGTCTGTTTTCAGAGGTAAAGGTTTAGAGATGTTTTGATGAAATTCTGTTCCCAAGAACAACACATAGAATTCTCTCGGAGAATTCTAAGGAAAGCTACATACTACAGTATTTGTGGAGAATGATTCTTGTTCTATTACTAGCCTTTGAGGGCCAGGACATTAAGCCACAGAAGGCTTTCCATTTGGGCTTTCTTTGTTGGCCATGTAATAGTGAAGGCATTGCTGTGTGTTGTGAATAGATTATTCTGCCCTGCCCACTGGGCTTTTACATAGATGTGTGAATTTCAGCCAGTCTCCCTTTTGTAACTGACCATCTTCTGGGAGGCAAAAAAAGGAACTACCTCCATAAAGACCAATTTTATAGCTTTCCTGAAACACTTTTAAGCCCTGTTACCTGCTGTGGCATAATGTAGGTCGCCTTTGACCAAGCTCAAGAGAAAAGAGAATGAGGCTTTTCCTCGCATAAAGATGTCTCCAGTGCTGATGAGTCAAGTCTGAGGTACTCTGTTAAAGAACACTCCTCATCAAAAGCCTGCCCTAAGCTGTTTTGGAGGACCTGCCTAGTCAGCAGTGGCTGGGACTGCCTCCCTCTCTCAGCTATTAAACTCAGATCTGAAAAGCAGATGCCTTCATGCCAGGGTGCATGTTATTGTTATGAATTCTCCCACAACCCAGGTCCTAAACGACTTCATCATCTAGCCTGTGAAAACAGAGAGTGGGGAAAAGGCTTGTGGCTTTGTCATTTGGGGAACTTTATTTCTTGAGCCATGCATTACATAGTCCAAGTCGCCAAGCTTGGTTATGTGATTGGTGAGGCCGTGCATAAAGGGAAAATGCAGGGCCCCCTTCATCAAACATTATTATGAATTTCCAGGTGGTGACAGCATAGCCTTAGAGTGAGTGACTGCACATCTGCGTACCTAGCTGTCTGGCTCGAGCACCCTAGGAAGCTGATCTTTGAACAGCAGCAGGGGAAATGGTGTATAGTGGGTTGCGTTTAAAAAAAAAAATTACATGTGCTAGTTGCCTAGCAACTAGCTAAGGCCCTGAATGGGCTGACTTGCAGGTTTCAAGATACACCATCTTGAAATTCTGAATTTACAGCAACCTTCTAGTGGACTGATAATTTCCAAGGAAAAACACTGTGGTGAGAAATGAAAATGGGGAAGCAAAGGGGAACAGACTTTTCTACCCTTGTAATCCAAGTAGCTAGCCCAGAATTCTCTCTGTTCCACCTTCCAAGAATAAAACCAGGGAAGTAAATGTGCAATTTCCCCAGAAATATAAACAATGTTTTCCTTAGAAAATAAGGAAAATATAAATGCATCTATACATTTTTTTAACATGTTTCTTTAGCAATTCCAAGATATTACTAAGGAAAACTAGTTCGAATTCACTGAGTACTTCATAAGCACCTATTGTTCTGCAGATTACAGAGATGAAAAAGAGGCAGGATTTAGTGTTAGAGAATTCTGCATCGTTCAAGGTCAGGAAGGAATACATAAGATACACTCTGACAGCAACACCACCTGTGTACAGGTGTCCATGATCTCACGTCCTGTCCTTGGTATTTCTCAGGGCCCTTGTGTTGCAGAATCAGAACCAGCTCTTCTGACTGGGAGCAAGCAGTTTGGGCTTTCCAGAAACAGCCACATCGCTATTGCTTTTGACGACACCAAAGTTAAAAACCGGTATGTGTTATTCTGCAACACAAGTACGGATCATCGAAGCACTCAATATTCACATTTAGTCAAGTCTAATCAATTATGTGTAAAATTCCTGGTGTTAGAGGTTTGTTTTTTAATTCACTGAGTAAAGTAAAAAATAGAACTCTGTCTTAAACTCAATGTAGGAGATTCATAACCCTAGACAGTACCTCTGCTTCAGATTTCGCTCCCTCACATGTATCCTTGCAGAAAACCACTTTGTCTTAGCCTAATGGTGCACTCGGTCTCCTGTTTTTCTTTCCACATTTGTATTCTGCAGCCTCACCGTTGAGCTGGAAGTGAGAACTGAAGCTGAATCAGGCTTGCTTTTCTACATGGCTCGGATCAATCATGCGGATTTTGCTACTGTTCAGCTGAGGAATGGCTTCCCCTACTTCAGTTATGATTTGGGGAGTGGGGACACAAGCACCATGATCCCCACCCGAATCAATGATGGCCAGTGGCACAAGGTAACAATCATGGGGTGCGGGGGGTCTTTTAAGAAGGGTCCCGGAGACAGCCATGGACTGTCTCCATGGCTACCAGAACCGTTGTGCCAATGCAGACCCTAACTCTAGAGTTACAGAAGTATGGCAAAAACTAGACAAATGGCCAGAGGTGTGTGCAAAGGCCACAGCCTGAAAACATGTCTAGACGTGAGTGATTTGTCACTTATGGGCTTGCTGTGATACTACAGAGTCCTGCCATTGGTACTGGATTTGTGGCTCCCAAGCAACTGTCAACAAACCCGGCTCAGGCCATACAGATGGCTCCAACAGTTTAATCGGGAATGAGAAGACAAGAGAGTGCTTTCGTCAGGAGGCTTCCGTACTCAGCTCAGAGAAACAATGCTTGTTCCAAGACTGTACGTTTTTCTCTGCTAAGAAAACAATAAGTAGCCAAAGTATAAGCTGGAAACATTAAGATGGGCCCTAAGACTTTCCTCTCACCCAAGCACACACTGATCTGAAAATTAGAAAATTGAAAAATCTCTGCAAGACCAAGTACAGTGGCCTCAAGGCACCATTTCCACCAAAATTCATTGGCAACAACTTTAAACGTTGGCCTTACACCCAGAACCTGGTGCTATTGTGGGCACAGAAGGCTCATTTGCCAACTTACTCCTCTTTGGCATGACTGCAGGTAGATAATATGTACCCTGATTAAAATAAACTCTCAAAATTTGTCTCTGCACCTGTGATAGCATATTAAGTAAAGTTTCCCTAGGTAGACCAATAAAATGTTTAATTTTTAGAGTGCAGTATTATCAGATGTTGCATTTGATATATTAAGCTGCTTTATCTTGTCGTGTTGGAGAGAGAGCCAACAAACGGAAGAAAATAGAATTACAATATAAATCTCAAGCCAATCAGTTTGTTACCCTGGAAATAAGACGTGAGATATTTTTGGCTTGGGAAAAAAAACTGTAGCAAATGCGGCTCCTCTGTCAGTTTCTTCTGTTTTCCCGCTAATAGAAGAGTAAATACAACATTTGAGGAAAAAGATAGACATATTGATGGACCACCAAGTTGAGATTAGGAAACACCATTTATGTAGGGTAATTAGCCTTAATAATAAGGACAGATTTTATTTGTAAAAGTTTTTTTTTTTTTTTTAAAAAAAAACCTACTTCCTAAATTAAAATAAATGTTTTTTAAAATGTGGTGCTGTACTGTTCTAACCCTGTTATAACTTGTTTTTTTCCAGCATTCTTATGCCCCAGCATTTAACGGTCTACGTCATTCTGGGACTAAATGCAGACTTCCCAGGTCTTGCGTTTCTTCCCTCTCTCATAACATCCCTGTCATGAGTTCACAGATCTTGGGTTTCTATCTCCCTCCCTGGCTTCAGACCAGTCAGTCAGCTGCTACAGGAATAGCAGTGTCCCTCCCTGCCCCAATCTTCCCACCCGGAATGTTGCATGAGGAGGGCTACCATGCATACATAAAGATGTATTAGGAGCCCAGGGTATACTCATCCAAATTAATACAGTACTGAAGGGAGAGCTGGGAACCAAGCTCAGTGATGTGTACTTACACCAGTGCTGGAGACGCTGGGGTGATAGGGTCTTGAATTCAAAGCCAACCTAGGCTATGTAATAAGACCTTAATTCAATAATCATGATTATAATAATCAAGACATGTATTTTGCCGCTATCTTAGCTCAAACCAGAGCTGTCAGTCTACAAAGTACCTTAATGGACATCTACCTCTGAGGCTTATAACCACTAAGCTATGTTTGAAATCTTATCTAAAACTTACTCAGAAAAGAAATTGCATTCAAAGACAGAATTTGATATGCTCTGTGAAACGTATTTACCTTCTCTTGTATTATGGACTTAGCACCTAAGTGATAGCATTTTCCCTTGGAACTACCAGAAAAATTCTTTGTGCTCTGGCTTTGTTCAGGATTGACATTGATGATGCCTCCTCATTTTGTAGATTAAGATTATGAGAGTGAAGCAGGAGGGAATTCTTTACGTAGATGGTGCCTCCAACCAAACCGTCAGTCCTAAGAAAGCCGACATCCTGGATGTTGTGGGGATTCTGTACGTTGGTGGATTGCCGATCAACTATACCACTCGCAGAATTGGTCCAGTGAGTGTTTAATTCCTTGTTGGTTATTTGGTAGAGTTAGTGGCTTGTGCATAAATTTGTGTGTGTGTGTATCTCTATCTCTGTCTGTCTCTATCTCTCTATATCTATCTTCTGATGTCCCATGTTTCAGGATTAACTACTTGTGTGGGAAAATATGTATTTAGAGAAATGTAGGAGGTCATCTAGGTAGCTTTTATGAGAAATCACATCACAGAACACTGATCTGGACTCTGATATCCAACATCCTTAGTTTAAATATCTACTTAAGATTAACTAGATATTTACACCTTCCATATGACCCAAGGAAATCATTTCACTTCTCTTTAAATGAACTCCTTCTTTTCAAAACGTAGCCATGAGAATACCAATGGAATAAAAATTCTGTAATGATTAAATGAGATGATATATGTAAGGTATTTGGAAAACCACTAGGCATATGGGAAGCACTGAATCTGAAGGAATGTGAAGACGATGATATTCATGTCGTCCTCTTAGAACCCTTAAAAGATGTGGAACTTAATGAGTAGGTACAAAATTCTTAATTTTAGGTTTTAAGATATTAACAACTGTATAAATTGGTATTTACCAGTTAAGTCTTGTAAATTTGACTTATGTCCTCATTTACTTTGGAAAGGTCTATGCTGAGAAGTACATGGTACTGGGGGTTTTAGTGACTGCATTACAAAGAAGTGTGACAGATTTCTCTGTTGAATTAATTACCTAATAAAGCCATATGGTGGGTTCCTGCTACCCACTCCAGTGGTAAATGAAAGATACACACACACAACCTTTATATTTTGATATTCCTTAAACAGTACAATAGCTGGGCCACTTCCTAATCTCCATGCAGTTAATCCACCTCCTGACAATAATCCCTAGTTATTACTTACCAAATTCTATATTTTACCTTGGCTACTCTGGACCCAGTTGGAAACCCTCTGGGTTATGCTCTCCTGGCCCCTTCACATGGCGGCTATGACTCTCTGCCCTCCACTCTTCTCAGGCATGGTTTCTCCTTTCCTCCACACTCTCCTGGCAAGGCAAGATCTCCTCTCCTTCCTCCTTCCTCTAGTCTCAAGCCTGGGAAATCCTAAAATCCCACCTTTGTCTGCCCTGCCCAGCTATGGGTTATTGGCATTGTTATTTACCAATCAGAACCAACTGAGGGCAGGTTCCAAGAAGCTATGTGCAGACACTCATGTAAGCAGTTTGGGGGAAAACAATTAGCATTTGTAATACAAGCAGCTACACCTCTCCACTTGATTAGCAAGCATCATTGGAATGCGCTCTCTCTCTCTCTCTTCTCTCTTCTCTCTTCTCTCTTCTCTCTCCTCTCCTCTCCTCTCCCCTCCCCTCCCCTCCCCTCCCCTCCCCTCTCCTCTCTTCCTTCTCCTCCTCCTTCTCCTCCTCCTCCTCCTCCTCCTCCTCCTCCTCCTCCTCCTCCTCCTCCTCCCTCTCTCTCTCTCTCTCTCTCTCTCTCTCTCTCTCTCTCTCTCTCTTTGTGTGTGTGTATTTGTATGAATAATATAGATCACCCTTTTCATAACTATGGGGAGTTCTACCTACCTATCAAAAATAAGAATCTGGAGTGATGGTAGCAAAAATGATCAACTTGAATTTCTAAAGCCAATGGACTATGATCAGAGCATAAGATTAAGTTGGTTCTAAATTCCGTTATTTCTAACATATTTTATACAAACCTTCACATTTTGCACATGCATTTTCTTAGGGGCGGGACCGTTGCTTTCATTAGATTTCTGTTCCAAAGACAGTAGAACCGATCCAAACTTAATTGTCTTTTTTCTTTTTAAATAGAAATCGAAACATAGATCACAACCGAATAAATTGATAGTAAGGTTAACAAATTATTTGTAGAAATGTGAAATTGGGAATATACGAGACAAGTCAAAAAGTGACCATCCTTACATGGAGCTCACAGCTCTGGCAAGTCAATAGGTACATGCTATGTGACCAGGTCCTCAGAATATCAGGTCATCGTGGTCCCAGCTAAATGCATCCCAGCAGACAAGCTTGATGTTGGAATTCTATCCCCTGTGCTGTGAAGCCTGGGGTACAGAGGTCCAGGGCCAGGTAGCTTTGAGCTATGTTCTAGGACAACTAGCTAATGACTATGTGCAGTGTACCCCAAGTGGTTATGCTACACATAGAGACAAAACATTGCTAAACTTGGCATCTGTTCCTTCTGACCTGAATGCTCAGGTGACCTACAGCCTGGATGGCTGTGTTAGGAATCTTCACATGGAACAAGCCCCTGTTAATCTGGACCAGCCTACCTCCAGTTTTAACATTGGGACGTGCTTTGCAAATGCAGAGAGGGGGACTTACTTCGATGGAACTGGTTTTGCTAAAGCAGGTGAGCTACTTCTGCTTCTTTCTTTTCTGTTGAATATTCATGACATATAAATGCTGACTTCTTGCCTCTGTCAAAAATAATAGTTCCCCCAGGGTCCTGAGCTATTATTCTTTATTTAAAACAAGCATTAGTTTCTATCACTAACAAAAGCTACCTCTAAAATATTCACATATAGTTAGTGGGGGCAGAGGCTGTAGTCAATGGTAAAGCACATAGCTAGCAGCATGGTTGAGGCCCTAAGTTCTGTCTCTAAGAGACAAAGCAAACCAACAACTACACCAAAAATTCATATGTGTGATTCTGCTGAAAGGCTGTTTGGAGAGTCTGTGCTATTTCCTTCAGTGGAGAACAATATCAGCAAAATGAACCTAACTATACAAGAAGGCTCACAAGGAATGTTCTGCTTTTCAGTGTTCTCTGTCTAACTTTCATTCTTCTTTGAAAAGACCTCTCAGGGTTCCATTTCATCACAGACAAGCATGCACGCATGCAAACACCTACATACACACAGGCACAGTAGTACCCATTTGTTTTTGATAGTGACAAAGAATACCATTATGCCTGGCATTAAGTATCACTTTCCAATATAGGTCTGCATCACTGAAATTGAACATCACATTGGAAAGGAAAATAAGAAGTAATCTCTGTTCACATAAAACCCCTTACATTAATTTCTGTAAGAGAATATTCAGGACCATGAGTCACACATATTTGTTCATTAGGAAAACAATAAGGAGCAGGTAATTTGTGGATGCTAATTATAAGAAATGGGAAAATGAGATGTAATTTCTGCCTTTAGAAGTATGTTGTCAATAATAAAAATTCAATTTTGGGAGAAATCACAAACAGGAAAAAAGTAATTTTTTTAAATACTGTAAAAGATATACAGTATTCTGCAGATTTACAAGGAAGATTAATTTCGTTTGGAAGTCAGAAAAGGTTTTATAGAGAAACAGATATTTGAGCAAAGCTTTATTATACGAGTTGACTACTTCTATGCAGAGTTTTGAAGTGAACATTAGAGTCTTCTAACACGGGCTAGGGTGAAAACCCACCTCGGCAGAGGCAGAATTCTGAAAAACAGGGATGTGTCAGATGTAGAAACACTGGAGGCTACGACATCACCCAGAAGTCATGTCATGTGCTGCCAAAGTCAAAAAGTTCCCCAAGATGTTTGCAAATCCCCAAGTGGCTGCGATGGTGTTCTCTTAGCCGGGCTTCAGTTTCTGTGTCTGATGTGTTTACTTGTCATCCTACATCCTACCTACTCTTGGTATTGGACCAAAACCAGGAACAACAACAGCAGCAACAGCACTCACATCTCTGATTTCCAGCAGCTCTTCCCATCCCTTCCACTCACAGCGGAATACAACTTACATAAAACCAGACGTCAAGACAAGAGGCTGAGTATCTCTGTTCGTAGAAGTCATCCAGCCACCAATGCTGGACATCATCTCATCTCACCACTGTTTCATCAGCTGAAATGCCTTATGTTGTTGGGGTCCACACTAGCCCCACGTTGGGGCAGCCAAAAACGTCGCAGCCCAGGCAAAATGTTGAGGCCCGGGCCAACCCACATTTGGGCGGCCACTGTATCCCGGCCCAAGCTGCCGCTCTGGTCTGCGGGTCGGGGTTCAGCAAGAGCGAGGGTGAGGGCAGACTCTACCTAATGTCTGATGTGTCTGATTCGTCTGATCTCAGTAGTCTCATGTCTGGTTCTGTCTTCTATAGTCTGATTCTGATCTGTTCTGTCTCTGCCTTCTATATGTCTCACTTCTAAGCCACGCCTCTAAGTTATACCTTTAATCATGCCCTTAGGTCTTGTCTCTAACTCTGATCTCTATACTTCTAAGTCATACTCTTAAGTCACACACCTTTAATCTCACACACCTTTAATCTCACACACCTTTAATCCCAAGGTATCTAAACCAAGATTATCGGAGTGTTCTCAGCTGTTGTAGGCTATTGTAATCCAAGTCTCATGTCAGGGTATATGGCTCAAGATGGCTGCAAAGCTGATAGCAGCTTTCTGCTAAAAGTCGGCCCCCAACATTACATCATTCCTTTCTCCTCTTTACCTCTCACTTGCCGTTTTATTTTCCAAAACAGTTCAACCCTTCTACCCTGTACTTTAAATTTTTGCTTCAAATCTATCCAACATTTTCTGTGCAAACTCATCAGTTTTCACAGGAGAACAAAAAGTCTAGCACATCATAAGCACTGCCCTTCACTCAGGACAGTTGAGGTCACATGTAGCATTTATGGTCCACATGGTAAATAGAAAGCATAAGGAGAACTTTCTTGAGTGCTTTCCCAATATTCTGTGGAGTTCATGTACTCTTAACTGCTCTTAGGAAATAATTTTATTACTAAGAGAAATATCTTAACTTCCTATATAAGGCCTAAATCTGAGTCAAATATTAAAATGTCTAATGAAAAAATTAGCTGAATTAAATAGAAAAGATTATGTCCTAGAATCTTTCCATAAAAAATTACATTTGCAACCTTTTATTTAATAAAATATTTAGGACTTTCTGAACTCACTCCAATCACCGTAATGCCATTTAGAGTATCTCAATTAAATTTTACTGAGTTTTCATTGAAATGCTTTCCTTAGCCCAGCAGACTTTGGAAATCCTCCTACCTGGCCTCGGGAGCCTTTGATTCAGTCCTAGTGTGTGCTCATTCATTTGGTAGTCCTAGTGTGTGCTCACTCATTTGGTAGTCCTAGTGTGTGCTCACTCATTTGGTAGTCCTAGTGTGTGCTCACTCATTTGGTTATCCAATGATTAAAGCTCCGCTGTGTGCCAGATTCCTAGACAGTACCAAGACTAAAACTATGAGCAGTCTGAAGTCCTGGCCTCTGGAATCAGCAACCAACACTGTAAAGTACACAGCTGGGGAAGCCACAGATTGAAATTAATTTACCGCCAAACTCTAATCAATAATTTTTCCCCAGTTGGTGGGTTCAAAGTTGGATTGGACCTTATTGTGGAGTTCGAATTCCGTACCACAAGACCCACTGGAGTCCTCCTGGGAGTCAGCAGTCAGAAGATGGATGGAATGGGTGTTGAAATGATTGATGAGAAGGTGAGTGAATATCTGTGTGTTCTCTCCTGACACTGGCATCCTACTCAAAGCTCTGGTTTGAGGTCTTGCCAGTTTCTTCACTATAAAAGGGCTAGGTTCCATATTCTCATCCTTCTGGGTCATCACAATCCATGTACACTTTTATCACACCTGTTCTGTGCACCACCATACTTTAAGTGTGTGAATCCTACACGCACCGCAGCTGTGTTGACCAACTGGGGACCAAGTAGTTTTGGATGCCCAGCTTTCAATGTGATGCTCCAAGGACATTTGCATCCTAGTCGACAAAATTACCGGTGCAGTGAGAAAGGAGGCGACTCAGGTAATCTGAAATCAGCCTGCCTCTTACATCATCCCTATATCACAGAGACCAGCAGCATACCAGTTCCTGTTCACTTAAAAACACTCAGATGCTCTCCTCAGAAAAGCAAACAGAGACAAATGTACAACCAATAACCTAATCATAAATAACTCCTTATCCATGACTGACCATGGACGGCAACCTCGGGGAGACTGATTGTATTCTACAATATAGAAAGCAAGTTAAAAGAGGAGAGCAAGCAAGAGATTTCATGGGTTTTCTAACTGGCTTATGCATAAAGATTGTGTGTCCAGTGTGCTTATATTTCCCACCTTGGAGTGGTGCTCAAGAAAACTGATCTAAAACAAACATTTCTTGCCACTCTCTCCTTCTTGTCGCTCGAACCATCCCATAAACAACAGAAAAAAACATCTGGGTGCTTATAAGGCAAAATGGATGAAAAAAATGAACAGATCGACAAACTTCCCTATTTTCTCATGAGTTTTCAAAGCCTACATTCCTTGTGTCTCTCTCAGATTTTCTTGCTTGCTTGTAGTCTTTCACCATTCACATGTCTGTCACACTGTCATGTGATTTCCCATAAGGCTCTTTAAAGAATACAATGTCATTTTTACAAACTCCACTCAGTGTTCCAAACACTAATATTTACAATACTATATGTTTTGCAAGTTTCACCAAGCCCTATTTATCTTTTTTAAGCAAAACATTTCTTCTGTCTACCTTGTCAAGTACACTGCCTAGCTGACTAATGTTTTTAATATTTCAACATGTTCCTTTCTTTCATCAGCTTCAAAAGAATTCTGATGTCTCAAATTTCAGGGATCTTGCCATGTTACTAAAACAGATTTTTCTCATTTAAACAAGAATTTCTAATCAAGTTTTTCCTTGTTGGGAATTTAACTGGCCTTCTGGCTCGGGTCTTTGGCACCTGTGACATGAAACGTGCCCCAAAAAGTAATTTATGTGACTCTCAATCATCTATATAAAATGAAAACCATGCAGGAGAAAGAAAAACACAATTAAGGCATCAAAAGCTTAAATTTATAAACAATACTTTAAAGTATATTTGAAAGCCCATTAATGAGTAGCTTGAAGCAGCATCTCCCCACCAAGAGTTCTCATACTCCAAAATGATGTGTTGCCGAAAACTTTGTGTGAATTAGGTTCTGTTTTGGTTCAGGATGCAAGCGTTTTTTTTTGTTTTTGTTTTGTTTTTTTTCTGAACCACCACCACATACCTTGACAAGTAACACAGAAGTGTCCAAGAGCAAAGAATATGGCTTGTTCCTGGCTTCCAAGCTTTAACTTTGCATTTCAACTTTTCTCTAGTGTGTGTGTGTGTGTGTGTGTGTGTGTGTGTGTGTGTGTGCGCGCACGCGTGCATGTGTACAAGTGTCCACACACATAACAATGGCCACAGGACAGCATGTAGCGCTGCTCCTGAGGAACTGGCCGCCTTACAGTTCGAGACACTATCTGTTGCTGGTTCAACATACAACAAGCCATGTAAGCAGGGTGGTCAGGGAACCCCAATCTACCTCCCTTATGCTGAGATTCTGAACCCATGATTACCACATTCAGATTTTTTGCATTGGTTCTGGGAACCAAATTAAGAGCTTCAATTTAAGTTGAAACCAAGTGCTTCAATGGTGCCCGTTATTTCTGTCCTGTGATGCTGATTACTTGCATAAAGTTATGGTTATGATTATTTTCATAACTAATGGTAATCTAAAGCTCACCTTCCATGCCACCCTCTCTTCCCTTTATTCCTCAAACCTTCTTATAAACCGTAGAGTAAAACACCCAAAAACTCAGAGACAAGAATGAGCACACGAGTAGATAAGCAGAATACTTGATAAGGAATACTCAAATAAACTACCTGGTTTAAAGTGTGCAGGGGCTTGTGTTCTCTGCATGTCAAGCACTTTACTAGTTGAGCTATTTCTCCAGACCAAACGTTGTTCAGTGTTTGCAAAAGGTTGAATAGGCCCTGGTTGTGTTCACTTTAGCCTCTGGCTTCATTGTGTGGGCTGTGAAGCTCTCCTCTACTGAAACCACTGGTGACAGCTCCTTTTCCTACGTTCTAGCTTATGTTCCATGTGGATAATGGCGCTGGCCGATTCACTGCAGTCTACGATGCTGGGATCCCAGGCCATATGTGCAATGGACGGTGGCATAAAGTCACTGCCAAGAAGATCAAAAACCGCCTTGAGCTGGTGGTAGATGGGAACCAAGTGGATGCCCAGAGCCCAAACTCAGCATCGACATCGGCAGATACAAACGACCCTGTTTTTGTTGGAGGTTTCCCAGGTGAGCGCTAGTTGTTCCAGCAAATGTGTCTTTTGCTGCTTATGTTTGTGGTTTTAAACATTTATATTTGTATAACCATGTCCATGAATGTGTACTTCAGGCCACTTGCTTCTAAGCTTTAGAGTCTCCTTCCATAAATAACACTTGGTCTAAAATTTCCAGTCTGTAAATTGAGAGGACTATTTATTTAAACCACATGAGACTGAAATTTTCATAATTGCCCTCAAGGTTTTATCCAAGGGGAGGCTAAAGCTAAAGGAAATGAATCTGCCTTATAAAAGATAGAAAGCATTTAACAGCAGTTGAAGCCAGGATTGGGAGGGGTTTTTTTTTTCCTGGTTTTAAAATGAATGTATCAGAGGAATTACAAAATGCCATCCGACTTATTCCCTCTGGTTCTGGAATTCTCCAGGTTAAATGTAGCTAATTTCCCACATAGATTATTAAAGAGTTTATATTCATATTACAAGAAAACCCAAGCAATAAATCTGCATCAAGAAAACAGCCAATCAGTACATTAAATTCAGCATATGGGCTCCAGAGTTACCTAAAAAGCCAGAGCAGGAGCTGCTGAGCGATGAGTCCAGTTGTGCCATAAGCATTGGAGAACACAGCCTCCTGGAGTAAGCTTTTAGCATTTTGGAAGAAGAGTTTATCATTGCTTCTCAGGCAGAAGGGTTTTGTGTAAGAAGAGAGAGTTCAGTGTTCCGCATAGGTTAACAGGACAAAATATTTCAGAGGGGACAGATGGTCTCCTACCAGAGTTACTTTTGGCTTTTCCATTCTAAAAGTCATATTATGTGCATACGTGTTTTGTCAGCATGTGTGTCTGTGCACACTGTGCATGGCTGCTTCCTGGGAAAGCTAGAAGAAGGCATCAGATCCCCTGGACCTGGAATTAAAGTGAGAGGCATCCTTGTGGGTGCCGGGAATTGAACCCTGGTCCTCTGGAAAAGCAACTAGTGCTCTTAACTACTGAGCCACCCCTCCAGGCCCTGCTTCTGGTTTTTGGCAGAAAGATCCACAACTGTGCACTTTTTAAACATTAATAAATTTTTTGAGATATATAAATAAATACTTCTATCAGGAACAAACTCATAATATTTGAGGGAGACAGTGTACCTCTTCACCAACAGGCTATGAAGCAAGATTCTCCCAAGGACCTAGCAGGCTGGAGGAGAGAAGTGTCTCTATTTACTGCTCTAGTTGGGGACATAGATGTGGGAAAGCAGGGCCTAGAAATGAGCGAGAGTAAAAAATTATGTGGCCGGGCAGTGGTGGCACACACCTTTAATCCCAGCACTTGGGAGGCAGAGGCAGGTTGATTTCTGAGTTCGAGGCCAGCCTGGTCTACAGAGTGAGTTCCAGGACAGCCAGGGCTACACAGAGAAACCCTGTCTCAAAAAAAAAAAAAAAATTTGTGATAGCCAGTTTTATTCAGATAATGAGGCAATTTATACTCTGAAGGTCAAGAAGATTCACATGAGTAAGGTATTCAACCACAAGGAGAAGCAGAACATGGCAGAAACACTATTCCATATTAAGGTCAGCTTAAACATTTAACTGAATAACAACAGCAAGCACGAATGAGTAATGTGAAATCAACTGGTCCCATCCTCTCTACCCGGGGGGAGCTCAGACACATTCCAAAAGCAATTCTATGTTTTGAAAAAACTGAAACGGGCTGGAGAAATGGCTCAGTGGTTAAGAGCACTGACTGCTCTTCCAGAGGTCCTGAGTTCAATTCCCAGCACCACATGGTGGCTCACAACCATCTGTAATGGGGTCTGATGCCCTCTTCTGGTGTGTCTGGAGAGAGCAATGGTGCACTCATATACATAAATAAATAAATCTTAAAATAAAAAGAAGAAAAAAAAAAAAAGAAAAAACTGAGGTCACAAGACTCTTCTTGTTCTAATAGAGTGTTCTAACAAACACTCTGAACACAGCTTCATTCCTGAATTGTGTTGCAACAAGCAAGCAAGCCTTGTTAATTAAAAAAAAAAAAAAAATCCATAAGCTTCCAATCAACAGAACATTTTGGGGTTTTATTTTTTTCAGTGTTAGAGCATCCCGTGTCCTAATTTAATATTAGAAGTATTTTATAAGTTTTTTTTGTTTTATTAAATACAACTGTATAAGATTTATTAGGAGGGTTATTGTTGTTTTCTTATGTCTTAGTTAGGGTTTCATTGCTGTGAGAAGACACCATGACCAAGGCATCTCTTCTAATGGAAACCACTTAATTGCGGCTGGCTTACCAGTTCAGAGATTCAGTCCATTATCATCATAGTCAGAAGCATGGCTTTGTCCAGGCAGACATGGTGCTATATAAGGAAGAGTTCTACATTTTAATCAGAAGGAAGCCAGGAGAAAAGAGACTATCTTCTGCATGCAGCCAGGAGGAGGTTCTTCCCCCACTGGGTGGAGCTTGAGCCTTAGGAGACCTCAAAGCCCACTTACATAGTGACACACTTCTTCCAACATGGCCATACCTATTTCAACAAGGCCACACCTCCTAATAATGCCACTTCCCATGGGCCAAGTATATTCAAACCATCACAACTTATTTCCTGATTTATTAATTTTTGAAGCGGGGTTTTTACTGTATAGCCCAGGCTACCCTAGCACTTGGGTTTTCTTTTTCTACCTGCAGCACTTGTACTATAGGAATATACCATCAGACTTAGCTATAATTGGGTAGTTTGATTTTATAACTTTAAATGTGTCTCTACCAAACCAAATCATTTGTTTGAAGTCTCTATACTTTATAATGTAACTCTTAAGAAGCTGATCATTCTCTGCAAGTCTCCAAGCGAAGTCACAGTTTACAGTAGACAGTATTCCAAGTTAACCTCAAGCTAGAGATTTGACTGGAAAATGGACTGTAAGCGCTTGATGTAGCAGTGTTTCGAAAGTAAGGCTGAGAAAGGAGTGGTCGACCTGGTGGTAGGGCGCTTGTTCAGGGTGCACAAGGCTTCTGGGCTGGATCCTCAGCATTTGTAAAGATGAGAAACAAGTAAACCCTCCTGTGTCTTTTCAGGTGGCCTCAATCAGTTTGGTCTGACCACCAACATTAGGTTCCGAGGCTGCATCCGATCTCTGAAGCTCACCAAAGGCACAGGCAAGCCACTGGAGATTAATTTTGCCAAGGCTCTGGAACTGAGGGGTGTTCAACCTGTATCATGCCCAGCTACCTGATAAAGATAAGTTCAATCCTGAGAAGAATTCATCAAACAAGTGTATCAAGTTAAATAATATACACGCCTATCATATTAATAAAACTAATGTGTGCATATACATAAGATTCTTTCTGCATTGTGTCAGACAGTGATAATTCAGACCACAGATTGAATTTTAATTCAAGTTCTCTTTCAAGCTTATGATTATTAAACCAATTATTTCATTCTAAATAATTGCATGCTTTGTATGATTTTAAAGATGAAAGGTAACTGACCATAAAATGAATTTGCAACATGCCCTTGAAGTCATCATTTGCAAACAAAATTTAAAAAAAAAATTCATATAATTTATGGATGCAACTTTAAAAAGAGACAACATCTATGAATACTTCTGCCATCCTCTTCCAAGTATTTTTCTTGTTGCCATTGGCTTTGTGTTCAAGCCGCTGAAATGGAGTCGGTTTTGTGTTTGTGATTGAGAGGCAATCAGGACCTCCAGTTCCTGTGTGTACAAAAGCATTTGCCTAATCCAAGTTCATTATTAGAGCATTTAACTGGTGCTACAAGTGAATATCTTTTTATGCCGGAAGTTAATACTATAGATCAGATTCAGGCCATCGAGCTTGATTACTTGATTTTCTTGTTTGATAATGATTTATAGGCTTCGAGAGGAAGCCAGAGCCAGGCTGCAGAATGACAATGAGGCTTACAGCTCCTACTACTGTATTGAGATCGTGGACTCTAGGTTCATGAGAGGGAGTCACAGCCTACACTCAGATGGAGAGAAAGCCTGCTGAAAGGCATTTGTATTTATCAGGAGACAATCCACCGGAAACTTCAAAGACATTTCCCCCTTGAATCTTTCTGAGATATAGTCTGACCTCACAAATTCATCTCCCATCCAAAAAAGTCTGTTTTGTGTGCGTGTGTGTGTGTGTGTGTGTGTGTGTGTGTGTGTGTGTGAACCAAGATGAGCCAGGATTCTATTCATCAAGTTCAAAAGGAAACATTTCAATCACCTCCTTCAGAAAAAAAAAATTATTGTGATTTAATCATTCAGAACAAGTAAAAGATTGATTCTCACCTTTCCTAATGATGTAACCCTTTAATGTAGTTCCTCATACTATGGTGACTCCCCCATCATAAAATTATTTTCATTGCTATTTCATAACTGCAACTTTGCTACTATTATGAATCATAATGTAAATATCTGATATGCAGGATATCTGATATACCACCCCCATGAATGGGTCCTTTGACTCCCAGAGGGGTTACAACCTGTTGGGAAAAAGAAGCTGGGGATCCCAGGGTTCCTCCCGCCATGCTGTGGGTAGTCGACTGGGAACGCTCTGGGTTCCTCCAGCTGGAAGTTGGGCCCTGCTATTCATTAGCTAAAAGCCTCTCCCTGGCTCCTCATGGTTCCTCATGGCGGCGCGGCCCCAACACACGAGGAAGCCCTTGGGTTTCCAAAACTGGTTTATTCACATGGCGGATGGTGGATGGATCTGGATGCATACCCCCATAAACCCAGGATTGACCTGAGTTAAAAGGGGAGGGGAGAAGGGAGGAGGGGCTGGGGAGGAATGTTTAATGGCTCCACCTCTGGCCTTCAGGTACCTCATTAGTATGTAAATCTCTCTAGGGCCTGTTCACACCCTCCACCTGTGTATGTGACTGAAGGGTGGAGGTGGAGTGGAGATTAGACCTCGTGTTAGTCCCAACAACAACCCATAGGTTTAGAACCACTGATATAAAAGACCAGGAAACTTGCCTCATTATAGAACATGGAGCTCCAGGAGAGTAAACTCCTCTGTTGGTGTTATCCACCTGAGCAATGAAGGTGCTGTTTTCTTTTTTGTTTCTTTGTTTTTTGTTTTTTGTTTTTTTGAGACAGGGTTTCACTGTGTAACCCTGGCTGTCCTGGAACTCACTCTGTAGACCAGACTGGCCTCAAACTCAGAAATCCACCTGCCTCTGCCTCCCAAGTGCTGGGATTAAAGGCATGCGCCACCACTGCCTGGTGAAGATGCTGTTTTCTTAACTGGGGTGGTGAGTGCACACTACACATTTCACCATTAGCCAGTTTCTCTGTAATGTTTATCTACATGTCCTCATTCCATTGAAAATGATTATCAACCTAAGCTAAGGTTTGAAAGCTATTTCCTAGGGAATTTGAAAGAAAAAAAAAAACTTGTCAGATACAGCAGTTTTGATTTGGTCTAGAACAGGGTGGTTTTTAGAATCCTTCCCAGAAAGATCATTATTATTATTTAAAAAAAAATCCATGAACTGTGCCAACTGAGTTTTATAGTCATTTGAAATTTCTACTTGGTTATTTTCAAACACATAAAAAAACTTACATTGAATCTAGTTGCTTCTTAATCAGCCTTTAAGCTATTAAACTACCTAAAATTCAATGTATGTTGAAAAGGTAACTATTCCTTCTTCAGTGAACCTTGACATAAATTATGGGATTTATTCTGGATATTGAGATAAACACAAATAAAGATGCCTTAAAAAAAAAAAAAAAAAAAACAACCCTTTCCCTCAAGTTCTGCTCAAAATGATACATAAATTTCAAAGCCAAGGTACGCGACTGACACTCCTATCCTAGGTATGTACCAGTGAAGTCAATTCTAGATAAGTGCCCGGGAAGGGAAAGGTTCCAAGTTGCCTCTGAGATGAATGTAGTACCTTCAATTCCAGCCAGACATCAAACAAAAAGTTTGCCTGTACCAATTAAGCAGTGATCCTGAGTAGGATCCTCTCATACCCACAAACCCCAGTTCACGACTGAGTCTAGTGTATGACTGAGACCGAAAGCTCAAGTCTCTTGCAGCCTCCATATTTCACTGGGGGGAACTAAAGGGCAGTCTGAAGTGCGGTGATGAGCTACAAGTTCCACAGTAGTACAATTTTCCAAGATGGTCTCAGAAAACTAGCTGTGAGGACAGAATTCAGTCTATCAGACTTTGGCTAGATTTCTGTCATCAGAAGTTTGTATGGCAGGGTTAGACCGACGACTGCCTCAACAGAGCTTATCAAGATTTTAAAATCAAAAATAAGTCTTATGAAAGGCAGAAGTTTCTCCGTATACTTAGTTTCCCACCTCAAACATTAACTTTTATCCTGCAATATGTTACATTTGTTTCAGTCAATCCTTCTCAGTGATCCCCCCCCCCCCCCCCCCCCCCCCCCGCCTCCTGTCACTGTGGCAATCACAGACAAAGCTGAATAGTTTTCATTTACTTTCCAAATACTTGCTCCTACTGGGTTGTTAGCCTTTCTTTTTGAAAAGATGCTTAGAATTTTTTAAAAGCATTATGAGGGTGTTTTATGGGGGTTACCATGGTAAATGTCACCAAGAATGGAAAAAAAAAAAAAAGAGAGAAGAGAGCAGACAGATCTCAACCCAAAGTCACCAGAACACTGACAAATACAGCTTCAATTAGCAGTTGTAAAAATCTTAAGTATGGTCTCCTGCTTCCACTTAGTCTATTGTCTCTGACTACAAAAGCCTTATAGATTTTCTACTTCACAGAAGAAAAGACAATTTTAACAAATTGAACCCTTCTGATTTATGACAAATCTACTGGTTTTATTTATATAAAAACTGAGAAATATTATTAACACAAATTCAAAACTGTAAATTTTTGCAAGTGAGGAGTCGCTTTTACAACCACCTGCAATTTTATCACTGATTTTATGTCCTCACGTTATTTTAATTACCTTGTTGTGGGTCATCTCCAAAATTAACCATATTCAGAGCTGGAAGTTAGGACTGCACATGGATTTTGTGAGAACACAGCCCACTCCTAATACCCTCCTATCAGTAACAGGCACTGCTGATGTCACACTGCTGGTAAAACTTGCTTATCTTGCTTTGATTATTTTTTCCTGTTTAGTCAACAGGGATATGCACACTTACAAAAGGGAGTTTCCTCGTTTGCCTCAGTGAAATTAGGGCAGACATCAGGTCCAAAAGGCACCTGGAGAGAAAGGCTGCTTGGCCTGGATGCTGAACTCAGGTGTTATTTTTGAATCTGGATAGTAGTTAAGACTTGATGCTCAACATCTGAACCAGTTACCTAACTGTGTGTGACCTCTGTGTCCATAACTGATGGGAGGGTATTAGGAGTAGGCTGTGTCCTTACAAAATCCATGTGCAGTCCTGTCCTCCAGCTCTGAATATGGTTAATTTTGGAGATGGAACCTACAACAAGGTAATTAAAGCAATGTGAGGACATAAAATTATTCCAGTAACTAATGAGACCCTAAAAGAAGAAACTGGAGGAAAAACAGCCGCTTACAAAGTAAAGAAGTCTTGAGTAGAGATCCCAACCCCATGCACTGACACCTTGAACTTGGATATTCAGTATACAGAAATGTGAGAAAATTTTATGTTGTTTATACTACCCAGTCTGTAGTGTTTTGTTCACTGTTTTAAGCAAACTGTCTTAGTTAGGGTTTTATTACTGAGAAGAGACACCATGACCATAGCAAATCTTATAAAGGAAAATATTTAATTGGAGCTGGCTTACAGTTTCAGAGGTTTAGTCCATTATCATCATGATAGGAAGCATGGCAAGATCCAGGCAGACTTGGGGCTGAAGAAGGAGCTGCGGTTCTACATCTTGATTTGCAGGTAGCAAAAGGGGACTGTGTGCCACACTGAGCATGGTTTAAACATAGGGGACCTCAAAGTCTGCCCCCACATTGATACACTTCCTTCAACAAAGCCACACCTAATCTAACAAGGCCATACCTCCTAATAATGCCACTCGATATCAGCCAAGCATTCAGCCAAGCATCCACACACATGAATCTACTGGAGTCATTCCTATTCAAACCACCATACAAACTAACACAAAGAACTTCTTCATTAATGTATAAATAATATGTTTTTAATTTAACACCCAATCATCAATGTATTTCAGTTTCTTGAATAGGTGCATTAGAGAAATTAATTATTTTGAAATTGACTATTGTCCTTTGTGTTATGATCAGAAAAAGTTCCATCTTTAAAAGTAAAAAGTTTGGGTTCTCTACCTGAACAATGAAAATAGAGCCATATATGTGGATCCATATCCAGGGTGAATATAGATCATCCTGCACAAAACTTAAGTCAAACTGGGTTTAAAACCTTACATTTAGAAATACTGAAACAGATATGAGACAATAAATCAGGATTTAGGTATAGGCAAAAAACTCTGAATAGATGTTTAACATCAAAGTAAATAGCCATAAGAATTGGCAAGCAGGATTACATGGAATTGAAAAGCTTCTACACAGAAAAAAAATAGCAAAAGTGAACAGACGCACTACAAAATGGGAGGAAATCTTTGCCGTCTATGCTTCAGATAAAAGGTTCATATCTAGACTATATAAAGAACTACAAAAAGTAAACACTAAAGCCATACAAAATGTCCAATGAATGACCCAATTAACTGAACAGAAAGTTTTCAAAAGAAGAAAAGGCCAGTAAATATTTTGAAAAATGTTCAATGTCTTTAGCTATCAGAAAAATGTAAATTAAACCTACTTTGAAATTTCACCTCATCTCAGTCAGAACGACTATCATCAAGAACACAAGGGAGCCGTTCTCCTCCAATTCCACTGCCCAGTCGTATCCTCAGTCCTGTAAGAGAGTCTTGCTGTGGCCTCCCCTTCTCTCTGAAGCCATTCCCAGCAGATCACTCAGATCTCCTGCAATATTCTGTACCATTCCATTCCCTCTTCTCGGCTGCCAACTCCCGCAGGCACTCCCTCGAACCCCACTGGCCATGTTGACCAGGGAATCAGGTAATTGTTACACTCCCTCATGTCCTCTAATTCCCATCTTTTCCCAGCTCTGTAGCAGGCCACCTGATGTCGCCTCTGTTTCCTCTCTGTCACCATTGCCAGGGGACTACACAGATCCTGGTGGCATAACCTGTTTTCCTCCCTCCTGTGGATCCCCTGAGATACCATCTTCTAACTCATATCCACTACTAACTTTCAGCTTCCAATACTTAGAAACATGTTCTACCTGGGACATCCAGTGACCACAACTGAAAAGATGTCAAAAGTATTCCGTACCAAGCAACACACTCTCCTAAGAACCAGAGAGGTCAACAGAAACCAGAAATGGAACACCCATAGAAGACAAAGAAGACCAGATATCACCACCTAGAATTAAAACCAACCAATCACAACCTAGATCCACAGCTGTTAACATAACAACACAATAACAGTCAGGAAAATATGTCACCACTAGAGCCAGGCAAGCCCTAAGTAGGTCCTAAGATATATGAAATAGCTGAAGCACAAGACAAAGACTTCAAAGTAAATATTATGAATTTGCTCAAGGACTTTAAAGAGAATATAAATAACTTCATTAATGAAAATACAGTGCAATGAAATGAAGAGTACAATTCAAAACATGAAAATAGAAGCATAATCACTAAAGATAACACAAACTGAAGGAAAATCAAAGTGAAAATCATAGCAACTCAAATTCAAAGACAATCCTCAGCAGCAGAATATGAAAATGGAAGAAAGAATCACAGACATTAGAGACAAAATAGAAAAAAATAGATATATCAGTCAAAGAAAATGCTATTATAAAAAAAAATCCAGTACGAAGCATGCAGGAAATTTGGAACAATCTAAAAAGAACAACTCTAATAAAAAAGGAATATAGGGAAAAGAAACTTAAGTAAGAAAATATTTAAGAACAAAAACAAACAGACAAAAACACAAGAAGCATAGAGAACAAGAAATAAACGGGACCAGATAAGAAATTCCCCACAGCACATAATAACACTAAACATACACAGCAAAGGAATGACATTAAAAGCTGCAAGGGAATAAGACAATGTAATATAAAATGGTAGACCTCTGATAACAGGATAATGTGTGATTTCTCAACGAAGATTCTAAAAGCCTGAAAAGCTTGGATGGATGTTCTACAAATTAAGAGACCACAGAGGTCAGGCCAGACTACTATAGTCAGCAATCCTTTGAATCACAGCAGATGAAGAGAATAAGACATTCCATGATTTTTTTTAAAAAATTGAAACAGTATCTTTCTGTAAATCTAGTCCCAAAGAAGGAACTAGAGAGAAAACATCAACTTGAAGAGGTTAATGATGAAGACACAAGAAATAAATATTCTCAGAAGAACAAATCAATGGGGTGGGGGGCTAACAACCTGCATCCTAACAATAAAATAACAGAAAGCAGCAGATACTGCTCATTTGAAACACTAAACATCAATGAGCTTAATTCCACCATAAAGACACAAACTAACAAAATGAATGCATAAACAGGATTCATCCTTCAAATGACTCAAAGAAACACATTTTAACATTAAGGATAAACATCATTCCAAGGTAAAAGGATGGAAAAAATATTCCAAGCAAATGGACCTTAGAAGCAAGCTGGTATAGCCTTTGTAGTATCTACCAAAATAGACTTCAAACCAAAACTAATCAGAAAGAACGTCTAGGGGAATAACTATCACTGACTTCAAGCTGTATTGCAGAGCAATAGTGATAAAAACTGCATGGTATATGGTACAGAGGAAGGCAAAGGCAGGAAGACCAATGGAATAGAATTGAAGACCCAGAAATGAACCCACACACCTATGGTCACTTGATCTTTGACAAAGGAGCTAAACCCATTCAGTGGAAAAAAGACAGCATTTTCAACAAATGGTGCTGGTTCAACTGGCAGTCATCATGTTCAAGAATGCAAATCAATCCAGTCTTATCTCCATGTACAAAGCTCAAGTCCAAGTGGGTCAAGGACCTCCACATAAAACCAGATACATTGAAACTAATAGAAAAGAAAGTGGAGAAGAGCCACATGGACACAGGGGAAATTTTCCTGAACAGAATATCAATGGCTTATGCTCTAAGATCAATAATCTACAAATGGGACCTCATGGAGCTTCAAAGCTTCTGTAAGGCAAAGGACACTGTCAATATGACACTATGGCAACCAAAAGATTAGGGGAAAATCGGTTCTAACCTTACATCCAATAGAGGGATAAATATATATATATATCCCCATTTTGACCCTCATTTGGGCCTTGTGGACAAACCCAACCCTGGCTCAAGTTTCTACAGCCTTGTGGGAGAGCCAAAGCCTGGCTCGAGTTTGAGACCTGTCTTAGTCACTTCCATACCAGGGTGACTCAACAGGACCTGTTTGGCCCTGCCTCTGCTCAACTGTTGCTGACATAGAGCTTTGCCATTGGACCTGTCAGTCACCCCATACCCTCTGTCACACTTCCTGGCCCCCTCTGTCATCTCACCCCAACAAAACCCCTCCTTCCTGTGCTCCAAGTTTATATAAACAAGAGGTTGTTACATTAAAGTTGAGTTCCTGCTTCGACAAGACTCCCGGCTGGTTGTGTTTCTTTGGGCCTCTGACACTCACCAACCCACTCAGCTCTGGAGAGACCATGACCTCTCTCTCCTCTCACGTGGACCTGCCAGTTTTAAGGAGACAACATATACAAAGAACTCCAAAAGGTAGACTCCAGAGAACCAAATAACCCTATTAAAAAATGGGGTATAGATCTAAACAAAGAATTCTCAACTGAGGAATACTGACTGCCTGAGAAGTACCTAAAGAAATGTTCAACATCCTTAGTCATCAGGGAAATGCAAATCACCTGAAATTATACATCACACCAATCAGAATGGCTAAGATCAATAACTCAGATGACAGCAGATTCTTTTGAGGATGTGGAGGAAGAGGAACACTCTCCATTGCTGGTGAGATTGTGAGCTGGTACAACCACTCTGGAAATCAGTCTGGGTTGATTGAATTCCAATTAATCCTCAGAAAATTGAAAATAGTTCTACTTGAGGACCCAGCTATACCACTCCTGGGCATATACCCAAAAGAATCCCCAACATATAACAAGAACACATGCTCCACTATGTTCATAGCAGCCTTATTTGTAACAGCCAGAAGCTGGAAAGAACCCAGATGTCCTTCAACAGAGGAATGGATACAGAAAATGTGGTACATTTACACAATGGAGTACTACCCAGATATTAAAAACAATGACTTTATGAAATTCACAGGCATATGGATTAAAAAATAACCATCCTGAGTGAGGTACCACAGTCACAAAAAACCACACATGGTATACTCTCTGATAAGTGGATATTAGCCAAAAACAAAACAAACAAAAAAAAAGTCTCAGAATACACATATACATATGATACAACTCATAGACCATATGAAACCCAAGAAGACCAAAGTGTGGATGCTTCAGTTCTTCTTAGAAGGGGGAAAATACTCAGGGGGGGAATATGAAGACAAAATGTGGAGCAAAGACTGAAAGAAAGGCCATCCAGAGACTGCCCCACCTGGGGATCCATCCCATATACAGACACCAAACCCAGACTCTATTGCAGATGCCAAGAAGTTCTTGGTGACAGGATCCTGATATAGCTGTCTCTTGAGAGGCTCTTTGAGAACCTGACAAATGCAGAGGCAGATGCTCAAAGCCATCCTTTAGACTGAGCATGGAGTCTTTAACTCCCATGGAGGAGTTAAAGAAAGGACTGAAGGAGTTGAAAGAGTTTGCAACCCATAGGAATAATAACAATATCAATTAACCAGACCTTCCCCACCAGACTCCCAGGGACTAAAACACCAACCAAAGAGTATACATGGAGGGACCCATGGCTCCAGCCATATATGTTAGCAGAGGATGGTCTTGTCTAACGAACATCAACAGGAGGAGAGACCTTTGTCTTGGGATGGCTCGATGCCCCAGTGTAGGAGAATGCCAGGGTGAAGATTTGGGAGGGAGGATGGGATGGAGGTTTCCAGAGGAGAAACCAGAAAAGAAGATAATATTTGAAATGTAAATACATAAAATATCCAATGATAAAAATAAAAAAAGAAACGAAAGAGGACACCACATACGCATTAATGGAAAAATCCTCCATGAGGATATTACAATTCCTAACATCTATGCACCAAGCACAAGGGCACCCAAGTTTGTGAAAGAAACACGGCTATAGCTTACATCACATACTGCCCCTCACACAGTGATGGTGGGAGACTTCAATAGCAACTACCCCATTCTCACCAACAGATAGGTCATCAAGACAAAGCTAAACAGAGAAATGCTAGAGTAAATGATGTCATAAATCAAATGGACCAAACAGATATTTACAGAACATTTCACCCAAATACAAAAGAATATACCTTCTTAGCAGCTCATGGAATCTTCCCCAAAATTAATCACACACTTGGACACAAAGAAAGTCTCAACAAACACAAGAAAATCGATTACATCCTACCTAATCATCAATGGATTAAACCTAGATATCAACAACAACAGAAACAACAGAAAGTTTACAATCCCAGGAAAATTCAACAACTCACTACTGAATAAAAATGGGCCAAGACGGAAATTAAAGAAATTAAAAGGTTTTCTAGATAAATGAAAATGAATACACAGCATACCCAAACTTATGGAACACAATGAAGATGGTTCTAAGAGGCAAGTAAATAGCTCTAAGTGCCTATGTTAATAAACAAACAAACAAACAAATCTTGCATTAGTAATTTAACATCACATCTGAAAGTTCTAAAACCAAAAGAAGTAATCACCACAAAAGGAGTAGACTGAAAAAAATAATAAACTATAAAGAAACAAAATAAACAATAAAAATAGCAATGAAACAAAGAGTTGGTTCTTTCAGAAAATCAGTAAGATTGACAAACCTTTAGTCAAATAACAAAAAGAGGTGGAGGTGGGGGGAAGGAGGGAGTAGGTGAGAGAGAAAAAAGAAAGAACAAAAGAAAGGAAGAAAGAAATAATAAAAGACAGACAGACAGACAGACAAAAAGAAAGGAAGAGAATCTGAATTTACAAAACTAGAGACGAAATGTGGGCATAACAACAGATATTAAGGAAATTCAGATAATCATAAGGACATATTTTAAAAACCTATACTCCACCAAATTGAAAAATCTAAAAGAAATTCATAGTTTTCTCAATGTATATCACCTACCAAATTAAAAAACTAGATCAGATGAGCAATTTAAATATACCTATAATAACAGACCTAGTAAATAGGAACAGTAATTAAAAATCTACCAACCAAAACAAAAACACAAACAAACAGACACCCAGGGCCAGATGGTTTTAGTGCAAAATTTTACCACACATTCATGCCAATACTCCTCAAGTTACTCCACAAAATAGAAACAGAAACATTGCCCAATATTTTTGAGACCTAAAATACATAAAGAACCCACATACACAAAAAAGAGAGAATTTTTTTCAAAATTTACAAATGTAAAATTCTCAATAAAACACTTGCAAAACAAATCCAAGAACACAACAAAAAGACCATGTTCAAGGGGCTTCATCCTAGAAATGCAGGGATGTTCAACCTTCGTAAATTAATGAATGAAACCTACCATGAAGCAGACTGAAAGACAAAAATCACACGATCATCTCATTAGATGGAGAATAGTTATTTGACAAAATCTAACACCCCTTCATATGAATGTCCGGGAGAGACTAGGGATACAAGGAACATACCTCAAGATAACAGAGGTGATTTACAGCAAGCTCACAGCCTACGTTAACATAAATACAGAGAAAGTCAAAGGATTCCCAGTAAAACAGGATCAAGACATGGTTGTCCACCCTCCTTATGTCTCGTCAGTATAAGACTTGAAGTCTTAACCAGAGCAATAAGACAACCGAAGGAGATCAAGGAGGTACAAATAGGGAGTAAAGAAGTCAAAGCATCTCTAACTGTACAGGATGTGATTGGATATGTAAATGACTGTGAAAGTTCCACAGAGAATCTCCTACCATTGGTAAACATTTTTAACAAAGTCTCTGGATACAAAATTAGCACAAAAAGTCAGTGCTATTTCTATATACAAATATGAAAAACGGGAAAAAACAATCAGAGGAAGAATACTGTTCATAATAGCCTCAAAAAAAATATCACGGTATCTCTAACCAAGCAAGTGAAAAGACTTGTATGATTAACAACTTTAAGACATTGAAGAAAGAAATTGAAGAAGATATCAGAAGTTGAAAATATCTCCCATGCTCATGGATCAGTAGATTAACATAGTGAAAATGACAATCTTACCGAAAGCAGTCTACAAATTCAATATGATCCCCATCAAAATTCAAATATAATTCTTTTTCACAGAACTGGAAAGGATAATTTTCAGCTTCATATGGAAATACACATACACACAAATGGACACACATGGACACACAAATGGACACACATGGACACACAAATGGACACACAAAGAAATCATCTAGAACATATCGGGTTTTCATCACCCTTGAATGAAAATCGTACTCCAGAGCTAGAGTAATAAGAATAATATAATATTGGCATGAAAATAGACATATTGATCAGTGAAATAGGACCGAAACCTCTAAATAAGTCCTCACCCCTGTGGACAAGTGGTTTTTTAAATAGAGAAAAACACACACACGGGAAGAGGTAACTAAACACATCTTTGATAAAGAATGTGGTTCAAAGTAGATCACTGCATGTAGAAGAATGAAAATGGACCCATACTTAGTCATGGTTCCCAAAACTCAACTTCAAATGGATCAAAGACCTCAGCATAAGGCGAATAAAAAAGGCAGTATGGGAAATATCCTTGAACTCATTGACACAAGAAAAGACTTTCTTGACAGAACACCATTAGCATAGGCACTAGAAAGAACAGCTAGTAAACGGGACCTCAGGAAACTTAAAAGCTTCAGTCTGGCAAAGGACATCGTCCTTCAGAGTGACAGGTTGCAGACTGGGAAAAAGACTTTAACAGCTCTACATCTGATAGAACATCCATTTATAAACAATGTAAAAAAAATGGATGTTAAGAAAATATATAACCAGGTTTTAAAAAAAATGAAGTTAAACAGATCTAAACAGAATCCTAAAGAGTTGAAGTCCTAAAAAGCTGAGAAATACTAAATGTTCAACATCCTTAGTCATCAGGGAAATGCAGTCAAAATTACTTTGAGATACATCTTACACTAGTCAGAATAGCCACGATCGATAAAACAAATGACCACTCATACTGAGGAAGATGCAGAGTGAGGCGAACGCTCATTCATTCCTGCTGGGATTGAAGACTTGTACTATGGAAACCATTGTGTCAGTTTCACAGGAAGACGAGAATTAATTTACCTCAAAATGCAGCTCGACCACTCCTGGACATATACTAAAGATTGTTTCATTGTTCCTTCCCAAATAGTTCCAGTAACTGGGGACCAAACATTCAAACACATAAGCCTAACAAGTCCCGTCTCATTCAAACTACTACATGCTACTCCCTGGCCCCTGTAGGCTTGTAGTCAAGTCATCTCATAATGCTAAATCCATTCAGTCCAACTTCAAAAGTTCTCACACTCTTTCACAGTCTCAACACTGTTTTAAAGGCCCAAAGTCTCTTCTCAGACTCAAGGCACTTTCTTAATTGAAACGCTGTTGTGAGCACTTCCCCTAGATTGCCAGTTGGTTCTGACAGGAGGTGCCCTTGGGGTAGACAATAATGCAATGAGCAGCCGTCAGACTGGTTTTCTAATGTTTAATTCCACACTTGGGGTCAAACACAACTCTTGTGGTTGAGGAGAGGACCTCCTCTTCCACTGTCACACACAGACAAAAGAATGTAACTGCTGTGGCTAATATCCCTAACAGAAGGATAGATAACATGTCATTACAAGACCTGACTGGCGCGTCTCAGGCTCTGTCTCAGGCTCAGGCTCCGGAGTCTCGGGATCACCTCTTTGCATTCAGCGAGTCTTGCTCCCTGGTCTCTGGGCCGACAGATTATCAGTTGGTGGTTTGTGTCTCATTCGTTCGCTCATCAGGCTGAGTGGAGTCCAGACCAGACCGGCGTGGAGTTCACAGGCAGGTCATTATGGGCTGACTTTCCTTCCCTGGTCAGGGTTTTTATGCTCTATCCTACTCTTATCCATCCTTAACACTTTACTGCAAACTTAGTCACACTTAGTCTACGAGCAGGGCTCCTCTGCTGGTTATCTCCTCCCAGCCTTGGCTGGTCTGGTCTTATCTCTTAGCCTGCTGTCAGCTTCTTCTCCTAGCCTTGGCTGTCAGCTGCTTCTCCTAGCTTGGCTGTCAGCTGCTTCTCCTAGCCTCAGCTGTCAGCTGCTTCTCCTAACTTGGCTGTCAGCAGCCGCCTTACATGTTCACTACAAACGCCCTATGAAATCAAACCCAAGAAGCAGATCACCTGCATCCAACATACGAAAGCACAGAATATACATTACCATTGAAAAGATAGGGAAGAGGAGCATAGTGAGGTAATATTGAACCGAAACAGGATGGGGACTTAGCAGGGAAACCTGCAAATTTTACAGCTCTCTATCCAATGTCCAAGGTCTTAGATGCTTTCCCCATCTCCCAGTCCTTCTAGCTTTGTTGACTGCAATGCACTTCTCTACTGGTTTTGTTCTGCAACCCTATAGCTCTCCTTGATAAGCATCCCATAGCTTTGTCATTCCCAATATCTTGAGCTCTCCAAAGCAATCCAAGCTTCACCTTCACACTTCACACAACGGCTTCTTTAGACCTCCATGTAGGAACTCCCTTGCCATATACCTGGCTTTGGCAAATTTCCTTAACCTCAGAAGATACAGCAACCCCTTTCTTGTATCCTCCTTGACTCTAAATCCAGAACCACAAAGCTGCCAACTTTGGTTGGCTGGGACTGGAACCTTGTCCCTCCTTAAATCACAGTTGCTTCGTCTTTTTGTTGTTGATGGTTCCCAAACTGCCTAAACTTTCCTTTAATTCCTTTTCACAAGTTGGAAGCTTAGCTGGGTGGGGCCTTAACCAAACTGTACCATGCCCTTTATTCCATTTAGCATCAGGTCTTTCTTTAAATCTCTTATCTTCTTGAGTACAAGACTTGGCTCCAACATAACATATCCTAGTGTCCATTTGTCTTTCTCTTTGTCTCACTTGTGCCTTTTCATTGTAAGTTTGCATATGAATGATCTCTAATAACCACATGACACAGTCTATATGAGGCTGCCTGGGAATCTCCTCTGTCAATGACATTTACCAAAAAATAAATCTCAATTTTAGCCTCAGGCAGTTTTTTAGGACAGGGCAAACTGAGCCGCATTGTTTACCAAAATGTCAGAATACTTTCAAGGCCACTTACTAATATTCTTTCCTTCTGAAGCGTCTTTTGCTAGGGTTCCACAGTCCATATTGCACTCAGTGCTACAGTTGTCCATGGCTTACTAAAGAAGCCCTTCAAGACCTGCTTAAACTGTTTGACTCTTGCTCATTTAAAATCCCAAAGTCTTCCAGATTTTTCCAATCAACAGTACAATCATGCCTGCTATAGCAATACCCCATCTCCCAACCAACTATGTCTAAGTTAATATTCTGTTGCTGTGAAGAGACACCATTATTAAGGAAACTCTCATTTAAAAAAAACTCACTTAATTGGGGGCTTGGTTACAGTTTCAT
This sequence comes from Arvicanthis niloticus, assembly GCF_011762505.2. NCBI lineage: Eukaryota > Metazoa > Chordata > Mammalia > Rodentia > Muridae > Arvicanthis > Arvicanthis niloticus. The sequence goes on from NC_133438.1 coordinate 17,084,883, forward strand.
GGTGTTAGCCATGATGACCATGGCAGGGAGCATGGCAGCAGGCAGGCACATGAGTCTCAAAGCTTACATCTAGATCAGCAGGCAAACAGAGAGAAAGGCTTGGTATGGCATGGGATTTGAAACCTCAAAGTACACTCTCAATGACAAGGTCATACCTCCTAATCCTTCCCAAACAATACTACTAACTAGGGATCAAGCATTCAACCATATGACCATTTTCATTTGGGCATGTACCCAAAGGACTCTGTTCCCTACTACAGAGAAATCTTCACACGAGGAATGGAATCAGTCTGTCTGCCATCAACAAATGAACAGAAAATTAAAATGTAGTATACATACCCAGTAGAATTTTACTCACATATGAAGAAAATGAAGTTCGTATACCAGTAAACCTAGTATTAAGCAAGGCAACCCAGGCTCTGAAAAACAAGTTAGCCCCATTTTCTTCCATATGTGGATCCAGCTTCAAATGGTTACATATATGTATCTAGGTGACAGTAAACTGGGCAGAGTCCGGGAATCTATAAAAGGCCCCACAAAACAGATGAGGCTTGAAGAGAGAGAGGCGAGGAAGCCCACAGAGCACATAAGGTCTTACTGTGAGGTAAAAAGCCACAGTGGAAAATAGAAAGGCAGGGAGATGGCTTGGGGCAACAGAACACATTGACAGTTCTAAGAGAACCAGGCAAATGAAGTATGCATGAAATTGTTTGTAGGATAACTTAAAAGTAAATAATAAAGTAACAAAATATTCACATTTTCAAATGTGGGCTGCTTTGCTTTTGAAATAAAGTTTCACTCCATAAATTGGCCTGATCTAAATGGAATTCATTCTATAGCATAGACTGGCCTTGAACTCATGGCAATCCTCTGCCTCAGCCTATTAAACTACAGCATATTTAAATCAAGGGTTTTTTGTATGATTATAGAGAATATTGGACATAGGTACATAGAATTGTAAATATAAATCAGGGACCCAATGCTAAGCATAATAAGAATTTCTTGAGCTGTAAAGAGGACTTTCTCAAGACCTGGTCTGAATACATGGGTTTAAAAAAGTAATCATTAACTCTTTGACACATCCAAGTGCCTAGGTATATATGAACTCCATGTTCTCCTGAAGTTCAGTGCCTCTGTGGGAAACACCTGAAAAGGTAAGAGACAGGATTAGTGACCATACTAAAAAGTGACCACTGATAACTTCAGAGGGTGCACTGCTGTTTCCTGAAGAAATCCCCATGGAGTGTAAGAAAGTAAGGGTTAGAACTCTGACATCTGAAAGAGTACTCATCAGAGAGTCCTGAAAGGTATGAGAAGCAGTCTTTTGTGGAAAAGAAAACAGAATTTATATTTAAACTTGGCAAATAGCAACTATGTACCAGGTATTTAAGGGCATGGTACTATGGACAGGTAGGTGGAGAGTCTGGAGGTCAAGAGAGAGATTCAAACTATCCACATAGTCATCAAGCAGCATCAGGATTTCAATCCAGGACTGGGTGTAACCCCCAAGGAGTGAGTATGGAGGACACAAATACTACGAGCATTAAGACAGAAGTATCAGAAAACGGTGCACAGTCTGAAAGTAGGTCCATGAAATTTCCCCTGAGTTATTGCAGAACTTCGCTGGACAAGTGACTTCCAGCTTTTGCCTAGCAGATACAAGTAGGTAAACCAGATAACAGGAAGGTTGCAACAGCCTGTATTTTACTGAATAACCTTGTTCTCATATTTCATCACAAAATTAAATGCATGTACATGGACATTCTACCAAGCTCTGAGACCTTTAAAAATTACTGTTCCCCTCATTAGTTAATGAGTTAAAAATCACTGGTGTTTTTACATTACATTTTTCAAACAGTTATAAAGGTTCATCTTCACAAACCATACTTTAACAAAGAAGAAAGGGAAAGAAAATAACAGACTGAATTTGCTCAGGTTAATTCAAAATAAACAACAGTTCACACAATTTACTTATGTATGATTGAATTTTCTGAACCCCTCTAACCTTTTGTTTCCATTACTGAATTTCTTGTGAAGTAAATATTATTTTTAGAAGCTACTTTAATGTATTTTTTTAAGCTCAGAGAAAGACCTATAGCTTTTTATATTCTCTCTCATCTTTTGGCTTTAACTTTTACAGAAAGAGAAAGTGAGGGAAAGAGAGAGAGAGAAAGATAGAGACAAAGTATTCAGATCTAGTCTTATCTTTGGGTAATATAATTGGAGAGAGAAAACAGTTATCTGTAGCAAAATAGGTTTTCTTTTTCTTTCTTTTCTCTTTCCTCTTTTCTCTATTTCTTTTCTCTTTTTTGTTTTCCTTCCTTTCTTTGTCTCTCTCTGTCTCTCGTCTCTCTTGCTTCCTTCCCTTTCTTTCTTTCTTTCTTTCTTTCTTTCTTTCTTTCTTTCTTTCTTTCTTTCTTTCTTTCTTTCTTTCTTTCTTTCTTTCTTTCTGAGGTGTAACCCACTACCCAACCTAGATATATCAACCATCCTTGACTGGTGGAGACACACGAACCTCTGCCTCCCTGTCTCCCCTCTCTTTCTCTCTTTCATCACCTAGCTTCTCCTCTCCTCCTTCTCCTCCTCTCCTTACTCCTTTTCTTTCTCTCAGTACTCCTCCCACCTTAGCTCCTCCTACATATCACTCTTCCTGTTAAAATAAAACTTTTCTCTCAAAATACAATTAGAGCATAATTATGCCAATTTGTACCAGTGAGGTACAAGATAGTCCTAATACCCAGTCCATCATTTTGTTGACTAACCAGAACCTCTGTCATCTATCCTAACTAAAACACTTAGTTCTGAACCTGGCTTTTTCCTTGGCTTTAGAATGAATGTCAGCTGAAAACCATCCTCTCAAATCTTTTCTCTCAAGGTAAATAGCCAGGATTGGCTGAGACTATAAGTTTTCAACCCCGTCAGAAATCTAGAATGACTGAGTTAACTGAGATTATGGGAAGCACAAAGCATAGCTTCTAAACCTTAGCCAATTTATAGAGACCTCTGAATACCTGGACACTCCCTATACTACAAAACGTTGGCACATCTGTTCTTCCACCTTCTGGCCCAGGATCATCTGACAGACCTAGTGATGCAGAATTATTAAGGGCTGATTACTCTGTCTAGGCAGATATAATCAGTCGACTATTCTGCAAGTATGTCCTTTTCTGGACAGTAATTTGTCTGTAGATGGAAAGAGGCAATTCTTGTCTAGTGGCTGTCTCACCACAACTGGAGTAACTCCAAAGATGCTCAATTTCTTCTTAGAATTCAGTACAGGAAGCTTTCAGGAGTAGACATGTCTCTAATCAAAATGAACATTAATACAGAAATGTTTGTCACGTCAATTCTGTGGACTTCTGACGTTTTGAAAACCAACTATCCATGTAAGGTAATCTGGACTGTTGTCTGTTAACTCCACTCAGCTATTTCTAAATAAAACATAGAAAACACCCTAACAATAAACTCCAAGCCATGAATTTACTATAGTCCCTTAACTCACAGGCTAATCATCTCAAATCTGTTTAAAAAAAAGTCTTTGATTAACATATTTAAAAAGTGTATAAATGCAAAAAGGAAAAGGGGGCATGGGATAGGGGTTTTCAAGGGGGGGGGAATGAGGACAGGGGATGGCATCTGAAATGTAAATAAAATATCCAATAAAAAATTTAAAAAATATTTTAGTATGGGAAAATGAGAATGTTCTAAGAGTGGCTGGGGACAAGAACGGAATGATAATTTGAGTCCATTTAGTGAAATTGTATGCTTAACTGTAGCTAATATGAATATTTCTATGTTGTGTATGTTTCATCACAAAATTTTAATTGCAATTTTACTGCAAAAGTAATGCAACTAAAATAGATAAGAGGACTGAAAACAAATTCACAAACACATTTATTTGAAACTTCCCACAAAACAAAATAAAGTGAAGTTGTATAAAAATGGAAAAAAATTCTTTCTTTCTTAATTTCTTTCTCTCTTTCTCTCTCTCTCTTTCTTTCTTTCTTTCTTTCTTTCTTTCTTTCTTTCCTTACTTCCTTCTTTACTTCCTTCTTTCTTTCTTTATTTCTTTATTTCTTTGTTTCTTTCTTTCTTTCTTTCTTTCTTTCTTTATTTCTTTCTTTCTTTCCAGATAGGTTTTCCTATAGTCCAGGCTCCATTCTAGCTTGTCACATAGCCAAGGATGACCTTGGACTTCTGATCCTTTACCCTCCAGCTAAAGAGCTCCAGGACCAGAGAGGCAGGAGCCTCACTCAGTCTTTGGAGTATGGCCAGTGAACGCAGGGCTTTGTACATACCAGGCAAGCAAGAGTTCTAAGAATTCATCTGCCTCTCCATACCCAACATTTATGTTTCTTTACAAAAGTCAGACCTTTGGGTATTCAAAATCTTGGATAACATACAATCACAAAAACAGAATTTTCTAAAGTCATTTTGTAGCTTTCCATTACAGAGAACAATGATTTTTTTAAGTATAAGAATTAGATAATTACAATTATTTATACTTGATTTATTCATGTAACTTGGCTGCCAACATGTTGATGTAGTTAAAGACAAGCTTTCACACAATAGGCAGGAATAAAATATTGCCAGGACCAAAAGGGCTAGCATGATCAAACGATATATGCCATTCTTGATGCTTGGCCAAAATGGAAATACTGACTTCAAGCCATGGATAATTTTATCAACATTATCTGCAGCATCAAAGCTCAGCAGAGCAGCATTTTTTAAATTCACAATCTCACTATGCAAAGTTAAAACATCCAGAGAGGTGTTAGAATTATGCCAAATACACTGCAATGTCTTTAAACTTTTTCCTAATTATAATGACTATCATAGAAAATTTTAGAAGTAACATAACTCTATTGGTATTTGTCATGATACTCAAGATGGCTTCTTATTCTTAAACTCTGAACTTTCTATAATTTGAATAGGATACAGATCATTAATCCAATGTTCCAAATGCCTATCTAAATCCTCTTGTATATTCAACACATTAGTAACATTTTTTGCTAAATGATTAACAAAAGTAGCTGTCTTAACTTCTTGTGTAAAAGCAATTGAAGAAGCAGTGGTGCTAGCATAATGTAGTTAAAGCTGTTATACTAGAAATAATCAAGCCCACTACCCTCTTGCTTCTGCTTCAAACATAACTTACTTCTTCCAGCTCTTGCAAGCTTTTTTTCAGAAAAAAACAGTGTTCCATAATACTCAGGGCAATAAGACAAAATCTGGTTGATAGTCTCCTGTAACAGACATGCCAGGTTTCAACACACTAACACAATTAGAAAGTGTACAATCAATGCAATTTACATTAAATATTGTAGAAGAAACAGAAGTAATTTTAACTTGACAGTTAAAGAGCCTTAACTCATGTACTACCACTTGTTTGAAATCTAGATCCTGTCCCAACTTTATCTCTTGCTAACATAACATCATAGAGAACTGCAGCTAACTTCCATATATGTCTCTGAAAATGTCCAAATCGAGCCTTTCCAGATGTAAACTATTTCCAATATTGTATTGATTTCTTGACCAGCCCATGATTGAATTAAAATAACTGGTCACATTTTAAGAAAAATACAACAGTCATTATAACTTCTCCTTTTGATTCTCCGTCCCACAAGGTCTAAAATCTTGAGGCATGGCAGCTTGTTACATCTGAGATATAGGAAAGCAAAGGTGGTTCCAGCTTCTGGCTATTATAAATAAGGCTGGTATGACATAGGGGAGCATGTGTTCTTGTTATATGTTACAGCATCTTTTGGGTGTATGACCAGGAATGGTATAGCTGGGTCCACAGGTCATACTATGTCCAATTTTCTGAAGAACCAACAAACTGCTTTCTAAAGCGGTTGTACCAGCTTACAATCCCACCAAAAATGGAGGAGTATTTCTCTCTCTACATCTTCACCACCATCTGCTATCACCTGTGTTTTTTATCTTAGTCATTCTGATTAGTGTGAGGTGGCATCTCAGGATTGTTTTGATTTGCATTTCCCTGATGACTAAGGATTTTGAATGTATCTTTAGGTGCTTCTCGACCATTCAAATTTCCTCAATTAAGAATTCTTTGTTTAGTTCTGTACCCCACATTTTAATAGGATTATTTGATTGTCTAGAGTCTAATTTTTTGAGTTTTTTGTATATATTGGATATTAGCCCTCTATCAGATGTAGGATTGGCAAAAATCTTTCCCAATATTTTGGTTGCCATATTGTCATATTGACAGTGTCCTTTGCCTTACAGAAGCTTTGCAATTCCATGAGGTTCCATTTGTAGATTATTGATCTTAGAGCATAAGCCATTGGTATTCTGTTCAGGAAAATTTCCCCTGTGCCCATGTGGCTCTTCTCCACTTTCTTTTCTATTAGTTTCAATGTATCTGGTTTTATGTGGAGGTCCTTGACCCACTTGGACTTGAGCTTTGTACATGGAGATAAGACTGGATTGATTTGCATTCTTAAACATGATGACTGCCAGTTGAACCAGCACCATTTGTTGAAAATGCTGTCTTTTTTCCACTGGATGCTTTTAGCTTCTTCATTAAAGATCAAGTGACCATAGGTATGTGGGTTCATTTCTGGGTCTTCAATTCTATTCCATTGATCTTCCTGACTGTCTCTGTACCAATACCATGCAGTTTTTATCACTATTGCTCTGTATTACAGCATGAGATCCAGGATGGTGATTCCCCCAGAAGTTGTTTTATTATTGAGAATAGTTTTGCTATCCTGGTTTTTTTTTGTTGTTGTTGCTGTTATTCCAAATGAATTTGCAAATTGCTCTTTTTATCTCTATGAAAAATTGAGTTGAAATTTTAATGGGGATTGCATTGAATCTGTAGATTGCTTTTGGCAAAATGTCCATGTTTACTATATTAATCCTGCCAATCCATGAGCATGGGAGATGTTTCCATCTTCTGAGATCTTCTTTGATATTTTTCTTTAGTGACTTGAATTTCTTGTCATACAGAGCTTTCCCTTGCTTGGTTAGAGTCACACCAAGGTATTTTATATTATTTGTGACTATTGTGAATCACACAGACATGAGAGATCACAGCATCTACTGAGATGATCATGTGGAAGTAGAAACAGAAGGAACACTAGGTAATTTGTTTTATGAAGTCACAATTATGCTCATACCTAAACCACACAAAGACCCAACAAAGAAAGAGTCTTCCCATGCTAAAGTATAAAAGGTGTGTGCTTCAGAAATTCGGGGTCCTTCCTCCTGCAAGTGAAGTGACCTCAACGTGTCAGAATAAAATTCCTCTTGCATTTTGCAGTGATCTCTCATGTCTGTGTGATTCTCTCAGAGGGTCTCCAGTAAACTTAGGCTCTGCTTGCTAGAGTCTTACATTTGGTGCGTGGGCCAGGAAATTGACCTCCTGTGAGATCACACCAGAGGGCAGTAGATCAGAGGTGATCTCCAGAGCAGGTACCGTGGTTTATTTGTTTGTCTTGTGTCTGCTGTATGTCAAAGTCTGAACCTGTAAACCTGTCTGAACTTTCAGTTTGCTTGTGAGCATCTGGGTGGCTCGAGGAGCCCAAGGTGTTTGGGGCGGTCAAGAGCAATGGGCAGACATGCCTTAACTACATAACCAGGGGAGACTAGAGGATGGTTCAGGTCCTCTGGAGGGGGTTGGGAGGACCCCGCTTCTTTTGGGACCTGTTAGATTTGGTCCAGTGTAAGCTGGCCAGGTCACCTGGCTACTGGATTCTTCTGCCTGTGGTTTTCCTGTTTTCATTGTCTCTCTGTGTGTTACATCTCAATCTGCCTGTGGTAGGGGCAAGAACTATCTGTATATACTGGTGTCTTTACCGCCCCCCCCCCCCCCCCCATGGCAGGGATGAGGACTGTCTGTGTAACTTGGTGTCTGTGCCTGTGGCAGGAGCGAGCTGTCTGTGTTGATTGTCTTTCTCTGTGTTCCTGGAGGTCTGTGTTTGGTTGTTGTTCTGTGTTGTTGGACATTGGCATCATTTTAGACTGAATCTACTGTGCTAAACATTCTAATTAACTATTAAAGGAAAGTTAGGGAAAGAGGTAACATGGTCACTGGCAGTGGAGGGGAGGAAGAGCCTCAGCATGGGGGCTGCGGCTCCTGCTCCCTGCCCTCCATGGCCGGTGTTGAGGAATCCGAAGGGAGTCTGAAGAAAGATAATCTGGGCCGAGATGGTTAAGAACCTGGCAGAGGAGGAGGGCAACCATGGTGGCAAAACAGCCTGGTAGCTTCCCACCTGCTGTTTGCGGGGACCTTGGCCTCTGGCCACATCTGGTGTGAGAACATGAAGGTCTAGGCAGTGCCACTGCTTTCCAAATTATCACCTGTTTCAGGTGGCACATCAATTTTGGGCAAAAATTCACTAGAAACTTAAGATTATTCACCTGGTAGTTATAGTTATATTTTTTTATTTTTAATTTTTTTTAAAAAAGTGAGTGAGTGAGTAGCGCTGAGACAAGTCATGTGACTCCAGCGAGGAAACTCTGAAACAAAGATGCTGCTCTAGGTAGAAAGCTAAATAGATAAAAGTATAAATCACTTGTGTATAGATGACATGAGAGATATGGCTTTAATGTGCCACATAATTCTCAAAATGGGTATGATTTTTCTGTCTTGTTATATTTTTCCTCTGGAAAAAAAAGGGTCAATATAAAGGGTTTTCTGGTTTCTGACTCAAAAATATGCTGATTTAAGAAAAAGCTTCTAACTTTGTGTTTTCAGAAAAGATAATTAAAATATTTATGCCTCCCAGAAATATATAGATTAGACATGACAGAGGTAGGCCTCCAGAAGACTAGATTCCAGAGAATGTCTTGGACTTCCAGATGCTTATCAATTTACCCTTTCCCCTGCCCCTCCTCTAATACCTCAACACCCATATTCAACTTGAAGAAGTTATTGAACAGTTGGCACCTGAATTTCCTGGGCTTGAGGACTTAGGTAGTTAATATAGGCTGTCTTTCTAAGATGGTTAGCCTGTGAGCTAAGGGCCTATAGCAATTGCATGGCTCTGAGTTTATTGTCAGGGCATTTTCTAGATTTTAATTAAAAATAACTGAGATGTATTAATGGACAACAGTCCAGGTTGCCTTACATAGATAGTTGGTTTTCAAAAACTTTAGAAGTCCACAGAATTGATGTTACAAACATTTCTGTATTAATGTTCACTTGATTAGAGACCTGTCTGCTCCTGACAGCTTCCCTGTCTTAGATTCTAAGAAGAAATTGAACATCTTTGGAGTTATTTCAGTAGTGGTGAAACAACCACTAGGCAAAAAAAAAAAAAAAAAAAAAAAAAAAAAAAAAAAAAAAAAATCCTCTTTTCATCTACAGACATTACTGTCTAGACATAGGACACATTAGTTAGTTAGTCCCTGCTTCACCAAATGGCCCACTTTCAGTGTAAGATGGCCGTGTGTAAAGATCGTCATACAGGTGATCAAAGCAGTAGAGAAAAGAGTCTTTAGGCCAAGATCCCTGGAGCACCCAGACCAAGTACCCTATATAGTTACCTGGATGAATTTAGTAGAGGACCCCTGCCCCCTTCATGAATAAATGCCTTTCTTTCCCAAGACCCTTGTATGTTCTGGCTGTCAGGAGTACTCTTCAGGACTGAAGAGTGAGAGAGGACAGAAAGAAAGAATGTTCCCTCAGACATGGGGGCACCATCGATTGACCAGGCTGTGGTCAACAGTGGGTTTCTTCTGACCAGATCTGACTGATACTTTAGTGTGGCAGAAGGTAAAGAGCACCTATAAGCCTAGCACCAGATTCCATTGACAGGTCTCAAGGGGGCCACATGAGGCCCCACCAATTTTAACCAAGGCACATGAGGCTAAGCAGGGATCAGATGAGTTGTCCACGCCTTTCTAGAATGGCTCATGGAGACATCCTGTCAGTACCCACTGTGGCCTTTATTGACCAGGCTATTAGATATCAGAAAAAAAGCTTCAGAGGCTAAAGGGACTGCAGGATAAGTCATTAAATGATTTAGTGTAGGTTTCTGACGAAGTTTATCATAACAGGTAGACAGAGAAAGAGCAGAGGAAAAGAAAGGAAGATGAAAGAGAGATGAGAAAAAAGAAAGGTGACAGGAGAGGAATTTACAGAGAAAGAATCTTGGCTCTGTAGTCCTCTGTAGTTAGGGAAAGCAGACAAGGGAGACTCCAATCAAAGGGAGATAGAAAACTTGAGAAGGACCAGTGCGTACATTGCAAGTAAAGAAGCCACTGAGCCTGAGAGTGCCCTAATAAATGGAAGTTAGGGGCAGGAAATTCCAGGCCTTGGGAAAAATACCCCCAAATGGTGGAGGTATTAGCCCTGAGTGAAGACAGTGATTGGGGTAGATGAGGTTTGGGCCCCCTCCCAGAGCCGAGGGTAACCTTGAAAGTAGAGGGGAAACCCACTCAATTCTTGATGGACACAAGAGCTCAACACTCAATCCGCCTCCAAGCTGATGGCCCCATTTCCAAGAAAATATCTTGGTTCCAAGGAGCCACTGGCACCAAAATGTATTTATGGACTACCCGAAGAATGATGGATCTATAAATAGGCTGAGTGTCTCATTCATTTATGGTCACCCCAGACTGTCCCTACCCTCTGTTGGGGCAAGACTTAATCTCCAGGATGGGGGCCCAGATACACTTCCTGCCTGATTGGCCGCAATTAACTGGTTTAAAAGGAGAACCCATGGGTGGATGGAAAGACTTCTCCTACTGACCCCTGCCAGGAGCCAAGGCAACCTGCTGACAGACGGGAGCAGTTTTCTCCATGCTGGTCAGAGACAAGCTGGTGCTGCTGTGGTGAACAGCACAAATGTCATCTGGGCTGAACTTCTACTTCCCTTTCCTGGGCACGTCAGTGCAGAAAGCAGCCTTGGAACTTGGGGCTGGCAAGAAAATTAACATCTACACAGACAGCAGCCATGCCTTTGCTACAGCTCACATCCACAGGGCTCTATACCAAGAGAGAGGACTGCTCACATCAGAAGAAATCTTAGATCTCTTGGATGTCCCGATGAAGCCGGCAACTCTGGCCCATCATTCATTGCCCAGGACACCAGAAGGGAGGAGACTCAATGGCCCGAGGCAATAACCAGACAGATCAAGTGTCTTGAGAAGTAGCTATGCCGGAGCCTATTCAGGCTATGGGCATGTAAGATACACCCACTGGGGAATGGGACTAGATTAAGGAATGGCCTCACTCAAAACACACAGAAGAAGAAAGGACTCAGATTGCTAGTCACCCTACCAACTATTACCTAGAGAAGAAAGGGCAGTGATGCACACAAAAACGGACAACTATGCTCCCCAGAAAGCAAGCTAAAGACTTAGTAGAACAAATGCACACATGGACTCATTTGAGAGATAAGTGCATCCAAACAGTCAAGGGATCTAAGATATATAATGGACCTCAGGCTTTGGACCAGAGAGATAGAACAGTGTAAGGTATGCCAGCAAGTAAATGCTTATGTGGCCTGCCCCGGCCCGCGGGGATTCGACGAGACCTTAGGGAGGGGGGCGAACGAATGAAAGGACAAGAGACACAAAGAATGAGAGCAAGTCTGGGTTCTGATCAAGCTCTGAAACTTTAATTTTGGGGGCAGGTTATAAAGACACAGCAAACCAGGAAGTTTGGGCGAGGGTCATTGCTTAGGGCTATCTTACTATGGAATCCTTACTGTCTAAGACCAGTCCACTGTCGTATCCTTATTGCCCTAGACCATCCCACTGTCATAACCTTATTGCCCTAGACCATCCCACTGTCATAACCTTATCATCCTAGACCATCCCACTGTCATAGCCAGCTCCAAGGAAATGCCAGACGTTCTTTAGGTTCCTGGGACCTGAGACCTGTGAATGTCCTTTCTTAACCTTGTACTGACTAGACTTTCTAAAACAGCAGGTAATTTCCTGAGTTTGGCTCCTGGCAGTGGCCAAGAGTAAACAGGGAAAAATACCTAGAGAAGAACAGCCTAGAGTATATTAGGAGGCTGATTTTGTAGAAGTTAAGCCAGAAAAATATGGATACCTTCTAATATTTGTACTATCTCTAGATGGGTTGGGGCTTTCCCCACCAAGCAGGAAACAGCTACTGTGGTAACCAAAAAGATATTAAAGGAAATGTTCCCGAGGTCTTGCTTTTGTTTCTAAGGTACGTCAGGGATTGTCAAAGATATTGGGGATTAATTGGAAGCTCCGTTGTTTGTACTGTTCCTGGAGCTCAGGGCAGGTAAAGAGAATGAACAGAACCCTAAAAAGAGACTTTAACTAAATTGCTCTCAGAAATTGGTGCTGACTGAGTGGTACCCTTGTCCTGGCCCTATTCCAAGCCCGGAGCACCCCTCCTGTGTGGTTTCCTCATTCCTTTGATCCCAGCTCTTGACTCAACCCCCAGAAATGACTTTTCAAACTGATAAGGATCTTATGGCTCGATTGAAAGCTTTCCAGATCAGCCACCAGGAATTGTGGCCTACACTTGAGTGCCTTGTATAACGCAGGTACTCCAGAGGTTCCACATGAGTGAGCAAAGTGGAAAGGGCCATTCCTGGTGCTGTTGACCATCCCGACCTCTGTTGAAGTAGATGGAGTAACTGCCTGACTTCACATAACTCAGACCAGCACCTGTACCTGATGCCAACTGGAGAGTGGACAGACACCTGAGCAACCCCCTCAAGCTCAAGATCACCTGCCATTCTGCAAGGCCAAAGAAACCATTAAATGGCTATGGTGTATCTTCTTTCCCCTGCTGAGCCTCAGCACCCCCCATAACCCTACCAAAGTGACTTGGCAAGTGTTCTCAGCCACTGGAAATGTGGCTTGGTCCACTACAGTGGAAGGCTGACTTGTGCCTGGCAGCCGGACCTTGTCTTTGTTCTCATAAGTTAGCAGCAGGCCTTGACTCCTGGGATATCTACACCTTAAAGACACCGGGGTGGAGATTACCCAAATATTGGAGACAACAAACTTTTGAATCTAAACCGTGTCCTAGAAGCAGCCTTAGAGGGTGTGGCTTAGGGTTCGTACACCCAAAGTTGAGGAGTGTCCTGCAAGAAACCCCATACATGTATGCCCCCCCTCCCCCCCCCGGAGATGAGCCTGTCTTTCCAGTTATCTTGGTTGAGTCAGAACTGATCAGAGTCCAGCTGTCTCTGTGATCCCGAGATCCCGAGATCCCAAGTTCCTGGGTGTAAGAGCTCCTGGGAGTCAGGCTGCCTATGGAATCCTGAAATCCTGGTGTAACCAACTCCTGAGATCCTCTGATTCTATGATCCTATGTTCCTGGGTTTGTTAGAGCTCCTGGGCATCCAGCCTCCTCTGGGTTTGGGGGAATTGGATGCAGAGCTGATGCTCAAGGTCTGCTCAGGGAACCAGCACAGACTGGAAGGAAAACCAAAGGGATGTATATTTCTAAGCAAAAACAAGTCACTAAGACAATATCACATACTGAATGGTTCTTACTATATGGTTGTTTTGGAGGAAAAAAATATAGAGATTATAAAAGGATCAATGAGTTTGTAATACCTCAAGGACAAGAGAGGAGCAGGTGTAGTGTGGGACTTTTAAGGTAACGGGGCTGTTCTGTATTAAACTGTGATGGCCAATATCTGCAATCATATGTTTGTCAACTTCCACTAAAATAAGCAAGTCCTAATGTGACTTACAGACTATAGTTAATAATTTACCAACATTTTCCTCTGTATCAGTGTATTTGAGGCTATTTTCCACTTTCTCTTTTATTAGATTCAGCGTATCTGGCTTTATGTGGAAATTCTTGATCTGCTTGGACCTGAGCTTTGTACAACGTGATAAATATGGATCAATTTGCATTCTTCTACATGCAGACCTCCAGTTAGACCTGCACCACTTGTTGAAGATGCTTTCTTTTGTCCACTATATGTTTTGGGCTTCTTTGTTAAAGATCAAGTCTCTGTATGTGTGTGGGTTTATTGTTGAGAGTTGGTTTTGATATCCTAGGATTTTTTTTTATATGAAATTTAGAATTTCTCCATCCATGTCTGTTGAAGTAATTATTTAAAATGGCAGCATTCAATCTGCTTGTGTTACAAAGTCACCATTTTTCTGACTAGCCTAGGCCTGCAGCCATGAGCAGCAGCTCGGCTCAGATCACCAGCTCAGGGGGACAGAGACACCGGCCCTGCCACCTATGAGAAGCCAGCATGGTAGATGGCTCTGCCAATCTTCCACGTTGTCGCTACAAGGCTGGGCAATGCCCAGACCATCCTGCCATCCACAAGGGCTTGGTAAGAAAATAAGACTGTAATGCTAAATATTAATCAAAGGCTTTATATGTTTGGTAATGCTTAATAACAATATGCCCATACAATTAGAGGTTTTTCCCAATTAGCTAACCTAAATATAAATTGCTACCCAGGACTGCTCTCCATACCTGCGTGGCTCTTCATCCTCCTACATCTCTGCTCTCTCCCCCTCACCTCGCTCCTCCTCTTCCTTTTCCTCTTACTCTCATTACTCCTCCCACCTTAGCTCCTCCTACCCATGTCTGAGAAGAATTGTGTTGGAATTTTGATGGGGATTACATTGAATCTGTAGATTGCTTTTGGTAAGATGGACATCTGTACTATGTTAATGCTACCTATCCATGAGCATGGGAGATCTTTCCATATTCTGAGGTCTTCTTTGATTTCTTTCTTCAGGGCTTTGAAGTTCTTTTCATATAGATTTTTCACTTGCTTGGTTAAAGTTACACCAAGATATTTTATATTATTTGTAGCTATTGTAGAAGATGTTGTTTCACTGCTTTCTTTCTTAGCCCATTTATCATTTGTATGAGGGCTGCTAATTTGAGTTAATTTTATATTCAGCCACTTGCTGCTTGAAGTTGTTTATCAGCTTTAGAAGTTCTCTGGTGAAATTTTTGGGTCACTTAAGTATATTATCATATCATCTGCAAATAGTGATTACTTGACTTCCTCCTTTCCAATTTGTATCCCCTTAATCTTCTTTTGTTCTCTAATTGCTCTGACTAAAACTTTGAGTACTGTATTGAATAGTTAGGGAGAGAGTGGGCAGCCTTATTTTGTCCCTGATTTTAGTGGGATTGCTTCAAGTTTGGTGCAGGGAAAATTTTCCTGAGCAGAACACCAATGGCTCAGGCTCTAAGATCAACAATTGACAAATGAGACCTGAAAGGCCTGTAAGACAAAAGACACTGTCAACAGGACAAAATGGCAATCTACAGATTGGGAAAAGGTCTTCACTAACCCTACATTTAATAGAGGGCTAATATCAAAAATATACAAAGAACTCAAGAAGTTAGAATCCAAATAGCCCAATTTAAAAATGGGGTACAGAGCTAAATAGAGAGTTCTCAACAGAGAAATCTAGAATGGCCAAGAAGCACTTAAATAATTGTTCAACATCCTTAGTCATCAGAGAAATGCAAATCAAAATGACCCCAAGATTACACCTCATATCATTCAGAACGGCTGTGATCAAAAACACAGTGTGTGTATGTGTGTGGAGGGGGGAGGGGGTGTTGGGTTATTTATAGGAGCATGAGAGATCTCAAAGCAGCTGAACTGGGAAGATTTCTCTCAGAATTGATGATGGCTTCCTGTGCCTGTATAGATGGAGCTCTGCCTCAATTAACCTTCCTCGGCCTATGTCTTGGTCAGTGTTCTATGCTGTGAAGAGACACAGTGACTGACCACAGTAACTCTTTTAAAAGAAAACATTTAATTGGGGCTGGATTACAGTTTCGGATTTTCAGTCTATTATCATTGTGACAGGAACCACGGTGGCATTCAGGCAGAAGTAGTTGCCAGTTGGACATCTGGATACTTAGGCGGCAGGAAGAAAGAACGTCACTTGTCTTAGCTTGGGCTTTGAAACCTCAAAGTCCACCCACAGTGACACACTTCCTTCAACGAGGCCAGACCTACTCATTAAGTTCACACCTCCTATTTCTTCTCAAGTAATGCCACTCCCTAATGACTAAGCATTCAAATATGTAAGCCTATAGGGGCCATTCTTATTCAAACCAACACAGTCTATATACTCTAGCACCTGCAGAGGCTCTAGGCCATATGCAATTAGTGCAGAATTGCACATGAATGTCTGGGAGGAGCTGACAGATACTCCTGTGGTATCAATAAGGCTTCAGAAGCCTTCCAACTCATCCTTCTGTGAAGGAATGTCAATAGTTCTCTTAGTAATGAAATCTTGCAAAAAGGAAAAGCTAACCTCAGGAAGGTGGCAGTCAGTTTTCCTCCTGGGATAACATTCTACAACAGACTTCCATTTTGTGCCTTTCTTTTCCAATTTGAGTAATTCTTCTTCCCTTAAAAATAAAAATCTCTACTGGTTTTGAAGTTTGATTCTTCACATTTTGTTCTTTTGAATTTTAATCCTTGAAGTCTAATTTTGGTTTGGTTAAAAAACTGGAATAGCTTCTAGTGTGTGTGTGTGTGTGTGTGTGTGTGTGTGTGTGTGTGTGTTCTAGTATATTGGTTGAATTAAATTTTCCATAATTAGTTACTACTGATTTTTGGTCTGCTTTTAGATAATATGTGTTGGGATTTAACAACCCTTGGGTTTATTGTCACTTCCTTCATTTCCCGTCTTTCCTCTGGATTGCTTTGCTCTATTGCTAGAGATTGCTAGAGTTCCTGTTATGGAACTGAAGACCCCCATACTCGGGAGACCCTTCCTCAAGCCTCCGGAATCGCGACCACCCCAAAATCACAAGAAACCATATCCTGGATGCAATCAGCAGAGGTTTATTAGGGGAGGAGCCGGCGGTCAAAAAACGACAAGCTCTTTAGCTCCAAGAGCAGGGTTTTTGGCCCCGTGTGGTGGGTTAAAGGGTCTTTTATAGCATGGGGTGGGGGGAGGAAGGCATTTTCGCACGCTTACACATGATTGGTTGTTTTACAAATTTTGAACATAGCACTGGGAAGACCAAGGGAGGGGTAACCAAGAACAGCGGAACATTTTAGAGAATCTAGCCCAAATGATCTAGAGTCATGTGAGATCACTCTGCACACTCATTCTTCTCAAAAATGTGGTTTTCACCATGCTATTGTGTCCTATCCTGCCATTTCAGATTACTATCTTTACTTTTTCCGGCTATAGGGCTATGGCCCCACCTAGGTGGTAGCATCTTTATCTGTAGTCAGGAATGCCTTCCTGCCTTGGGCGAGGCTTGGGGAATGTAATCCAGCAAGTGTCCTTCACCTGGAATGTGAAGGCCTGAAATCTTATTTTCAGTTCCGAGTTCTGTAAGGCGAAAAATCTACACATATTTCATAAAATGGCCTTTATAATTTTTCACTCTACAGAACTAAGCCTCTTGATGTCAAATCTCTGGAAAAGTGTTTGTCTAGCTTTGAATCTTAATAGGTTGAGGGAAGGGATTCTAGACAAACATCTTCAGTCAGCATTCTGAAGACTGGAGTCCACTGTCTTCAGTGCTATGAAAGATGCCTAATAGATACTGATTAGAATCTTCTGGTTGTTTTCATTTCCTCCTTAATAGTTAAAGGTTTTTCTTAGTCTGCAGTCACCTGCTCTTTGACTATAATTCATCAGGTGAAGGTTTGCTTGGATTTGTGCTATTCAGATTTCAGTGTACATTTTTTAACTTTAAGACTTGAGCATCCTTCAAGGGTCTTCTTCAACATGTCCCTTTACATGTTGTCTCTTTCAAATTTCCTTTTCTCTTCATTTGAATCTTAATTAAATTGGAGCTTTTCATTTTGGTCTTCTGTGTGTCAACCTGTCTTTCAGACTTCCAGGGACAGATCCAGGATTTTTGGAGTCAGCACTTTACACAATCTGGGACTCATTTAGGGGATGATATAAAAAGGTGACTATAAAATGAAATACACAAACAGAATGTCTTTAGAACATGGGGGGAAAAATCACTCAAATTATAAATCATAAACAAAGCAAATATATAGGAGCTTGAGAAATTACCAGTGGTTACAAGTTATACTGCTCTAGGCCTGGGTTCTAAGACCCCACACTGGGGCAGCTCACAGCTTACTGTCAATCCAGCTCTGGGTGTCTTTGGGGGTGGGTCTGGTGCCTCCTTCTGGCCTCTGCAAATACTGCACTCACTTCTACAAACTCACATACAAACCTATGCACACAATTTAAAAATAAAATCTTAAAAAAGAATATACCAAAAAAAAATTCCTATAAATGCCATAATATGTATATTAACTTCTGTACTGACTCCATAATACCTCTCCCTCCTTTATATTTGGGTACTATATTTTCTATACAGTGGCATAAGGTCTTTTTTAGTTGAGAAATGTATTTCTGTGTCTCCTCTAATGGGCTTCTATCAGAGCCTCTTTTAAAACTTGCTTTAATCTCGCAACATCTTATTTGAGTGTATAAGTGCTGTCTTTTGTTTGTCTGTTTGTTTGAATTATGGAGAAAAACCTCTTTTTGTTTATATAAATCCTAGTTTCTCTTCCTGGTGAAGACATAGTCTGGCAAAAGCAATTCTCGGGTGTGAAGGCTGATTTTTGGCTCAGTTCAAGGGAGCACTCCATCATACCAGGGAAGTTAAGGCATCGTGAAGCAGCTGGTTGCATCTCATCCATGGTCAGGAAACTGAGAGAGTAGAATCATGCTTGGCCTGCTCTCTTTTATACAGTCCAGGATCCCTGTCCAGTAAATGCTTCTGCCTACACTGATGAACTTAATCAAGGTAATCCCTCACAGGTGGTGCTAGATTATGTCAAATTCATAATTAACACTTTACCGTCCCAGAATGTAAATAAGATGATGGTCTGGCTTCATACATCTCAAACTGAACTCATTCTTCATTCTCTTTACTGTCTTAATGCCCAGTGCTGTGGGGGTATTTTCCTATTATAAAGCGTTCTTAGACCTTATTGCCTAAATGCCTGTCATTCAAAGCGTTGTGGCCAAATAATTATTCTAGAACCCTTTCCTGGGTGAGGATGCCTGCAGTAACAAATACACAAAGAAATTACAAGAACTACAAACTTACTTCTCCAAACACAGGCTGAATAGCCCCAAATCAAGTCTACATAAAATGTACAAATGTGCGAATGAAGCTGTATAAAATAAAAGTTTTAATAGTTGTCACCAACTGCAGTACAAAACCTCACTTTTGAAACTGTAGAATTATAAAATATGAACAAATTGTTGAAGTGATTCTATAGCCAGGTGGGACCCATGTTAGCAACTAAAGTTTCTTAGTTTGTTAAGCATATTTTACACCTGCCTCTGGATTTGTCCCATGTGTTTCTGTAGTGTTGAGATTTCTTCACTTCTATTTCTCTGTTATCTTTCCACCATAGTCTACCAGTTCACCTATCTGCTGACTATTTCATTGTAATGATTTTAATTTGTGAATTTTTTTTATTATTTCATACCTTTCTATATATCTTAATTAGAATGTCTTCTTGATTTTTTATTCAGTTTCTTATAGAGTCTCCTATGAATCATTATCATTGATCATTAAATGTTTTAAATCCTTACATCCTTATTTATTCTAAGTTGTTTTATTGCCTATAATTCTTTTAGTGGCAATGCTAACAATATCAGAATAAGAGTGTGTTGTGCATTTTTAAATTTGGGGGTGTATGTTTATCATGAGAGTCTTCTATTCACCCTGCTTATGGACGTATCCCACGAAACATTTTGTTTTTACTTTCATGAATAGACAGCAGATTTCATGTTCAGCTACCTGTGGGCTTTGGTCCTGATGCCACGAATGTTAAAATTCCAACCACTGCTGCAGACAGATGTCAGGTAATTTGACCATTTATGAAGCAGCAGATTGAGAAGTAAATATTATAGTAACACTCAGAAGCACAAGTGCTTACATGCTGCATGCAGTTAACCTCAGCAGCAGATGGTACACGGCAAATAAATAAACCCCTGACCATGTTTAGTGGACCTCTCAAGGTACTAAGATCACACTAACAGCGGTCTCTGGAGGAGGGCTCTGCCTGGGAAAGGTCCCACATACTCACTCTCACCTGCACAATACAACCATTTATGTAGCACAGAAAGACAGTGTTAGTTACTTACTACTCCCCTGAAGATGGTTGGTGGACATGTAGAAAAGGGCTTAGCCTCTGTGTTAATTCCAGGGTGCTAAACCAAGCCCAAAACTTCTGTGTCATGGTCCAGCTGGTACCTAGGTTAATATACCATGCTGAAAATGATCTCCTAGATGCCTGGGAGGGAAGACTCCACAGGTCCAAAACAGAACCCGTTAGCATGGCTCTCGCAGTCCTCTTGGGTTTGGGGGTAGCTGCAGGGGTAGCTACTGGAGGAACTGCCCTAGCTCAACAGCCTGAGTACTACTGGGGACTTAGTGAGGCAATAGATGTAGATATTCAGGCTATAGAAGATTCGATCTCTAAATTACAGGAGTCCTTGGCCTCTCTTTCTGAGGTGGTCATGCAGAACAGAAGGGGATTAGATCTCCTTTTTCTCCAACAAGGCGGGTTGTGTGCGGCCTTGCAAGAAAAATGTTGTTTTTATATAGATCATTCAGGAGTAATCAAAGATTCCAGGGCCAAGGTCCAAGAAAGGCTAGCTAAGAGACAAAGAGAAAGAGAACAGAATCTATGGTGGTTGGAGTCATGGTTCAATAAATCTCCCTGGTTCACTACCTTGGTTTCGGCCATAATGGGACCCCTTATAATCTTGCTTCTATTGCTCACCTTTGGCCCCTACATTTTAAATCACTTAGCTAAATTTGTTAAAGATGGTGTTAATACCATACAAGTGCTTCTGCTTAGACAACAATATCATGGTGTATACCAAGGTGATAGCTTGTGATTCCAAGATTGAAATCTGCCACAAAGAAAAGGGGAGACTATTAAGACTTCTGTTAAACTTAAAAATTAACTGCCCCAAAACACATCCTGGGAGGGGCACATTTCTTAGTCCAAGGACACCTACTGGTTTACCCTGCTGGGTTAATATTCAGAGGAAGAAGGGATTAACATTCCTCAGACCACAGGGAAGAGAACCCACCTGCTTGTGGGGATTGCCCAGAGCCCCGCAGACACATTCCTCAGGATGGACCAACCCTTGACACTTACAGACAAGGGAGGTCCTTGTTACCTCATTCCCCCAAGACCAATCAGTTTGAAAGTCACACTGTTCTGTCAATCATATTGTACCTAGTCACTGTTTCTGTAGTACACCTCTTAAACTGTATAAAAACTGCTCTTAACCTCAACTTGGGGTTCTCTTGCCTGCAATGCAAGGGAGCCCTGGTGCACCAGTATCATTAAACCTCATGTTGTTACCAAAAAAAAAAAAAAGGTTTTAATCACCTGTTATATTTACATATACAAACAAATTCTCAGCATTGGAATCCTGCATTTTGGAATTACTTAATTCTTTTTTTATAGCTAAATTTAGGGATTGTAGGTATATGATGCTCAGTCAACCTTACACAGTATTTAAAATTTTTACTTATGGTATTATTTTGATATCTAGGTGAATAGCTGAATGAAGAGGTAGGTGGATGGATGGATGGATGGATGGATGGACAAACACTCTAACATTTCTAGGTCATGTTTTAGAGTCAGCTGTGCTTGCCCCAAACTGTTTCAAGTTCTTCATGTGGCTTCTATTATCTCCAAAGCATTTCTCCATTCCCCAGCCTTTTGAATATTGCAAGCAGTCAGCCACTACTAGCAACCAAGAAAATTGCAATGGAAGAGAGACTCTTATCATGAAGAAATTTACGAAGTAGTAACCCTGTGGACTGCATTATTAGAGTCTCCCAATGAGCATAACTCCCCTTGGGGGTGTAATTTGTATGACAGGAGAAGCTGATTCAACACATTTTTGAATCCGTGTCCTCTCCTGATACTGGCTGTGCTATAACCAACTCCGCTAAGTGATCAAGTTTCATGGCACATGTAATCATAGCACAGCAGGACTTCAGTAAACAACAGAAATTAGAGGTAGCAAGGGAGCGCAAACAATTATGGAAGAGAAAAGTTAAGGATTGTGGAGACGTTGCTCCAAAGGCAGAAAATTTCCCCTTGCTCAGCTTTGAGTCCAGGGAAACATAATTTCAATGGTGGACTGCACAATTATCCAACAGTAATGGGCTTGGGTCACTACCAGCCTGAGAATGGTCAGTCAGGCAATCTTGAAAATATGCTGGTCAGTTATGAGTCCCCAAAACCCTGTTGCCATTCTATGCTAAACAACAATGGTAGTAATAATGATAACTCCAAAAGTTTTACAGACAACGAGTCTTTAAGGCTCAGCTTGCTGTAATTTCGAGCACATGAGGATGTGACATGGCACATGACTGCATAATAACCCGGGAGCTGTGGGGACACCATGTTATCGGTCTGTAACTAGAGGCATCACTAGATGAGATTGAAGAGCCCCATACTCGGGAGACCCTTCCTCAAGCCTCCGGAATCGCGACCCCCCCAAAATCACAAGAAACCATACCTGGATGCAATCAGCAGAGGTTTATTAGGGGAGGAGCCGGCGGTCAAAAACGACATGCTCTTTAGCTCCAAGAGCAGGGTTTTTGGCCCCGTGTGGTGGGTTAAAGGGTCTTTTATAGCATGGGGTGGGGGGAGGAAGGCATTTTCGCGCGCTTACACATGATTGGATATTTCAAACATCAGCAACTTGCAGAACTGGCAGAACTTGTAGAAACTCGGACCTCCCAGAAAAGGGAGGGAGAGAGAAGTAAACACCAGATAGCCCATTACTCAGTTGGGCTTGTTTGGACTTGTCTGGGCACGCCCTTGCATGCCTTTATTTTTTTGTCACCCTGC
Source organism: Arvicanthis niloticus (assembly GCF_011762505.2). Classification (NCBI taxonomy): domain Eukaryota; kingdom Metazoa; phylum Chordata; class Mammalia; order Rodentia; family Muridae; genus Arvicanthis; species Arvicanthis niloticus. Next base: position 17,107,688 of record NC_133438.1, read on the forward strand.
CCCTGCAGGAGCTTAATATTTTTATTATGACTATATTTAACAAATTGTTGGTGGTCTTTGCTGACCATGAATTTTTGTTATTGTTACAATGCTGCTTTCAAATTTTGTTCTCACAAGATCTCCCCCCCCCCCCCCCCCCCCCCCCCCGCCCAGGGACAGGTTTAATGGCACAAAAGAGGTGACCCATTCAATGATTTTTTTTTTCTTTTCTGAATTTTAAGATCCCTTGTGTATGTAATTAAAACTTGGAATTGTTTTTATTTCTCTTTCTGAAATTGCCCTAAAGAACAGTACACCTAAAAACTCGGCAACGATTTTTTATTTCTCATTGCTATTCCTGTCGATGTCCTGGTGCAACCTCCGAGCCTGCCTCCCTTATTTCAGACTTCCCTTTCAGTCTATCTTTCTGTTATCCTTTCCCATACAAAGAAAAGATTTTTGTTTTCTTGTAGAAATGTACTTGTAGTTTTTTAATAAGTGAACACTTAAAATGAGAAAAGACATCCTTACAGAATTTAAAATGCTAATTCCACCACAATGTTCAAACATAATAACATTACTATGACCCCTATAAGGTAAAATATGTGCAGCAAAAAGCTTACCTTGTTCTGTGTGCCAGAGATTCCTGCTTACAGTTTACTAGGTGCCGATTATTTTGTAAAGCTCCCTGTTGGGTTCATATTTGAAGATGCTAGCCCAAATCCTTACTAGCGAAAGAGAAAGAGCTGCTTCCATCTTGACCTGGATTATTGGCTCCATCTGCCTCAGGAATGAAAAAGAAGGTAGGAGGCAGGCAGTCTCTGACGTATCAGAGCCAACACATTTGTAGCTTCCCACGTGAAGCTCATGGCCAGGCTTCTCCAGGTGTTTTCTGAGGCTTCACTGAGCCAACTGTTCACCCCATCACCACCTCCACTCCCACCATTCATTCCCCCCACCTGACCACAACCAGTGCTGAGCCAATATCAGCACATGGACTCTCCCATCAGAGTTGTCTCAATCTGTGGCTACGCTACACCAAGGCAGAGACAAGAAGAAACTTTTCTTTAGAAAATGACATACTGGCTTATCTACCAAAGACATAGATGGGCCCTTCCCAGGGTGCATAGGAAAATGAAGAGTCTGCTGTAATTTCAAGTGGCTGGGATGCTTGCTGAACAGCATGCTTTCAATTTTTGTATGTTCAGAGCCAGTGCTTTTTCTCTTATGTCCCTTGTTAAAGAATATGTTCAGGAAATAAATACACAGGAAAACTCCACTGACCTAAATAACTATTTGCCTTGTCTCCCCCAGACGTAACTCAAAAGAGCTGATAAGAAAGTAGGGGTTCCTTAGAGGCTTCAGGGTAATTGCAAAGGAAATAATCCAGAAAACTATAGTGGCGGATGTATTTAAGATAATTCCGGGCGACAAGACTCTGGCCACGACCGTCGGTTTCTTTATTGCTTTCTTGAGTTGCTTTCTTACTTTTCTCTACTAGCGCTTCAAATCGATCTGAAAATACTGTTGTGAGGGCTTACGGAGCTGTAATCGTTTTGCGTGGGGCATGTTCCACTCTGCACTAAGTCCCTTTCCTCATTAAGAGACACTGAATCTCACAATGGGCTTTAAGCAAGCAGAAGAGGACACCCGACAGTAAATGTTTCCATTTAAATCAAATTTCTCCAGGAAGCTAGGAACAACGGGACCCCAGCATTCAAAAAAGGGGAAATAGTGAGCCCACATCAAGATTGCAGAGGCAGCTTTCCATGTGCAGCTCTTCATTTCCAGAGAGTGTAAATGAACTCCCTAAATCTCTCTTCCTTGCTAGCTGACACCCTGTTTAGCTGTGGAGAGAGGGATCAATGCTCAGCTCCTCATCTGTAGTGATCACCTCAATGGCTTTCTGTAGTGTGGATGGAGCCCCACACAGTGTCTGGGAGTCAGCTGCAAGTGATCGGTCTTTGGGACAGCTTTCCCAGAAGCATCCTATCTAGAGGCCACACACTGTTCATGGCGGTAGGGTGCCCCGCTGTAAGCAGCTTCCCAGAAAACTGTCCCCTTTCAGTTCCAGGGGCAGGGTTACTCTGAGTAGCTTTCCACCCTGGCCCCAAGAGTCTTCCTCACTGTGGATGGGACTGGTTCCTTCTCTGCTTCCCCGGCTTCTCACAGTTGTGTGGGATCCTAAGGTATACCAACTGAAGTCAATCTTCCAGGATGCCAGAAGACAGACTTCCCATGACCACAATGAACTTGGCATACCAGTGCACATGACAGTACTATCTGAAGTTAGCATTTGCTTGGTTGCTTCATCTCCAGTTCAGTAATGATGTCTGTTCTGTGTACCTGCCATGTCAGTATGTGTTAGCATCCTGTAGTCTTAGGATAGATATCGAAGGCCTTACTCTGCTAATAGCAATGTTGTTTTAAGTGGGATCACATTCTGTAGCCCGGGACTCTTACATCAAAGCAATTCTGACTCATCCTCCCAAGTGCTAGGATTATAGATGAAAGCCAATGCTCTTGGCTAATTCCTTATAATTAACTTTCATTATACAATTTCTTTTCTTTTGTGGTGCTGGGGTTCCGGTCTTGCACATGCTGCATGAAAATTGTTCTATCAACGAGCTATTTCTCCCTTATTTTCTGTCTTGTGCTAGACCTTAAGTAATAATTACTCAGAAAAGAGGAGAGATTTGTCCTCAAGGCTTCATATACAGAAGTACTGCTTTGCCTTTGATCATCCTTAAAACACCATTGCATGCTAAGTGCACGTGGTCAACAGGAGCTTGCTCCCACTGGACTCCTGCTCCACAAAGGTGCCTATCTTCATCATGCCAAGACTGTTCCTAAACCTTTACCCATATTAGACACCTCTTTAGGGATGAGGCAAATAATAAGGGTCTGTCAGATTTCTACACAAAATAATCTAACGTATACCTACACCTTCGCCTTTACTTTAAAAAAAAAATCTCAATTTACTTTTTTGTAATAGTGAGTTGCCCAACACTTGGAATTGACCACAATCCTAAACTACCAAGTTAGTGAATGTCCCTGAAATCATGCCGAGAAATGGTATATGTGTGTTTTTAATGTGAAGGTCAGTCAGGAATTTCTGAATTGCACTGGACAGTATTGGAGGCAGGGCAGCGTGGTTTTGACAGTAGAAAGCCCCTATAGATAACAAACATTCATTATGTAATCTTCTAGTGCATAACCACAGGAGTGTTGACCGGACTTCTGTGGTGATTATAAAGAAGAGAAGCTTGAGGAGACTCACTTCCTGGCATTTTGGATAAAAGCCCATAGTTCAAGTTGAAATTTTTTAGTGTACAATACAGCCCACTCTTTGATCTCCTACTGGTTTTATCTTCTCAGTGCAGGCAGAAATATATTTAGCCCCAGTTAACCCACTAGATATGGGAATTTTAATCTCAGCTTGAAAAATACATGACTCACTAAAGAATTAAAATCTGAGCATAAAATACAATGTAAACAATAGACTTTTATTCAATGACAGAAACACGTGGCCGGGATCTGTTTCTCAAGCAAGCTCTGAAATATCCAGAGCTGTTGGTTTGATGTTTGAAATTAAGTCACAAAAATGTGTGTCATAAACACCAGAAAGGAGTCTGCGGAAACATACCAGTCTAGGTCATGCTTGGAAATATAAGCTTCATTTTTACATCTCATAGATGCTTGGGTTTTTGTTTCCTGTCTTTGAGACAGAGTACTCACTATATAGCCCTGAAGGCCTGGAACTCACTGTATAGGTAATCCAGGCTGGCATCCACCCCACTGAGATCGACCTCTCTGCCTCTGAGCATTTCCACACCTCTCTGCACCTCTGTGCACCTCTGGATTAAAGGCATGTACTTCTACATCTGGCTTTTGACTGCATTCTTGTTGACTCCTTTCATTAGCTTTGGAGGCTGAAGGCTTAGGGGAATTTTGCACTGGGAGCACTATGAAAGACTTTGGGAAGTGAAAGAATGAGAAAGAAATGAAGTTGAAGTCAGATAAGGGGATGCTACAGAACCTTGTGGGGATCAGTGCTGAAGCTAAAGATGGCCTTGAACCGGAGCCTCTCTAGTCAGTCAGGACACACACACAGAGAAGGATACTCCTGAGATTAACCCCAGTGACTACTAGGCAGATAGTTCTGTTGTTTCATTGTTTTGAGACAGGGTTCTCCCTTTGTAGCTCTAGCTGGCCAAGAACTTGCTATGTAGTCCAGGTTGGCCTCAAATTCAGAAAGATCTGACTGCCTCTGCCTTCTTCTTTTTTTTTTTTTGGTTTTTCAAGACAGGGTTTCTCTGTGTAGTCCTGGCTGTCCTGGAACTCACTCTGTAGACCAGGCTGGCCTCGAACTCAGAAATCCACCTGCCTCTGCCTCCCAAGTGCTGGGATTAAAGGCGTGCGCCACCACTGCCCGGCTCTGCCTCTGCCTTCTAAGTACTGGAATTAAAAGCATGTGCCATCACACCCAGCTGGCACAGAGTATTTTGAAGAATGGTCAGTGTGAGCCATGGTTATGGTCGTGTACATCCCACCAACAATGTGTAAGACTTCTTTATTTTACAACCGTCATTAGCTTTTGTAATTGTCACATGTAACTTCCTATTTCTATCTCCCTGATGACTAATGATATAGAAAATATTTTTTCATGTTGGTAGATTATTGATATTCTTTTTAAAAAATATCACTTAGATCATTGCCAGCTTTAAGTAAGTGGTTCATTTTTGGGTTTTGTTTGTTTGTTTTTTAGTTCTTTTTATACTGTGGAGATTAAGCTTGTCTAATAGTGCTTGATAAGTGTTTTCTCCATTCTGTAAGTCATCTCTTAATCCCACTGATAGTCTTCTTGCTTTCCAGAACCGTTTCAGTTAATATCATTCCAGTTGCCACTTTTTTGTTTTCTATGCTTTTAGATTAGCAAATCATTGACAGAACCAATGTATCAAATATTCTCCCAGTGTTTTCTCCTATAATTTTAGAGTTTCTGATCTTACAAACCTTTGTGTTCTATTTTGAATTGAGTTTTAGGAAAGATAAGGGGAAAGAGCCATGTGTTGCTCTTCCACCTCTAAATATACAGTATTTACAACACCGTTTATTGAAGACACCTTTTTATTCTTTAGTATATATAATTGCCACCTTTTTTGAAAATCAGTTGGCTATGAAAACCTGGGCTTCAGTTGGGCAGTGGTGGCGCACGCCTTTAATCCCAGCACTTGGGAGGCAGAGGCAGGTGGATTTCTGAGTTCGAGGCCAGCCTGGTCTACAGAGTGAGTTCCAGGACAGCCAGGGCTATACAGAGAAACCCTGTGTTGAAAAAACAACAACAACAAAAAAGTGGTGGTGGGGTGGGGGGGGAAGCTGGGCTTCTCTCTTGGATGGCTGTCCTGTTCCATTGATTGGTTCAGTCTCCATTTTTGATTGTTTTTGTTGTTGTTTTACAAAAGCCATACTGTGCCTTTATAGTGTGGCATGAAGCCATCTTAGCTCTTGCATTCATCTTTCTCCTTTTGCTTCTGGCTACTCTGGCTACTCAACTCTCTTGGACTTCCTTTTTTAAAGTCTTAATTTATTTTTATTATTTATATGCATGTATTTATGGCCTACGTGAGCATTTCTACCATGTATGTATCTGTGGGAGCAAGAGGAAGGCACTGGCTCTCCTGGGACTAGAGTTATTGCAAGACATCAGACATGGTTGCTAAGACCTGAACTCCAGTCCTCCAGAAGAGCACAACATGCTCTTAATGCCTCAGCCATCTTTCCAGTCTCTCCTGTGCTTCCATACGAACAGGAGGATTGTTTTTCTAGTTTTGAGAAGAATGTTATTAACAGTTTGATTTGGGTTGCTTTCAGTCTACAGGGGCACTATATATGGATATTTTATTAATTATTAGTAGTAATTATTTCATAAACCTTACTAATTATTCCAATTCACGAACATGCTTTCTTCAGTGCTGAGGAGGCTAATCTTAATGGTTGACTTGATGTAATACAGAACCTGTAAGGAAACAAATCTCTGGGCATGTTTGTGAGGGATTATCTGGAATAAGTTCATTGAGATGAATAGACTCATCCCAAATGTGAGTAGTAGAGGAGCTGCAACCATGGCTTAGTGTTTAAGAGCACGGGCTTGTCTTTCAGAGGACCTGCTATTAAACATCCATATACTGACTGACCACATCCCATATCTCCAGTACCAGGAGATCTTCTAGCTTCTAGATTCTGCAGACACTAGGCACTTTATAGTTCATGAACCTACATGCATGCGAGACACCCACACACATTTAAACAAATATTAGAATGGGTAGTGCTATTCAACAGTCTAGGATGCTGGCCTAAATAAAAAGGAGAAAGTGAGCTGAGCACAGACATCCCTGGATGCTCGCTCCCTGACTGTAGATGCTTCTCGCTTTTGCCACCGTATTTTCCCTACTCTAAGCCTCAGCACCCAAACTGTGAACCAAAGTAAAACCATCCTACGATCAAATTGCCTCCCGTCAATTATTTGGTCACAGCATCAATAAAAGTAATTACTATGAGGATTTCATTATATTATTTTTACTGTACAGATCTTTTACTTTCTTAAGTTTACTCTTAGGGCATTTCTTTGTGGCTATTTGTGAAGGGGATCACTTTCTGGGAAATTCAGATTCATTCTAACATATAGAAAAGTGACTGGTTTTTCTATGCTGATTGTTTGATCCTGTTCCTTTACTATAATTGATAATTAGCTCAAATAACCTTCTGCCGGAGTCATCTGGGTCTTTAACTGTAAAACCATGTCACGGACAGACAAGGATAATTGGGATTCTTCCTGATTATTTGTGTACATTTTGCTTCTTTCTCTTGCTTAACTACATATGGTATTGTTTATTTTTTCCCCTTTTTTCCATCTTTAATCTTATTTACTTGCTCTGCTCTTTCTTTCTTGGTGAACCTTGATGAAAGTATATCAGTTTTGTTTATAATCTCGGAAGAACCTGCTCATTGTTTAAACACATTTCATGTTCTTTACTCTGCTTATGTCTGCTCTGATATTTGTTATTTCTTTCCCTCTACAAATTTGGGTTTTCTTTGCCTTCTATATATTTGACATAAATTGTTAGAACTGCTACACTTGTTGTCTCAACAATCTGAAAATGTTCTGTTTCTATTTTCATATGTTTTAAAGAAATTTGATAATTTAGCCATTGGCTGCATCTGTGACCCTTTGTTTAGAGGTGTTGTCCAGTCTTCATAAGCTGGCATAATTTCTAAGGTTTTTCTGTATTGACTTCCACTGTTATTTTATTGTGATCTGAAGAGGTACAGGGTATGATTTCAGTTTTCAGAATGAGGTTAGACTTGCTTGCATTGTGAGATGGCCCAATGACTAAAGAGGTCACTGTGTGTGCTGGTTATGTGTGATGGCCCACCTGAACTCCCATTACATAAAAGGCAGAAACGAGGGATCCCAGAGAAAGCTGGTGGACAAACAGACTAGCTGAATTACAAGATCTAGCCTCAAAGAACAAGACACAGAATGACTAAGGAAAACGCTAACATCAACCTTGAGCTTCTACATGAATATACACATGTACTAAACGTCCAGGGAAGTAAGAATATTTACACAAACACAGAGACATATGTAAAAATAAAAGGCTTGTTTTGGGGCCTATGCATGTTTTCCTATAGAGAAAGTTCCAGAGGTTTCTGAGAAGAATGTGTATTCAGTAGATGTTTGATATGATACTCTTTAAATGTCTGTTAAGTCCATTTGATATCTGTGTGGCTCTGCTGGTGCTGGAACTCTCATAAAAACTAAGATAACCTCTAAGTCATAGAAATTAAAGTTATGCATCACCATGCCCAACATACACACACACACACACACACACACACACACACACACCAATAAAACCAAGTCCGATTTGTGCTACACGTACAGTCGTGGGTATGAGACAATCCACTGAAGCATGGTCAATTTCTTTAAAGAGCAAGGGACACACACAAAAGCCATCAGTTGTCAATAGGTCCTCGTCCTCAGCCAGGAGTAGGGGTTCCTGACCCTCTCCTCCCTCCAAGGTAAAATACTGACTGGCTTGATCCTTTATAGATCTTGCTCAGTCCACCTCAGGTGCTGTATGACCGTGAGTGCAGCCACTCAGCTGTGTCCACAAGACTCTGCTTCATCCCAGTCTCACTCTTATCATTTTTCCACCACCTCTTCATGGCTGGTCTCGGAGTCTGGGGAAGAAGTGTACTGTTATATAGGTGACATATTTGTGCTGATCACTCCACCGATTCTTATTCCCTACACTTTAATCAGTTACGAATTTTTGGGTTAACTGTCACTCACTGCACACACAGACTCCTCCGATGAGGACTGAGGGCTGTACTAATCTATAGGCACAGAAATACGGACTTAGGGTGCAGTTTGATACTGTGTCACTTTAGTATAATAATAGTGTGTCTACACTGGTGAGACAAGTTTATTTTGCGGGTTGTCTCTCAATACTGTTTTTGAAAATTTCATATGTGAGTTCTATATTTATGTACTTTCTACTCCACAGTTCCCCCACCCTGCAACTCCTGCTATTTCCTCTCCTACTCCCTTTCAACTTTATGGCATTTTATTGTTATTGATACATACATACATACATACATACATACATACATACATACACACACACACAATTTTGTGTTTTAAATAAACATAAAATAATAGTATTCTCTCCTCATGACCCTCTCCTCCCTCCATGCTAGAACATCGACTGGTTTTATCCTTTATAAATCTTGTGCAGGCCACAATCAGTTTCCCTATGTAGTTTTCAACCATCCTTTATCTTTTGTTCTTTACTCTTTCTCTCTCCTTGCTCACTCTTCACTCAGTATTGGCCTCCATGTCCTGACCCAACATAAAGATGCCCACCCATTATGCTGGGTTCTTATTCCATTCAGTCAGTCTGCATCATCTCTGCCTACATGTATGCATATATATCTATGAATATGTATGCATATGTGCCCATATATGTGTGCGTGTGCGTGAAAAACCCCAGCCGGGAGTCAGGTGTCTTCCTCCATTGTTTAGGCTGGCTAGCCAAAAATCTTCAAAAATCCTCCTGTCTCTGCCTCCCTTAAAATTCGCTCCCCATTGGAGATACACTGTGGTAGTCAGGGGACCTCTGTAACGTGATCTGTGCAAGAGTGGAACACTAGTAGTTTAGATAGGTGTGGACCAGACAACATTGGTGGCTCACTCTGTACTTACCAGCACAATCTGAGTAGTAGCCCCATGAGATAATGGAGACTTCCTTAGATGTTACTACTGCTAGCTAGCCCTCCTACATCTTAGGGCCTCTGGCACTGGCATCCCCAGCAGCAATAAAGGGATAGAAACACATTTTCAACTTAGCAGCAGTACAGACCTTCACACTGCAGTGAGCAAAGTAATGTGGGAGCTATGGCTTTGCTCTGTCGCTTAGACCCAGCTCTGGAGCAGCCCTGAGTCATATACAGAATAGAGGAGAGGTGATAGCAGGAATCCCAGAATGGAGGAGAGGTGACAGCAGGAATCCCAGAATAGAGGAGAGGTGATAGCTGGAATCCCAGTGTCCCTCGCTACTGTTCAGATGCTGGTTCAAGTCTGGGGCTGCAGCAGCTGGTAGAGCCAGTGTTTTTCTCTCCCTCTTCATTTAACTGTAACACATGCTCCAGAGCCAAGCAACAATGTTTCTCTTGGCCAGTTTGGCTGTGCATGTCTGAGGTCCCAGAAAGTATTCAGTAATGTCTCAGTGTTTTAACTTATATTTCCTTATAACTGTTGCTAAATGCTTTTTAGACATTTGATTGTTTCCCTTCTTTAGGAAAGCATTTATTTATAAATGAGGTTTAAGTATGATGTAGCCCATTGGCAGTTGAAATAATAGTAGAATCAGGAATTTGCAGACTTTCCGTCTTAGGGTTTCATTGCTGTGAATAGATGTTATGACCTTGGCAACTCTTATAAAGGCAAGCATTTAATTGGGGATGGCTTACATTTCATGGGGTTAGTCCATTATCATCATGGCAGGAAGCATGGAGGCTTGCAGGTAGACATGGTGCTGAGAGAGTTCTAAAGCAGCAGCAGCATGGGACCAGGAGCTCTAAATTTAGATCTGCAGGGAGCAGAAAATGAGTGAACCAGTGGACTTGGATTTATTTTCTGAGATCTCACCCTCTGTGATACACTACCTCCAACAAAGCCACACCCACTCCAACAAGGCCACACCCAACCCAACAAAGCCACACCCACTCCAACAAGGCTGAACTTAATAGTGCCACTCTATGTGGGCCTATGAGGAACAATTTTACTTAAATCACATCTCCTTATCCTAATTAGTATTTTATTTTCTAAGTCTGTAAAACACATCATTGGTTATTTATAACCTTTTTCTTTTATATACGCATTCACTACTATAATTTTTTTCTTATAATACTGTTTTTGATATATCTGTATATAATACAGTTTATGTGATACTTTGTTTCCATTCAATTCAGGAAACGTTGGCTATTTTGAAGCATGATGTTCAATTTCCATTTATTTATGTATTTTCTAATTTATTTCTTGTCCTAATTCATTGTGGTAGGAGAAGACATGGATAGCGTCTGCTGTGGGATTCTAGAGCTGCAGACTATGGCAGTACAGGAAGTAGGACAGTCAGGAAATGTAGGGAAAGTGCTGTGGGCTTGGAAAACATACCAGGTAAATGTGTGTAATGAAGTATGGGGATGGGGTTGACAGATTTCCCAGGTCTTGCTATGGGATGCTATCTTTCCAGAAACTAGGCCTATAGTTCATTTTTTCCTATTGATCCATTAATATCTATCTTGAAAATCATGATCATTACATTTCTGAGAAGGAAAATTACCTTTCTGCATTCATTGCATAGGTAGCTCCCCAACCACATGATTTATGGTTCCATAAAAACTGTATTTGTAGCTAGATTTTGTTGTAAACATTTTAGAAATCATTTTTAATATCTGAAAAACACACTACTTCTCCTCTCTCTGAATGTCTGAATTTTTATGCTTGAGATGATAAGATACCAACTCTGCAGTGAAATAACAGGGTAACTCTAGACAGTTTTTGTCCACGCACACCAGTGGTTAAAGTTTCAGTTTTATCACGTTTATGTCCACAAGCATATTTGAATATTTTTAAATAGATCAGGTGAAATATCATCTGACTTACTTGGGGAGAGATGATTTAAGGCAGTCTCAGGTTGAAAGAAAATTGGCTGAAAAAAAAAAAAAAAAAACCTCCTGTTGCTAACAATTACTACTATCAAGTAAGAGAATTATGAAGCTGGAGAGATGCCTCAGTGTTTACCAGTCTTTAAAAATACTTACTGCTATTACAGAGGACTCAGGTTCAATTTCCACCTGGTGGCCCACAGCCATCTTTAATTCAAGTTCCAAAAGATTTCATGCCCTCTTCTGGCCTCCCCGGTCTCCTGACTGCACATGGCAGACATAAGCTTCATGCAGTCACACATAAATATACACATGCATTTTAAGCCTCCTTTTAGAAAGTTACAGATGAGGAATTTTGAAGATCATACTTTTTAAGGAAGCTTTCTGACTTTTCTATACAGCACCACCATAATAGAGTATTATGGACTGAGTGGCTTAAAGAACTAGCATATTTCTTATGGGAAATAGGCAGTCCATGACCAAAAGGTGTTAGATAATTCAGACCTGGATCAGACTCTCTTCTGGCCAAAGAGGACTACTCTCTCCTACTCTGTAGATAGCCTTTCCTTTGGCATTCACATGGAGAGACTACTCTTTTGTCATGTGACAAGCGCAGTAATCCCCCAATGTTCCCTGAGCACGTCCGTCCATCTTTACCACTCAAAGGTCTCATTTTCTTTGAGTATTTACCATAATTCTGGGTATTTGTTCTTTTAAAAATACATTTGGAGAAATCATTCTCACTCCTTAACATTTTCATTAAATAAGTACTTTTCACTGAAAAATACTTCCAGCATTTTTCAAGATAAAATTTTAGAGATAAAGAAAATAAACTATTTAAAATCCAATCAGAGAAAATACTCTATACTAGTAATTGTGATGCCATTGACATTAGAAATTCATTGAGTCATGTGATCGCTAGGTCTATATTCTGTCACACCAATACTCACTAAATGTACAGACAGGAAAAATTTAAATACATTTTTTTTTTTTTGCTTCTCCATTAGTAACATATAACGAGATAACATTTTTAAAAGATTTATTTATTTTATGTATATGAGTGCTCTATTTACATGTACACCTGCTTGCCAGAAGAGGGCATCAGATCACATTATAGATGGTTGTGAGACACAATGTGGTTGCTAGGAATTAAACACAGGACCTCTGGAAGAGCAGCCAGTGTTCTCAATCACTAAGCCATCTCTTATTAAGTTTCATACATTTAAAAACATTTTATGAAATCACTGTGGTATATTGAATATTAAATATATTAAATTTATTAAATATATTAATATAAATTAAATTAAATATATTAAAGTCTTAGTTTTAGAAAGTGTAAGGGGCATCCTAAGAATGAAATGTTTAACTGTTCTTTGCAAAGTTTGCAAGGTGTCTGTAATGGGTATTTCTTGGTTTTCAACTTAACTACATTTGGAATGAACTAAATCCCCAAAACAGCTGGGCACAACTGTGAGGGATTTTTTTTTTTTAATTTGTTGTGGAAAGATCCACTTCTATTCTGGGTCTTTGAGGTGAGAAGACACACTTTTAATCCAGATCTTTTAAGCTGGGAAGACACATCTCTAATCTCGGCTCCTTTTTATGCTGTAAACTAACATAAAGGAGATGGAAGAAGTAATTTCTTCTTGCCCCACTCCCCATGTCACTAACTCTACATTTCTTTACTGGCATTAAATCCTACTTCTTCAGGATTCAAGCTTATACTAAGACCAGCTGAGACACCCAATCTTGGGGAGTGAACAACTATTAGACTTCTTGTATCTTCCATTCAGAGGCAGCCACTGTTAGATTTGCTGGACCATATCCTGTAAGTCATTCTAATGAACTCATATCTATCTATCTATCTATCTATCTATCTATCTATCTATCTATCTATCTATCTATTCATTCATTCATCTATCTAGAGAAAGATAGATAGATAGATAGATAGATAGATAGATAGATAGATGAATGGAAGGATTTATTCTATAAATTCTGTTATTCTAGAAAACTCTGACTAATACAGTGACGTATCATAGTTGGAGGTTAAGTAGAAACATTTGAAGAACAGAATTCTAAAGCATCTAGTGCACTGTTTACATTTCAACAATTAAACATGGAAACCAAAGCTTTGTAGAACACTTGTTTCCATCCGTGTTTGGAGTGGCACCCAGAATTTACCTCGTGTGTGTTCCCTAGGCTTTACTAAATAAACTAATGTGTGCCAAGAAACAACCCTTAGTACAACATAGAGACGGTGAAGACAGTGAGAACAGAAACTCCAATGAGGGATTTTTTTCCAATTTAAATTTTTATTGTTATTTTTATTTGCTTACAAAGGATGATGTTTTCCTGTGGGGTTTCATACATATTTGGGTTAGTCTCTCTCCTTCGCCTCTCCATCCCTCTGGCCTCTTCTCCGCTACGCTGTTCGCCCCCCCGTATAGAGAATTACTAACATGGATATGCTTTAGTGCATCTGTATGATCCACCCTTACTAAAGACCAGCTTCCAAATAAGCACATTTTTAGAACCATTTAATTTAAACTTGGAAAGCCACTTAAATGTAAAATGTCATGAAAGTAAAATATAAATGAGCAGTCCCTTAAGACTTGGCTAAATCCTGGAGATAATTCTTATATTTGGCACAGTCAATTTTCTTCCAAGGTTAATTATTTGGGTATTATGGATGTAGTTTACTTGGAAGAGTGCTTCTCTGGCATAGCTAAGCCTTGCTTCAGAAGCACCACATGAACCTGGCACAGTGGTCCACACCTATACTCACACAACTTGGGAGGTGGAAACAAGAGGTTTTGAGATTCAAGGCCATCTCACTATACAGTTAGGGCTATAAGATACATCATCTTTTTAATAAAATGTTACTTTAAAGACCATTTTGGAGAGGAGGACTTCATCTAGAAATCTGAATTAACTAAATGTAGAGATATAGCCCATTCAGATGTGAGAAAATACTTTTAGATGATATGCAAAATATTAGAGAATTCTCCCCAAAGCTTCATTTCCACTATGCACTATGCAAGAATCACACCTAACTTCCTATCTTCCTACCTGTATCTTGCTCCATAGTAAGACATGGGTTCCACTCAGTCCCAAGTACCCTTCACCTGCGGTAGAAGGTTCACCCTGAATTCTAGCTCTAATACTTCCAACTCAATTCTTGTCTTACTGTCTTCCAAATTATCTGGCACAGTCAGTCGATTCCTTTGTTGAAATTGTTATCCTTGGCATCTCTGGGTTTTACTCCTCTCACAGTATTACTATGGTTTCAAGATGCTGCATAGCTACCTCTTAGTGCCCACTTAATTTTATTACTGCATCCAGCATGTATTATCTAAATATACATCTTTCAAAAAATACTTCTTGAAAGACACCACCTTTTTCAGCTTTTGCCCACCTCAAGCTTCACACATTATTTTCTCTCTCTGCATCTTTTTTCTCTATTTCCCCCCTCCCTGCATCCATCCATCTTTCAATCTTTTCATCTCCAATCAGTGTCTCACTCGTCTGAGATTGAGATTGGTTGAAAATCAGCATCCTTCATTCTCAGGGTTGTTTGAATTTTTTTGCATATTATTTAGTAACCTGCCCTGTCTCTCCTAGCACCTGTGGAATCCCCCAGACTCTTGATTTCAACTGTTACAGCAGCATCCTTCCTCAGTCTCACTATCCACTGCACCAGGTCTAATTCTGAGCCTCATTTCTTTGGACCTGATCTAATATTTTTTATTATAAATGGTTTGGCAGACAGAGTAATCAGCCCTTAATAATTCTGCATCACTATGTCTGTCAGATGATCCTGGGCCAGAAGGCTGAAGATCGGATGCTCCAATGTTTTGTAGTATAGGGACTGTCCAGGTGTTCAGCGGTCTCTATAAACTGGCTAAGTTTTAGAAGCTATGCTTTGTGCTTTGTGCTTCCCATGATTTCAGTTAACTCAGTCATTCTGGATTTCTGACGGGGTTGAAAACTTATAGTCTCATAGCCAATCCTGGCTATTTACTTTGAGAGAAAAGATTTGGGAGGATGGTTTTCAGCTGACATTCATTCTAGAGCCAAGAAAAAAAGCCAGGTTCAGAACTAAGTCTTTTAGTTAGGAGAGATGACAGAGGTTCTGTTTAGTCAACAAAATGATGGACTGGGTATTAGGTCTATCTTGTACTTCACTGACACAAATTGGTATAGTTATGCTCTAATTGTATTTTGAGAGAAAAGTTTTATTTTAACAGGAAAGGTGATATATAGGAGTAGCTAAGGTGGGAGGAGTAAGGAGAGGAGGAGGAGAAGGAAAGGAGGAGCTAGGTGATGAGAGAAAGAGAGAGAGGTGGGGGGACATGGAGGCGGATTTTCACATGTCTCCACCAGTCAAAGATAGTGGATATATCTAGATTGGGTATTGGGTTACACTTCTGATTGATATTGAGCATTACCAAACTTATAAAACCTTTGGCTAACATTAAAAAATTGTATTAAAGCAAAAAGGAGATAGGGGCATGGGATAGGGATTTTCTAGGGAGGGGAAATGGGGAAAGGGGATGGCATCTGAAATGTAAATAACATATCCAATAAAAAAAAAAAGAAAAGAAAAATGGTTTGGCAGCTTATACACTCATGTCCCTGTTATCACCTGTGCAGCTGCTATGACCCTCTCTCTAAGTTCTCACTGTATTTTATCCTACAGTTAGTTATACACGCATCTGACGTCATCAAAGCAGAGTCTATTTGTAAGGAATATATTCACCACGGCTCCAATCCACAAGTCTAAGCCTAATTTCCCTGTGGAAATGCATCATGCAATTGCTTTTTATATTACCACAATATGACCACAGTATAAAATACAGTAAACATCAAAATGTATGCAGGAAGAATAGAATGGCAGAAGGGAAACCATGACGGCCATATTTCTTCCTTAACCAGTAACATTGTAATACTCTCTAAAGAACTCAGAGCGTTAGGCATTATCTAGTTTACCTAATAATTCCTTAATTCTTTATGCTTTAGAAGCCAACATGTTGTTTTCTAGAGGTTGAGGCAGAAAAATCCTGAGCTCAAAACAGCATGGGATACACAGTATAACCTTCATCTGAAATAAATAAATAAATAAGATCATAAAACGTACTAGGCGTGTTTCTTAGCATCATAGTATAACACACACAATACCCTGAGTTCAATTCTAGGGGCCAAAGTAAATAAGAAAGTAGAATAAAGCATGACAGTTTCTTTCTTCTCAGCATAAAGACAAGCATGAGAATAAATGAAGCATGACCTACGACATGTTTCAAGACTCTTGTACCAAAGGAAATGTACTGTATCTGACTCATGTTCTTGAACTTTTTTTTTTTTGCCAAACTACATGATACAAGCAGGCAAAGTTAAGATACCCAAGATACCCCTACAACCAGAAGCGCGCGTGCGCGTGCGCACACACACACACACACACACACACACACACACACACACCTTTTTCTACCTGTAGCACGGCTACAGGAAGGTGAGAAAAAAAGTAAATGTTAACTTAAGAACTTGTAAGAATTATGCCAGGATCATTCTCCTTATGAATATAAGGGGTAGCCTTGTTCTCAGTCACTCCTGGTTGCAGGGGAAGGTGACCTAAGCAGTGAGGACATTTAATAAGGGTTATAGGTGATACAAGACACAGAGCTGAACAGCTGAGAGGCAGTGGGGTCTAGACATCAAAAGCAGGATAAACAGGAGTGGAGGCTCTCCCTGAAGTATATCTGAGCTGCTTTAGTTGAGAAATAGAGACTTAGAAGCTTAGGATGAAAGCCTTTCTAGACAAAGCCAGTGTCTTGGCTTCAGGTACAAGCACCTCAGGTATCTTTCCTGGCAGCCAATTGCTTTCACTCATACTAAGTGCAGATGTCTGTGAAAATAACCTGAGAGCCCCCCCCCCCCCAAAATAAACCTTAAAGAGTTAAGAAAATGGTCACAACAGGGAAAGGGTTCTTTGATTCCTCTGATATCCTTCTGATCAGAGAGGTAGGCTGTTCCACACAATACTTGTCACAGTGAAAAGAGAAAGTGATGCCAAGTCCAGATCCAGGTTGAGGGGCCAGTAAAGGTGGAAGGCAAATGATGTCTATTATGTATTAAATATAGAATTTGAGAGGTCATAGGCCCAAGAAAGCCAGGAGAATAAATTGGCACCTTAGTCAATGGGAACAGCTGACCCAAGATGCCCAGTGTCTTCCTAGTCATAGCAAATACAAATAAAATAAAATAATAAAATAAAATAAATAAGGTTAGGTTTGCTTTATCCCTGTACTTCCAGGTCTGACATGACAAAAGAGAACTCTATTCCTCTGGCAATCTTCATTGTAAATGAAACAAGTCGCCTTCAGTGGTGGGCTGAGCTCATATGAAATGGAGAAAAAAGATGTTCTATCCAACTGACAGTGGCACCAATCTTCAAAGAAAGATGCGGTACTACAGACTTCCAGTGAAATTGTCTGCCCTTTGACCTATAGCCTTGAGTGCTATGAAGGGGAGACGGGCAGTCCTGAAGTACCTAGGTAGAAAGTGATTCCTAATGTGGAGAAAGTAATATTCATGAGTTCCTGTGAGAATTTTCCGATGGGAGTACTGTACTCTTCCCAATATAGTTGCTACCCCATTCCCCGATTCTCTTGTCAATTCTAATCCGGTGTTAATAAGTCTATTGCACCCTTGCTCTGTGTCAAGGGGAAACACAAATCACTAGCATGATATTGTGAAAATTCTCATGGTACAGTTCTGATAACTACCAATAAAAGTACTGTCATTTATTGACGGTATGTTATCAGGTAAGTATGCTGCCAAGTTCTTGACGCGGAAAGATTCTACAAAGCTACCAAAAATTGAATATTCCCATTAACGTTACACAAAACAAAAAATGAAGCTCAGGTAAGAAATGTGCCCAAAGTCACACTAAAATAGTCCATATTGTCTCCTGCACCTATGACAGCTTTCCTCAAAACAGTAAATAAACTTCAAAACCTCAACTAGACCAGAACGCCTCCCCCTGAAGCTAGTGCCACTCATAGGATGCAGCAGCAGAACACCTTATGGGAACTTAGCTCGGCTATAATCACTCCTAACATTTTCAACCACTCATCAAGATCAACAGAGGTAAATCCTATGATCTAGCAATTCTACCTCATTTAAGCTACAAGGAGGATCTGATAGGACTTTGGTGCCTTTCTGTGATTTCGCATACACTATAATCTCTCACTTCAGGGGGTGTTTCTTTCTCATACATTTTTGTTTCATTCATTTCCTAGACTTCAACACCAGGAAGGTTTAGGGCCCCATCTCCTATTTTCTATCTAAAAATCCACACTCTCTTTCTCTTGACCTCAGCCAAGAGCACATTTAATCCAGACTCCACCCAACAAAGAACCAAGCTAAAACCCTTGAGATTGGACATTCTTGTCTCCTGCAAGAAACCCCGAAGGCCCTGCCTTCACTGAGCAGAGTGTCCTTTCTTCACAGCTATCACTTTTGCCAATAGTGTGTGCCCAATGACTGTTCCGACATGAGCAATAAATTACCACCCTCCTAACCCAGGATTCATGATCTTGGAACTGCCTTGGCATTTCCCTCTCTGACCTTTGCTTTCTTTCTTTGGCCCTGAGTCCACTCCAGCCACAGTGTTGACAAAGCACATTCCTATGGTGGACTTTGGTCCTCAATGTTCCCTTTGTTTAAAATATCATTCTAAATATTCACACAGGAAAATCTGCTCTTTGTCCAAGTCTTTGTTTAGTTGTAACTATTCAAGGAGAGCACTCATTTCGGGTCTTCATCCTTGGCTGACTGACCCCTTCGTCTCTTTATACCCCTTCTGTCCTCAGCACCTTTCTTTATACTCTGTAGCTCTATTCACTTATTTTGTTTAATTTATCACTTGTCTCCATTATTAAAATGTGACTCCAATAGGATCAATGCCTGTGATTATTTTGTCTATTGAGGAATTCCAAGGCCGCAGCCTGCTTCACATACATACATACATACATACATACATAATCTAATAATTACTTGTTGAATGAAGAAACACATATATACTAAGACACATAGAAACAGAGGTCTCCTATTTCTGAGCTTCTTACCCATATCCTTCTGCTTTGCCTCACAACACTTTTGCTTAAACAAGACATTCCTGAAAGTTTAATTCTGTGCCTGATATATACATGTCACATATTCATCCAATAGATTAAGGACTAAAGCAGACAAATTCATTGAACACACACATGTACACACTTACACACACCCCTGTGATACTAATTATTATTTACAATTTCTGAATGAGTAACTCAAATAGAGCCACACGGTGTTATCATCTTACTGCTGTAGGTGCCTGGAGCTGAGTCGCAACAACATATGTATGAACTCCTATTCAAGTCTAAAACGTCTTTCTTTGGATTCAAGAAATATCTGCCCAATACTGCCACCTAGTGACATGCGGGTGGGAAATCAGGACAACCACAAAGTGTAAACCAGTTCTACAAACTTGAGAAAACAACAACAATGGACTTTTCCCAGAGATGCTCAACAAGGAGTTTATATCAATCTCCCATAACTAAGCCAAGGTTGTACAAGTGAAAGCGATAACAAGCACTAGAATTATCTTCAAGGATTATGCCAATGAGTGAGGTGGCCAAGCAGGAAAGCAAGAGAAGGACGATGGGAACAGGAAGTCCAACTGACAGGTGACAGGGTAAACACTGACTCTCAGAGTTTTATCAGCAAGAACTCAAAAAGATTTGAGACTCAAAGCAAATGTGTCTGTTTTCACATTACAGTCCCTTCCTTAGCCAAATAGATGTTCATTGAAAATTAAAACTTAATAGATATAAAAAAAATAACTCACAGCAAATTCATTTGCATTAATGGCCAGACATCTACCAAATAGAATCACAGGTACTTCATATATACATATCTATCTATCTATCTATCTATCTATCTATCTATCTATCTATCTATCTCTATCTATATGATATTTATGAAGTAGATATATATATATATATATATTGCATCACGTGTATGTGTGTATATATATTGCATTACATATATGACATGTGTGTATGTATGTATGTTGTTTACATATGCATTCAGTGCCGGTGAATTTCGACCATGAGTTCTAGGAATGGCTGAGAATAAAACAGCCTTTCCATTTTCTCTATCAAAGCTGGGGAACTCTTCTTCCAGCCTACCCAGGCAGGCAGGCAGGCAGGCAGGCAGGCAGGCAGGCAGGCAGGCAGTCTGCTAACAAATATTTGACATATGTTCTAGAAATGTTTCTTTACATCACTATCCTGACTCTTGGCCTTTTGTCTGAAGAGCCCTAACTGTTTCAAGCACACATTTTTTTTTCAGAATTGTTCATTGCTTGCATTGAACAATAAATCATCAATACAAAAATTTGTTAAAACAGGAAGTGAATATATTCTTATAATAAAAAATAGACTAAAATACAGTTTGAAAGCCCTAAAGGATAGATATTTATGTAAGGGGGTGCAGGGGAAGAAACCTAAAACAGAAAATAAGTTTCTCTCACACGCCTTCTGAATTTAAAAACTACACAGGAACATAGAACCAATAAAGAGTAGTAGTAAATAGGACTTAATTACATTGAAAATAGAGCGTTAATTAAAATAGTTTAAACAGACAAACATAGACTCATGAATATACACCTGTATAAAAGTAATAATTCCAAGCGAAGATTGTTTAGAAAAAGTCATTTAATTATAAAATTTATTTAAATACAAAAAGCAATGGCACAAATCCCCATGGCGTTACCAAAGCACTTATCCATGGTGCTACCAAAGGGCCCATCCATCCACAGGCCACTCTCCTCACTGTATGCTCAACACACCCCTGTTCTCATGAACGGCACTTTCCCTCCTAGAGTGGCATCAGAGGCTTCTGAGGATGCACAGCTTCCCCTAAAGAACTACGAACAGTGTCACCGACATCAGTGCCTCATCCACACACGCCACCTTTCGTCAATGGCACTCTACCCTTATAAAATAGTGAACCTTGCTCTTATTTCATTTCTCTTATTTACAGCAGAGGTCCGCGTTCTGTCACAGTATGTCCGTGCACAAAAAGCCCTGGGGATAATACTTTCCACAGCATCTTAACCAACTGACTCAGATTCTTTAAAATATACACATGGGCAAAACCCAGTTCACATAAATGATTGTCACACCCTGTAGACTCATTCTGGCAAGAGGAAAAGTGGCATTTTACAATGTATTCTCCAATGGTTCCGGGCTGTACTATTATGGTTGGTATAATGTTGCCAAGTCACTTGATATGTGACTTTTCAGATTCCATCTGAAAGAGTGTTGTACACACAAACAGCTTTTCCCTTTGTGGTCATAGGTGACTCAGTTAGTCCTTGTGGTTTGATATTTTTTTTTCTCCTGAGTGTTTAAGCATTTCATACTTTGGTGATAATTGGAAGGTCCTGGCAGTCTGGGTCTTGATGATGAATACAGCTTTGTGCACATAAGATTGATAAGCTCAAGAAATGACCGCCTGCACAGACCAATGATTCCAAGCCATGAGTAGTAGCATCTTGTGGTAACAAGAACACTGATGAGTTATAGCTTTCCATACCTGCTATTAACTATCTCTTTCTGGTTAAAAAGCAAAATTTATTAAGGGAAAGTAAATGGGAAGAGGTAAGAAAGAGAAGACAGCATTTTTAAAATGTAATTAACCCAAAACTCTATTAGGAAATCTATTAGTAAAGAGTGTTTAATTTGGGGGGATATCACTAGGTGTCCTAAAGCACTTGCCAACTACGAGCAAAGTTCTTGTTCAATACCTAGTACCATAAAGAAAAAAAAAAGTGGTAGAGAAATGATTCCATACAAAAGAGAACTGTCACATGTGAACACATTTTTAAGTGTGTATAAACAGCCCGCAAGCCCCCTTTTCCCTTACTTCAAAAATATTTGTTTTCTAATAATAATAATTAACAAGTGTGAAAGTCACAAAAAGTCTATAATTTTAAGGCTTGAGGGTGTCACTTTGTAATAATTGGGTACAGCTGAATAGTTAAGAAACCTGCTACGTTTATTTACACTCTTGACACAGCAAGAATGATGACATGTCCTCGGGATAGTTGTCTACACCAGCTTGGATTTTATGACCCACTCAGCATTCGGGTTCAGTTGGTGCAAGTCCTTCATGTATGTATCGTCATCAAGGCAACGTTCCCCTGTGAAGGAGATGTGGTGTCAGTTAACACAGAGGGCACAATCATAACTCAAGAGCTTGGATTTCAAAGTCACTCTCTCATCCTGGCTTCTCATGACAACATTCAAAGGACTAGCCCGGGCATTGAAAAAAACCGATTGGGTAGTCTAATCATTCTCTAAATATCAGAATCAAATTAAATTAAGATGCGGAAAACGCTTTGTGTGATAAGACACATGCTTCATTAAAACCATCCCCACCATTATTAAACATAGCAGTCGTTTTTAATCCAGCCAAGAAACCGTGCTAATTTCCAAGATCTAACAGTAAAAGGGAACAGTCAAATGTGCAAAGGGTGAGTTCGAATGACTATGTAAACAAAAGGAGCTCAAAAAGGAGCTCAAAAAGAATCCCCAGGAAGGCGGGGCAGTGGTGGCACAGGCCTTTAATCCCAGCACTTGGGAGGCAGGCAGATTTCTGAGTTCAAGGCCAGCCTGGTCTACAGACTGAGTTCAAGAACAGCCAGGGCTACACAGAGAAACCCTGTCTCGAAAAACCAAAAAAGGCCCCAGGAAGAACAGTCAGTCCACTCAGCAGACCCATACCAACCAGCAACCGTTTATGGCTTGCTATGATTGCTTTCAAATATAGCAACAGTTTTCTTCTACAGATATAAATATCAGCTATTGGGAATATCACCACATAGAATGAAATTGGGCTTACCAATATTTCCTCCAATCTCATACAGGAAAACTTCTCCTTTCTTGAGTGTCTGGGCAACCCCGCTATTAGGGACAAAACAAACTGATTAGCTGCGTTGTTAAACAGCTTGCAGATAAATCTATTAAACAGGCCAGGGAGTTCTAGCCAGCATAGAAAATTAATAACTCAGACATACTGTAGTAATATACTTTTGTATTTTTTCCCATCTGTTAAATATGCCCAACAGGTAATAAAAGTGTCACACTTGGAAATGAAATAAATAGAATCAGATATCTAATGGCAATGGGATAAATCAGATTCTAAATTCATAAGCACTGAAAACCCAAGTTAATACAGCATTGATATTATATGATTATTAATATGATTATCTGTTCCTATATAGGCCAAGGCTCTGACTCAGTTTTCTCATCGTGCTTAGTATTCATTATGAGACTGTGTGAGAGGACAGTAGTGGTGTACAAGATGACCACAAACAATTGAGACCTGTCCCATAGGCTGGCCATTCAAATTTGGAAGGAGTGTCCACCATACAGCACAGAAGTAAGCACTCGGGATTTGACACCACTCAGTGTGCTGTTTATACATTTACATTCTTCAAAGAATAGAATTTCCCATCTACCACAAAAAAACAGTTGTATCTTAAGCCAATAGATATAATGTACCATGTTTCGACTTTACATAGTATGTCCACAAATGGTAACGTCTTGCTACTCCATACCTGTGTATGTTTTTTGGTTTTACATATTGGTTACAAAAGTAAACTTTTAAAAATATTAAGTACACACATACACAAAAACATCCAACTCAGTGATTTTTTTCTAAGTAATTCTATAAAAGAATTACATCGGAAACCTGATGAAACTTCAGAGCCAAACTTTATATTTCTAGGAGGAAGCTCCAGAATTTGCTTTGAAAATCCTCTGTGGTATGTGGGTTAGGTGAACAGAAATGTTGTGGGTTGCTATTAAAAAGTCCAGAGGAGAGAGGCTAAAGAGATAGATCAGCAGTTAAGAACATTGATTAACCTTTCAGAGGACTGGGACAAGGTGGCTTAGAACCAGCTATAACTCCATTCTGTGAGTCCACAGACACTTATACACATGGTATAGACACACACTCAAACACACACACACACACACACATAGTTTTTTCAAGCCTAGAGGAAAATAAGCAAGTCTGACTCTACACTCAGGCTACAAGGACTTCCTAGCATAAGCTGAGCTTTACTAAGCGCTTCGTGGGTCTCTGGTTATCCCATCTTCTCTTCCCAGCACCATGCCCACTGCATCTCTGTATGCCCAGGCTTAACTTTCTACCCGATGCCTTGTATACCAACCAACAGTCATACTCCAATTCCAACCAAGAGTTACTGTGGCTAGAAAACCCCAAAGGAATATTATAAAAGACTTGATTTTTAAGAACCTCTCAATATTGCTCTCAGAGCAAGTCCCGAATATCTACACAGTTCTTTCATTTTCCAGAAAGCTTAAACAAATTTTCTGGCACAAGATAGCTTTCATATAAGATCAACAAATTCCTAACAAAATGAAACACATCAATATTTTACCAAAAACTGATGGGAGAATGGCCAGTTGTTTGTTGTTTTTGTTCTGATGTACACTCATTGGCTTAGGCTGAGATAGTTAGACAGGGAATGGTGAGGGAAAGTGAGCTAGCTTTCTGATTGTTCCAAAAGGTGGGATATAAATGTGAAAAAGTACAGATTAAAGGAAAAACACAGTACAGATGCTTACTGAGAACTGCCCTCACTCTGTGTCCCACATACATCAATATGACTTAGTGGTCACTTTCCTACTCAATTTCCACAAGAATTTAAGGAAGTTCTATTCTGCCCTGCTCCTCTCCAAATGAAAAGTGAAGACTTAAACTAGAATGTGGGAAATGTTCAGTAGAAAAAAGTTCCTACTGCCAAACCCAATGACCCAGAACTAACATGACAGGAGAAAATGTGTTCAAGCACTGTGGCATGTGCACCCAATGTGCACATATAAATACACACAGAATACATCACAATATTAGCATTTAAAACACCAGCCCCAAGTTGAAGCCAGAATAGCATGTGTCTTAGTTAGGGTTTTACTGCTGTGAACAGATACCATAACCAAGGCAACTCTTATAAGGACAACATTTAATTGGGGCTTGGGTTACAGGTTCAAAGGTTCAGCCCATTATCATCAAGGCAGAAACATGACAGCATCCAGGCAGCCATGGTGCCAGAAGAGCTCAGAGTTCTACATCTTCATCTGAAGGCTTCTAGCAGAATACTGGCTTCCAGACAGCTAGGATAAGGGTATTATAGCCCACACCGACAGTGACACACCTATTCCAACAGGGCCACAGCTTCTAATAGTGCCAGTCCCTGGGCCAAGCATATACAAACCATCACAGCATTCATTTGAATATATAGACTAGTGTTTCTGGTTGTACCCAAACTATTAAAGTCATAGTTGAACACATTGTACAACCTTATAAGGAGTTACAATTGAAACATATATATAGGGAAGATAAACTTGGATGAACTCCTACAAGTCCTTGGAGCTTGTAAGAGTCTCCTGTCTCAAGGTATCTGGAACTCCAGAAACACATCTGGGAGGGAAGGGAACAAGCCCAAGGAGGAAAGAAAGGTCAAAGGTGGCATCTACAGGTCAAAGTTGGGGAAGAGAGAAGGAGCTAGTTAACTTTATTGTAGTAGAGACATTCCAGGGAGAAAAAGGTCTGTACCTTCCCCCCACCATGAGCAAGCCTGAGAGACCTTGTTTACCACAACAAGGTCAAGTGACAGCATCTAGGTGGAGTTACCCACCTTGGCTGCCCGGAACACAGAAGCAGAACTGCCCCTGGGCTTGCCTTGAGACATCTCTGGCAGTGACCTGGAATGGACTATGGATTATCCCACCCATCTGAAACCAGGGGTGGTTCTGGGTTAGGTCTTCCCCTTTAAATTGAGAGCTGAACATTAAAGCTTGGGGCCTTAATCAGAGAACTTTGTCTTGGCCTCATCTCTTCTCGCCCTCCTTCCCCCTTCAATTCCCAGCCCCGCTTTCAGGTGAACCCAGTTGACTTGTGGCCTCAGGCGGCTACAAAGGTCAATCTGAGAAATTCCAAATGCACCCAACCCCTAATTTTTAGGGATTCAACTCACAGATTTAATTCCAGTGTGACTCCCAGAGGCTGGTGTGGGATGAGTTTAGGGGATGCTGCTGTAGGCAGAATATAGGTTCATGTGTGATCTGAGGCAAATGTGTTCCCTGACTAAGCTCTTATCAGTGAAACAGAAGGAATGAAGGTGTTTGCTGCAGACTTCCACTTCGAGGAAGTTGACACTAGACTGCAGAGTGCTGAGTGACTGCCCCACAGTCATGCCACTTCATGACATCTATGAGCTGTGAAGGTCCATCCATTCTCCCAACTTATACAAAAAGGAATGAGTGGTTGTTTTAAGGTTTCTAATCCTTTTAACACCTAGCAAAAGTCTCAGAGTGTAAATATTAACATAGATGCTTTATTGACTCTGCAGAGGTATCAGCAGACAATCTGACTGAAGCTCTTCCCCATTGTTAGAACGACATAAATCTCTATGAAAGACTAAGATCATTAGTTGGATGCTAACACTCTGGATTTCTTTTAAGAACTTTACATTAAAATTCTTGATTGATAAGACAGCTCAGAGGATAAAGGTGCTTCTTGCATAAGCCTTGTGACCTGAGTTTAGCCCTTAGGATCCACATCAGTGTAGAAAAAGAGAATGGAATCCACAAATTTGTACACACACACACACACACACACACACACACACACACATTTTAAAATAAAAATTTAATTTCATAGCATAAATAGGAGGACTGTTACTAAAAGTGATGTAAGCCAGAAATAAGATATTTAAATGTGAAAAGCTATAGGACCTTTCAAATTTAAGACAGGTCGAATGGAAACCACACAGACTATAATGTATACAATAAGAAGAAGGAGCTTTCTAAGGATTATATAGTATCTGCCCTGGGGCAAAAAAGGACATGGTCCTCCCATAATAAGGACAGCTCAGGGCCTGGGTGTCCTTTGCAATCACCCAAACTTTCAGTTTTCAAATGGAACATTTCTTTCTTATTCGTTAAATTTCATAGAGAAAAGTTACATCTTCGTTTTAATCCCGCTGCATCCTAATTAGCAAGCTTTGTAACAGCCTATAAACAATAATTAACCTTCAACCAAGTGCTCTGGAAAGACCCGTTGAGTAGTTTCATTTGCCAAACCCATTGTAGGCAAATGGTGAAGGGCTGCTCACACGCTGCGTAAAACAACTTCAAGTTGCACACAGTCTACCTTAGACTATTCTTTCCAAGGGTCTCATTGTCATGTCTGCTCTGCTGTTCATATGCGCTCTCTCTCTCTCTCTCTCTCTCTCTCTCTCTCTCTCTCTCTCTCTCTCACACACACACACACACACACACACACACAAACTGAGCTAGAAGAAGGAGAAGGAGAGGAGGGAGGGAGGAAGGTAGGAAAGAAGAGGGAGAGGGAGGGAGGGAGGGAGGGAGGGAGGGAGAGAGAGAGAGAGAGAGAGAGAGAGAGAGAGAGAGAGAGAGAGAGAATGAGAATAAATATAAAAGTGAGAGTTATCCAACAGAATAATTAAAACAAGCCTCTACCTTTCTTGGCTGAGAAACCTGGCAAGTACATCACTGGCTTTCAGTTCTTCAGTTAGCTGTATTGCCATGGAAACTTTTGAAAGATGGGGAGCTTGCACTCGAATCACTCCCTGAGGAACATCAGCCTGCAAAGCAATAATGACACTGGAACAGAGCTGACAGCAGCTGGAACATGTAACTGTACGATGCACTGTATGGGGAGTGTGCTTAACTACTACTCAGTTAACTCCACTGCATAAAACCTTAACTACTGGATAATGTCGTTTGTTAAATTACATCAAACCTCAAATATCCTCTTAATGGTGATAGGGGAACTTTATAATGCCTGTGCAGTAATGCTTAATTATTTTTAAAGATGTAAAGAATGACAGCAATAACCATTACTGCCATATTAAGTGCTGATTTCTGAGGGGTGTCTACCAGAGAGTGCTTCCTCATGTAGCAATTTATGAAATTGAATCAGAAAGACGCCATTCGGTGCCGTGCCTATGTGTGCTTCACAAAACCTTCCCACCCGGTATCCAAATTCCTCTATCTTTTATGTCCGGGGTGGGAAAAAAGAAATAGACTTTCCTGACACATTTGTACTATACTTGCTTTCCACTTGGTTAATAAGCTTATTATACTCTTGACTTAGGAGATCCAATTCTAAGCCCTCTGTCTTTGGATGTGCAGGACACTTTATGGATTTAGAGATACCAGTGAAACATTTTAAGGTTTGCAATGCCAGAACATCAGCTAGGACATTCAAAATAATAGGCTTAATTAATTCCTAAATGGTTTTTTCTAAAATAAACATTAATTTATTATTTATAACCATATGCCTTAAACAGATTTGAGAACAGCATGCTCAAATTATATTTAGGTATGATCCTTAAATATTACACATACCCTACGTAATTCAGCCAAAGTTTCTAAGCACTCTAGTGAGTACTATGTTAGGTCTACTTACCTGCCAGGTAGGAAAGATATACATCCTTTAGCATACATTACTTCTGTGCCTATTAAAATGGATATGGTCTTGATTTCCTTTTGATTTTAATCATAAAGCATGACCATATTACAGATGCTGTGAATGTCTTTGGAAATTAAATGGAAGTATTCTTCTAGAACTAGGCAAAAAAAAAAAAAAAAAAAAAAGCAAATGCCCCCAAACCATTTAAAATTGGTTCTCACCAACAGGAGAAATTTCATATTGGAATGGCAGAGAAATGAAAAGCACTGCAGAAGAATGCCCAGCAAGCATGGACACCGACTGCCAGGTCCAACCACATGCAGAGTCTCAGCGTCCTTTCATCTTGCAAGTGTTGATCTTGACTTCTCCATTCTGGGATATGCAGTCTGTCTTAACTGACTGCAGTATACTCTGACCTTGCCATGACCCTGACACCTAGGGCAAGCCCACTTTATGTTGTAACTAACAGACAGACTTCTTTCATCTGTAACATACTGGAAAATGAGCTACTTTCAACAGCAGATGGAACATTTCCTATGGTGTGATTGTGTGTGCGTGTGCGTGTGTGTGTGCCCCTGAGATCGCTCTCTAGCTCCTCTCCTACTCTGAACATTCCACAGGACAGCTTAGTCGCAGCTATCTGTCTCCATCACAGGAAGCGGAAGACAATAAGCTGAAACCAACAACTGGAATGTTGGAGAGAATACTGTAATCGTGATACTTGAAATCCTGAGACTCGGGCGTTGATGGCGCACGCCTTTAATCCCAGCACTTGGGAGGCAGAGGTAGGCAGATTTCTGAGTTCGAGGCCAGCCTGGTCTACAGAGTGAGTTCCAGGATAGCTAGGACTACACAGAGAAACCCTGTCTCAAAAAAACAAAAAAAAGAAATCCTGAGGCTGTGTCCATAACCCCTTGTTCATCTTGTCCATACAGTGACAGAAACCAACAGTGGAATTTTGAATTAACATACTCTATCCTCACTATTTCTTTGCACGCAGCACTGAATGGAAAACTGTTGAGCCATGGAAGAGTATCCTGGTTCTTGGGTTGTGGGTTCAGCCTTGGCCCCAGAACCCAGGCTCCTGTCTAATCTCCATTCCACTTTCACACTTCAGTCACACACACAGGTAGAGGGCGTGATTCAGGCCCCAGGCCCTAGAGAGATTTACATACTAATAAGGTACCTGAAGGCCAGAGAGTGGAGCCAATTAAGCATTCCTCCCCAGCCCCTCCTCCCTCTTCCCCTCCCTATTTAACTCAGGTCCACACTGGGTTTTATGGGGTGTGCATCCAGATCCATCCACCATCCGCCATGTCAATAAACCGGTTTTGGAAATGCAAGGACTTCCTTGTGTGTTGGGGCCTCGCCATGAGGAACCGTGGAGAGGCCTTTAGTAGCAGCCGGAAGGACCCTGCGGCTACGGCTTCCCCAGCAGCTTTTTTTTTTTAACTACAGCTGGTGTGAGGAACTCCCTGTGTTCCTCAGGAGAAAACCTGGGTTTTCCTATAACTGTGTACTTATGTTGATGTTAAAATTAGAAAATCCTAGTTAATTCACAGTACCAACTATATTTAAATTAGCTTAATGAAAGTAGTAACAAAGAAAGCTCTTTCCACAGTCACCTCTTGCCCAACCCTGGGGAATGAGAACATATTGTGCATGGCTAAATTAACAGGCAAACACTTGAGGCAATTAAGATAAAATTCCATATTCAGAAGGTCAACAAGGAACCCTTTACAAACCAGAATGAACCAGAAAAATAATATATTGTCAATATATTGCTCAATAGTATGGCTCCCTCAGCAGCTTCTTGCTTTTCTTCCCCTTATTCCTTGTAGTCTACTTTCCGGTTTTTTTTTGGGGGGGGGGAGGGGGGGAGGGAAATCTGTCCTCTCTGGTAGGTCCTATACCCTGTGGGTATATATCAACCAAGCCTTTTCCAAGACTCATTTAAAACACTTCAGACTCCACAGGAACTACCTACTGCACCACAATTCACAGAATAAAAGGAAATAAAATTACTTAACAATATTTTCATTAAAAAATATATTAATGACAGTAACATTTTTCTATACCAAGGTATATCAGTATGCATATTCTTTTTTTCCATTTTTATTGGTTATTTTATTTATTTACATTTTAAATGTTGTCCCCCTTTTTCTTCTTCACAAACCCCCTTCCCCTTCCCCCTCCCTCCCTGCCTCTATGAGGATGCTCTTCCACCCACCTACCCACTCCTGACTCACTGCCATAGCATTCCCCCACACTGGGACATCAAGCCTTCACAGGACCAAGGGCCTCCCCTTCCACTAATGCCAAATAAGGCCATCCTCTGCTACATATTCAGCTGGAGCCATGGGTCCTCCTATGTGGACTCTTTCGTTGGTGGTTTAGTCCCTGGGAGATCTGAGGAGTCTGGTTGGCTGATATTGTTGTTTTTCCTATGGGGTTGCAAACCCCTTCAGCTCCTTTAGTCTTTGCCCTACCTTCTCTATTGGGGTCCCCACCCTCAGTCCAATGTTTGGCTGCCTGCATCTGCATCTGTATTGGTCAGGCTCTGGAAGAGCCTCTCAGGAGACAGCTTTACCAGGCTCCTGTCAGCAAGTGCTTCATGGCATCAGCAATAGTGTCTGGGTTTAGTGTCTGCAGATG
The DNA here is from genome assembly GCF_011762505.2 of Arvicanthis niloticus. Lineage (NCBI taxonomy): Eukaryota > Metazoa > Chordata > Mammalia > Rodentia > Muridae > Arvicanthis > Arvicanthis niloticus. Next base: position 17,139,131 of record NC_133438.1, read on the forward strand.
GGATGGATCCCCAGGTGGGGCAGTCTCTGGATGGCCTTTCCTTCAGTCTCTGCTCTACTCTTTGTTAGGAGCTTTCTGCATTTTCTTTGACTGTTGTGCCAATGTCTTCTAAGGTATCTTCTGCACCTGAGATTCTCTCTTCTATCTCTTGTATTCTGTTGGTGATGCTTGCATCTATGACTCTGGATCTCTTTCTCTACCTCCCGGGTTGTTTCCCTTTGTGTTTTCTTTAATGTTTCCATTTCTATTTTTATATCCTGGATGGTTTTGTTCAATTCCTTCACCTGTTTGATTGTGTTTTCCTATATTTTTTTAAGAGATTCTTGTATTTTCTCTTTAAGGGCTTTTACTTGTTTACCTATGTTTTCCTTTACTTAAGGGAGTTATTTATGTCCTTCTTAAAATCCTCTATCATATCCATGAGATGTGTTTTAGATCTGAATTTTGCTTTTCGGGTGTGTTGGGGTATCCAGGGGTTGGTGTGGTTGGAGAACTGGGTTCTGATGTTGTCAAACAGCATTGGTTTCTGTTGCTTCTGGTCTTGAGCTTGCCTCTCTGCATCTAGTTATCTCTAATTCTCACTGCCCTTGCTGTCTCTGACTGGAACCTGTCCCTCCTGTGAGCCTGGTTATGTCATAACTCCTGGGAGTCCAGCTGTCTCTGTGATCCTGAGATCCTGGGTGTGGCAGAGCTCCTGGGAATCAAGCTTTTTCTGTGTGTTGCAGGAGTGGGTGGTAAGCCAGAGCCCTGGGTCTGTTCTATGCACAAGTATAAGCCAGAAGGAACCTCTGCCTCTGGCTGGGTAGGGGTGGGAAGTTCGGGGGTGGGGGTGGGAGTCCTGCTTCCTGGTTTCCATAGGGATCCCAGTTACAACGGGTGTTGGGGCAGATGTTGTATCCTCAACTGTGATCCTGGGTGTGTCAGATCTCTTGGGAGTCCAGCTTCCTCTGGGTATTGTAGGAGTGGGTGAGGAGACAGAGCCCTGGGTCCACCCAAGCACCTGTACAAACAAGGGGAAACCCCTGTCTCTGGCTGGGCAGGGGTTCCTGTGTCCCTTGATCTCAAGGGTCCCAGTTTCTCCAGGTGTTGGGGCAGATGTTGTGGCCTCACTTGTGGTCCTGGGTGTCAGTATGCATTTTCTTAATGGTTAAAAAAAAAAAAAAATGTATGCACTCTGTCGAAGATTAATACACCCAATTGCCCCCTGTTGCTTTGTATTTCTCCCTACATTCTGCAAAGACAAGAAGGGACAGAATTTCAGAAAAAAATTTTTTTTCCTGTTAAGAAAATTTATGTGCTACAAGAGGTAAACTCAGCCATTTACTCCTGCAGGAAGCCATGGGAAGTCTAAGGTTCTTGGCAGTAGCATGTGCTTGCTTGATGTGTAGCCTCTCTTTTCCTGAGATATCCCTAAAAAACTGAAGACCTATACTAATGTGACCCATATCCTACACTCTCAAAATGAGCTCAGGAACTGTGGCCTTGGAGAAATCAATGGGCTTTCTCAAGAAATACTGACTTTCGGTGAGGTATCAGAACTTCTAAGCAAGCACCACCTCTCACACACTCATACAAAGTTTGGAAGTAAGAGTTTCAAAAACCTGCTTCTGAGGGTATGCCATAATTTTGAAGTACACACATAATGTAAGCAAATTGTCATGTTACACGTGACAGTATGGCACCAGAATTGACTTTTACTAAATTAGGGTGGGTCACATGGACATTCTACCACAGGCTCCTATGACTGTGGATAAAACCATCTCCTATATTTCTCACCCTGTACAAAAGGGAGTGAAGTTAGGCCAACTTGAGTTTAATGCTAACCCTTCCCAAACTAAGCACTATAGAAAGGTTGTCTCATCACATTTAGTGAATACTCCAGTGCCCAAGCAAATAGGGGTACATGGCACTTTCTCGGGCAATCTTTTGACATTTCTAGCAACTCAGGAACTTGACACAAAACAGGATGTGTTATATCTAAGACAGAAGCAAGCCTCTACTTATGTAAGGCATTCCAACTAAATCCTCCCCACTTCCCCTCACAATTCAAAAACTGAGAATGATTCAGTGTGAAGCTGCTTTTGCAGAAATGAACAGAGTAGATAGTAAAGATGAAAATCACTGAGGTGTTTTTATAAAGTTTTGCTGAGTATATTATCAAAGGATGGCAAGTGATATTTATATATAGATAATAATAAATGATACCAAAGATCTCATTTAAGTGGTATGTTGCAGACTCAATTAAACTCGAGACTCACAATGTATCCAATGCAAATGGTATTAGTATACTAATTACATTGAGCTGCCAAGCTTTGAAAAGACACTGTGCCTGATCATCAAGCCAAACAGTATGTTCTCACATATGACATAATAGTATCTGAAGCTATACACAGAATAATCTTTGTGACCTTCACATTCCATGACTGCAATGGATATTCTTTCTTGGTTGACAACTATATCTGGAATTAACTAAAACCCAAATAGCTGGGTATAGTTCTGAGGGATCATTTTAAATCTTAATTAAATTATTTGAAGTGGAAAGCCCCATCTTTAATCCTCATCTTTCGAGGTAGAAAGATTCATGTTTTACCTGGGCCATATCATCTGCTGGGAGCCTACATAAAACATATGGAAAAAGGTGGCTTGCTCTATTTACCTGCTTAACCTTGTTTTTATTGTAAAGTTCGTTCCTTCACTGGCATTAGAGCCTACTTCTTCAGGATTCTGGCATATACTGAAGACCACCTAAGAAAGTCAGACCGGTGAACTGAACAACTACTGGACTCTTGGGCCTTCTGTTGGTAGACAGTGATTGTTGGACTGGCTGGACCACACCCTGAAAAGTATTCAAATAAATCCCCTTTATAGACAGACAGACAGACAGACAGACAGACAGACAGACAGAAATTCTGTTCCTATAGAGAACTCTCACTAACATAGATTTTGGTACCAGAAGTGGTTCTAGAGCAACAAAAGTATAAGAATGATTATGATTGATTATATGTCTGGAATAGACTTTCCATTTAACAAAAGGTGGCCTACTGAAAAGGAGTTGCAAATGCCTGATATCCCTTGGCTTAGTACTGATGAAGGGATTTTTAAGGATCAAGGAAATTACAATGCTAGAGTGGATATGCTGTGTAAAACCTAATTTCCCATGATGGGAAGGCCCAGAAGATCTGCCCTTCACAAATCCTGTGAGACACAGAATGGTGGAAGTGGCACCAGCACATTTGAAGAGTTTTGTTGTACCCTATTCTTGTATCAGACCTTAAGGATGGATAAGCTGAGTTGGATGAATTAAATGCAATGGGTTTAATTGGGCCTTGAAGTATTAGGAGCCAGGTGACAGCACTGAATTACCAAATTCCAGGTGATCATAGCCATTGCAATGGGCTGTACAGATAAAGAATGCCCACGATGGCTTAACCCATAATGGTCAGCAGAAGCAAAGGGAGTTTCGAGGTGGCATGACTCATGTGGAACTTTGGTACTGGCTAATCAATCATGAGGTTTCTAGGCATGCCATATATAAGTAATCTATTGCATCTTTATTTGATCTGTATAAGCAAAAAGATTCTCAAACAAATGAAAGTATGTCTCCATTGAGTCTCAAAAAAAAAAAAAAAAAAGAATCTTGGCCCATGAAGAAAATTTCAGACTTGAGCCAGTTTGTAGACTCAGAACTCCTTGAATGAAGGGATGGCTAGTTCCCTCTGAGGAAGGAGGTTGATAAAATACCTAAAAGTTTTATTGTTAGCTTTTCTCCATCCTTTCCCCAGAGAGACTTATGGCCTTTTACAAGGGTAATTAATTGTACATTGGAGGAAAAGAAACAATCAGACTTTCTGGGGTCTATTAGATACTGGTCCTGAATTGACAATATTGCCAGGAGATTCTGAGAAACACTGTGGCCTTACAGTTAAAGAAGCAGCTTATGGAATTCAGGTTATTAATGGAGTTTTGGCTAAAATTCAACTCACATTGGTTACCTGAACTAATCCTGTAATTATTTCCCCAGTCCTATCATGTATAATTGGGACAGAATTCTCACATTGGTACCCTGACCTGTGGAGTGAGGGCTATTACAGTTGCTGCCTCTGCCAGAAAAAAATAGTGTCTCAAAAACAGTATCACATCCCTGAAGGAATTGCAGAAATTAATGCCATCAGCAAAGACTTGAAAACTTCAGAGGTAGTGGTTTCCACATCTCCCACCACCCCATCTCCTTTAATAATTCTCCTATCTGGCCACTGCAAAGGACCATGGATCATGGAGAATGACAGTTGACTCTTGAGAACTAAAATCACGTAGTGACTCCAATCGCAGCTGCTGTAACAGATGTGGTGTCCTTGCTTGAGCAGATTAACACATCTCCTGGTACATGGGTATGCAGCTAATAACCTAGGAAATGATTTTTTCTTAGTACTTATTCATAAGGACCACCAGAAGCAACTTGCTTTCAGTTAGCAAAGCCAGTAGTATAACTTTACAGTTTCATCTCAAGGATATATTAAATTTCAAGCCCTTTGTCATAACTTAGAAGGGATCTTAATCATCTGTCTCTTCCACAAAATATCACACTGGTGCACTGTATTGATGACATTATACTAATTGAACCAATTGAGCAGGAGATAGCAACATCTATGGACTCATTGGTAACACATATGAGTATCAGAGGATGAGAACTCCAACAAGGTTCAATAGCCTTCTACCTTGGTGAAATTCATAGGAGTCCAATAATGTGGGATGTAGAGACATAGTTCTTTTAAGGTAAAAAAAAATTTATTGTACCTGGCATCTCCCCCACCAAGAAAGAAGCACATTTAGTTGGTCTATTTGGATTCTGGAGACAACACAGTCCTCACTTGGGTGTGTTACTCAGGCCCAGATACCAAGTGACTCAGAAAGCTGCTAGCTTTATGTGGGGCTTGGAACAGAAGAAGGCTCTTCAATGGGTCCAGGCTACTATGCAGGCTGCTCTACCTTTTGGACCATATGATCCAGCAGACATAATAGTATTTGAGGTGTCAGTGGCAATATCAATAGGGTTACTGTTTGGCATCTTTGGCAGGCCCCTATAGATGAACCATAGAAGAGACCTTTGAGATTTTGAAGCAAGGCCATCATCTACAGACAATTTCCCTTTGAAAAATAGCCCCGGACTAGCTATAGGGACTTAGAGAAAACTTCACATTTGACAATGGGCCATGAAGTTACCATGCAACTTGAACTGCCCAACATGATCTGGGAGTATTTTTTGACTCATAATTTTTGACAGCAGCAATCTATAATCAATTTATATAAATATATATGTATATATAGTATAGTAAAAATATGTTATCAAAATATCTATTTCAGCAAATATATATTTTAGCAATCATATATATATTATAGCTATATATCTTCCATTTGATACATATATACATATATATGTACATACACAAACACATAGACACACATACACACAATGATTGGGTCTGAGCTGATCCTGAAAGTACAAGCAAGTTACAGGAAGAAGTCACCCAAATGCCTATGGTTTTTACTACCATTGCACTGCTATCTATGGCTAGGCATGTGCCTACAGCCTCCTGAGATGTACCCTATGATTGGTTGACTGAGTAAAAGAAGACTATGGCCTAGTTTACTGATGATTCTACACATTATACAGGCACCATCCAGAAGTGGACAGCTGCAGCATTATAACCAATTTCTGGGACAACCCTGAAAAATATCAGCAAGAGAAAGACTTCACTGTAAAGATAACTTTGGGCAGAACACACGGTCATACATTTTGCTTGGAAGCAGAAATCACCAGATGTGATTCTTCACTGATTCACAGGCTGGAGCTAGTGAGTTTGCTACATGGTCAGGGACTTGGAAAGCACATGATTGGAAAGTTGGTGAGAAAGACATATGGAGAAGAAGAATGTGGATAGATCTCTCCAAATGGGCAAAGGATGTGAAGATACCTGTAAATGTGAATCAAAAACAAAGATGACTTTAGCAGAAAAGGAGTTCAGTAATCTAGTAGATAGAATGACCCCTGCTCTGGACCATCAGCATCTCTTCCCAACCAACCCTGCTGCCATTACCCAATGGACCCATGAACAAAGTGGCCATGGTGGCAGATATGTAAACTACTCATGGGCTCAACAACATGGACTTCTTCTACTCATCAAGACTGACTTGGCTACAGTTGCTGCTAAGTGCCAGATCTGCCAACAACAGAGACCAACACTGAGCCCTAGATATGACTCAGGCACCTTTATGGCACCTAAAGGTACCAAATATGACACTTCCACCCAGGGTGAACAGCCAGTGACCTTGTGGAATGTTGCCTACACTGAACCATTTACTCCACGGCAAGGGCTTATCCTTTTCATGGATTTGCCTTTCCTGCATTTAATGTTTCTGCCAAAACCACCATCACTGGACTTACAGAATGACTTACCCCGCATCAAGGTATTCCACACAGTATTATTTCTGACTAGAAACTCACTTCACAGACAGAGAAATGAGACAGTGGGCCTGCAATAATGGAATTTACTAGTCTTACCCTGTTCCCCACCATCCTGAAGCAGCTGGCCTGATAAAATAATGGAATGGCCTTCTGAAAACACAGTTACAGTTAACAATTAGGTGACATCGGTGCGGAGGGCTGGGGCAGGGTATTTTGGAAAGTAGTATATGTTCTGAACCAATCTCTACTATATGGTATGGTTTCTTTCATAGCTAGGATCCACAGGTCCAAGAACCAATGGGGTAGACACCGGAATAGTTCCACTCACTGTTACCCCCTTGTGATGTCTTAGGGAAAGTATGGCTTCCTGTTGTCAAAACCTTAAGTTCTGATGGCCTAGAAATTTTTGTTCCAGAGCAAGGATTGCTTCTCCCAGGAGATACAATATTTCATTGTCTTGAAAACTAACTTTTCCCTGGCCACTTTGGGCTTCCTATACTCTTAAGTCAACAAGTTAACAGTGTTAGGAGGGTTGAACCAAATTACCATGGGGAAATTGAATTGCTTCTCCACAATGAAGGTAAGAAGAATTATGTCTGGAGTGCAGGAGTTCGTTGGGGGCATTTTTGGTGCTACCATGAACTATGACTAAAATCTAAGCAGCACGACATAGGGCACAGTCCCTTCAGGAATAAATGTATTGGTCACTCCTCCTAGAAAGAGTCAAGACCTGCTCAGGTACTTGCTAAGTGCAAAAGAAATACAGACTGGGTAGTAGAGGAAGGTAGTTATAAATAACAACTAAGGACCAGCTTGCAGAAATGAAGATTATAATTTACAGAAGTGTTTCTGTCGTATTTTGTTAAGAATGTATTTGTATAGACATTTGTGCTTTCTTTCCTCAATTTCTTTGCCATGTAGTATAGCACCAATCATAAGACTATCAGTGGTTTTCGTATTTAAGTTTAAGAAACCAAAAGAATGTTCTTCAAGGGACATTGCCACCTATTCTAAATTTATAGTGTGCTTGCAGTTGTATTTCATTAGGCATAATTATGAGCCAATTAAATATATAATGTGTTAGCTGTTTTATGTAGTATAGTTATAGTATTTGGGGTATAATTATGACCTGGTTATTGTTTTCATTTAGAAATTAAGCATGACGTAAGGAGATATGATTGTGTGTCAAGTTGACAGGGGATGGACTTGTGATGGCTATTCTTGATTGTAAACTTGACTATATCTGGAATTAACAAAAAAACCAAATGGCTGGGCATACCTGTGAAGAATTTTTTTTTTTTTTTTTTTGGTCTTACTTAAATCATTTGAAGTGGGAAGACCCATTTTTTTTTTCTGAAACAGGGTTTCTCTGTGTATCCCTCGCTGTCCTGTAACTCACTCTGTAGACTAAGCTGGCCTTGAACTCAGAAACCCCCCTGCCTCTGTCTCCCAAGTGCTAGGATTAAAGGCGTGTGCCACCACTGCCTGGCCAAGAAGACTCATTTTTAATACAGATATTTTGATGTGGGAAGATTCACCTTTAAATCTGAGCCATACCTTTGGGTGGCAGCCTATATAAATGACATGGAAGAAAGAAGCTCACTCTCCCTGCCTGGTCTCCTAGAGAACCTTGACTAATATACTGGCTAACAGCAGATTACATTGGGGAGCTGTCTGCCTGTGAACTGAAGTTATCTGACGTACAGCAGGTCTGCAATACATGAGGACTAATGTGCCATTCAGCTCAGTTCCCATGAGATTACAATGTAAGGAATGTTAATTTCCTCTGTATACCAACACTACTGTTAGGAGAAAAGTGTTCTCTAATAGTCCTCACACATATGATATATTGAGCTAAGGTATATTTAGAGAAATCTGATTGTAGTTCTGATCTGGTTAAATACACCATGATCTTTCCTGCCTTTTCTGTCAGGTGTAAACATTACATCCTTACAGGTTTGCCCTCCAGAAATTTACTGTACAATCATAAGGAGACATTCTTCTTACCCCTTAAAACACATTTGTATGGAAAGCTGACACTTTTAGTGCTACAGAAAACCCTTTGTCATCAAAAGAGCGAATTAGAAATAAAGGTTTCTTTAAAAGGTCAGATGTGATGTAATATATACTTTAGAAAATTAAGTGAGGGCATTTTAGCAAAGTGTCTTAACCAAAACGACATGTGATCACCCTAGTGTGAACAGCAAACACCAGGATGTGGTGACAGAAAGAGAGCTTCTGTCTTAAACAGTGCTCCAAATGTGGTCTTTGTTATCAGAATGCCTTTAACTTTAGCCTGACTCATAGATTCAGAAAACACTAAGGGCTCTAATAGTTTAGGAAAATTGATCAGCACTTAATTCACAGTGAAGTAAGTCCTAATATTTTTCTCTTTTTAACATGATATTTTTATTCTCTATTTATGATTGAAGTGTGTCATAAAAATGAAAGAAGAGTGTGACAGAGTTTGATTTGATTTTCTACATGGGTCTCTGAGTTAAACTAGACTCCGTTGTCCTGACCAAAAAAGTGCTGGAACTGATGTTCAATACCTGTCACAATGATCAATTCCTGTGATGACCTTCTTAATGAAACCCCAGGTGAACACCTACGAAAGCTGGGGCTCATGGGTAAGCCACCAGAGCCTGCGTGCTATTCAGCGGATTCCAGCGTCCTCGAGCCCAAGTCCCTAAACCTGAAACTCTTACAAGATCGTCTGGGGCTTTTGCAAAATTCATAAATGCTTCAAACCAGAGCTCCGTGCTTTAGTGTCTGACACCAGGTCATCCTGAGTCAACATCGAAGTTAAGGACACCATGAAAACTTTGGTTTCCTGAGCCCATGTGACCAGAAGTGGCAGATAACACCAGGGATACTGGGCTCCTCCAGCCCACACAAGCTTAGAAAAGTCTAGCTTCTCTCTGGGAGGCGAGCTGGGACAGCAATGGAAGGATCACTTAAATCAAAGACTACACTGGAAATGAAGTCTGGGAGCTTCAGCAATTTGTAGCTAAGTGACCATCAAGGCTGCCCCTGCATGCTCATTAGATAGAGGCCATCTGAGGAGTTACAGGTGCAGGGATGGGATGTCTGTGATTAGCATAAGAAGACTAAAGTGGGGAAAAGTATGCAGAAGAGGTAGGAGGAGGGACAACACCAACAAAGGGATTTCCTGCTGGGGGTTCATAGGCTATTGTTTCTACTTTTTCAATATTGGAGAAGATACAGGTTTTAGAGTGCAATACAATAGGACTCTGTTTGCCTAAATAGAGGGTCCCATCCTTAGCTCCCTCCACCCCCCCAAAAAATTTGCAATACAACTAATATAGGTTGTATTGTGAATATAATATAGGTTTACATACACCAAAACTGGGTATATGGAGAGAGCAAGATCCCAATAAGTTAATTGCTAACAGAAAATAACTATTTCTAATGGTCTATGACTTTGATAGTATTTAAGAACAGTTATGTTCATATCACTTCATATATTGCAGTCATGAAAACATTTGTCATATTAGGTGAATTAAGTATTATCTTATAACTTGGCTCAAAGCACTCATTTATCTAGTCAAGCTTATCTTAATAGCATGAATGTCCAGTTGTTTATGCTTAGCTTAAATAGCTTACATAGTATCTTAAAACGTGCCATTCCAATCCCTGGCTACCTGACTTTACTGTCAGGATCTGATGATGCTCTAGAGTGACAGTTATCATTGACCTCTCTGCAGTATTTGGTGTTTCTAAATCAGCACTTCATACGTTTATTCTTCTTGCCTGAAATTCTAAGACAATATACGTTGTTCATGTTTCTCTCACTGTGTAAATACCAGGATGCCTTGGGTCTGCCTTGCTGTTTTCTTGCCTTGACTCTTTCTTGAGTTACACAGCATTCTGTGGCCTACAGTACAATTTCTAGGCAAACTCCAAAGATGTATCTGAAGCTCTGAGTGACCCAGGAACTGCAACCCACCCCTAAATAGGCAAATCTAACAAACAGAATTCAGTCTCGTTCCATATCCATCCTCCCATACTCCTAATATTTGAGCATTTCTGACACCTGCTAGCTTTTGTTCTGAATTTCTTTTTCAACTGGACCTTACTTTCTACCCAGGGTTATTTTAAAAGCAACCTGCAAGTCATTTCATACTAGCAGCAACACATTGTAAGAACAAACACAATGAACTCTATAATCTGATAATCTGGAAATATTGAAAACGGTAAGAATTGGTAGATTTTAAAGATAATTGGCCTTGAAACCCAACTCTTTTCTCTCTACAGAAGCTTCAAGTTGCTGCTTAAAATATTCTTTTCCTTATCTGAGAGAAATAAAACAACATACCCTAAATAGAAACAGGAATTTAAAATAAGATGTTTATAAAATCTTTAGCAATGTGCCTTACTCCAGGTAAATGTATACAAAATATGGGAATTGAAGAATGTAGTTCAGGGATACAGTAGTAAGCACTGGGTTCTTTCCCCAAAATTAGAAAAAAAAACAAAAACAAAAAACAAAATCCTAATTCTCACTCCTCACACGTTTTGTTTTCTACTCCTCATTGGTGTGACTTTTATTTTTTACTTTGTGTACTTCATGATATGCAAATTTTACATCATGTACATTTTTATACTTCATGATATAAATATACCATGCTGTATCTAATTAGACACCTCTCTATGGTTAGAGTATTTTCAAACGTGGCTAGAGAAAATGTCGATGCAAGTGGAAGAAGCAGTTGGAATGTGGTTAGGAGCACTTACTGCTACTCTAGGGTACTGGAGTTCAATTCCCAGCACCTACAGAGGGAGGTTTACAACCACCTGCAACTCCAGCTCCAGGGGAGCCAACCCCCTCTTCTGCCTACACAGACACTTGCACACACATGCTCTGGCACACAAACATAAATGTGATTAAAAATTTGTTTTTTTTTTTTTTAAATCGAATAAGCAACATAACTTTCAGATGGTTGCCACATGTCAACAAATGTTCCTTAAATAGCATGTTCCAATTTATATACTTTAATCAGTCATGTCTCTACCAAACCTCATTGTATTCCCTAGACTGTCCCTCACAAGGCCTGACCCAAGATACAATACAAATGAGTACACTAGAGCCTCAAGTGTGTCGTAATTCCCATTGAAATACAGAATCAAGGCATGGCTCTGCCTACCCCAGTTCCTGCTTTCTCACTGGCCATGGCATGCTGTGTACCTCTCTGGCTGACCTAGGTCTTAATTTGCCCTCCAAAGTCACTCAAACGTCCATCCTTAGCTTTAATGTCTACCAGAGTTCTCATACTCAACAAACTTCATATTGAAATTAGGATCTTGCCTCTTATTCTAATTTCTCATATCACGATTTTTGAATTTGGGGTCAGTGATTTTCTTTTTTTGTTTCTTTTCTTTCTTCTTCTTTTTTTTTTCTTAGACAGTTTCTCTGTGTAGCCCTGGCTGTCCTCGAACTCAGAGATCTGCCTGCCTTTGCTGCGGTCATTCTTTTGCTCTTTCTTTCGTTCTTTTACATCTCATATCTCATCTTCAAGTAATGAATCCAAATGACTCTAACTTTAAAACAAACCAGGAATCCAACTACTTCTCTACTGATACTAACACAGCTGCCCCTTACCTTGGATCTAAGGACCTCCTCCTACTTTGAAGTACCATACATATTTATGCCTTTACTCAAAATCTTGCAATGGCTTCAATTTGTGCTTGGACTAATTTCAAATTCCAAGGTTCTATGTGATCTATGCCCACTGCCCATGTGACCTTCTACCACCCTGCTGGCAAGCTGGTGTCCTACTAGCACGTTCACACTATGCTAGTGCTCAAATGCCCCAAGCAAGTTCTTGCCTTATGACTTGCTAGACTCTTCCCTCTGCCCAGAATGAGCTTCCTGAGACAGACACATCGTTCAAACTTCCATCATACCTTTTACAATGAATAACACCCAAGCTAAGGTAAGATGGCAAGAGGCTCCTCTCCAAATTCTTTTGCTTGACCTACCTCTCTCTCTCTCTCTCTCTCTCTCTCTCTCTCTCTCTCTCTCTCTCTCTCTCTATCATTCTTTTTAAAATATTTTTAAGCCAGGTATGGTGGCATATGCCTTTAATTCCATAACTCTGGAGGCAGAGGCAGGTATATGTCTGTATGTCTCAAGTCAACTTTATTTGCATAAGGAGCATCAGGTCAGCTGGGGCTACACAGGGAGACTCAATTCTTAGTTCCCTGCTCCTCTTTACTTTTGTAGCTGAAGGAAATTGAAATGGTTAGTTTTGATCCATGCTAATCAGTATAAATGGATTCCCTAGGTACCATGGATTGGAGAGGATTGAGAGGTAAGATGAAATTATGATACATGTATTCATCAAGAAAATTGCTGCAGGTAAGATGGTAAACTCAATGAGATAAACACTTTGTTTGATATATATATATATATTCACAATATTTTGTATTAACACTAAAGGGGAGTGCGGGGGTACCGCTCAGTGGTAGTGTGATTAGCATGTACAAATCCACTGGGCACTGCATGGAAGCCAAGCATGGCAGTGTTCATCTGCAATATAACTCTCTGGGCTTGAGACAGGATGATCAGAAGTTCCAATTTGTCTATTATTTGTGAGTTTCAGGCCATCCTGAACCATAGTTGGGCCTCCTACATGATTACATATTTATATTTTCTCTCTCATGACCTCCTTCCTTCCCTCTTCCCTCCCGTGCTTCTTCTAAAGGATAGGCCAAACTGGGCTCCAAGGGTGGAGCTGTGACCCTAGGAACACCCTTTGTGGTCCATGCCTCTTTCTTCTAGCAGATATGACTGCTCTCACAACTAAATTTAAGCCCATCTGAAGCCTCCTAATGTCTACTTTCTGCTTCCTAGTATACAGTATCTGGGGCAGGCTTCCATCACACACACAAACACACACAGATGCACACACACACACACACAAGTTAGTCTGAGCTACACACTTCTATATAAGGAGGGAAGGCAAGCACCCAGCTTTGTGTCTCTTTAAATATCTAATGGGGGATTAAGACTTGGTATCTTGGATCAAGAACATTTTGCTAAATATCTGATTTTTTTTTTTTTTTTTCAGAAAAGGAAAGATCAATTTGGCCTCACTTAATTTGAACAGCCAGGACTACAAGGCCAGTGACCTCTTCACGTTGAGTTTGAGGTAACAGAGCATTCCAAAGTGAAAGAAAAATTGCCTGTATCAAATACTTTCTAGTCCTATTTAAAATTAAGCTCTAAAACAACTATAAGCAATATTGATAATTTCACTTACTTCTCTTTTGTATCTTTTAGAGATACTTACAGTTGACTTTTAAAACAGTTTTACATCTCTAAGAAAGTATTATTTGTGAGAGAGAGCTACAAATAAGTTTAAGCCAAAAATATATTTTGGGACCCCACCCCCTACCCCAGCAGACCATAGGAGAAAAATTGGACAAAGGCTGATGACTGCATTTTCCTGGTTTTCCACAAGATGTCAGCATATAACTGAGCACCTTCACTTGGGGCGAGGGGTGTTTTCCCTTAAGAACAATAGAAGGCCTCTCCCTCATTCTGAGAGCTGTGAACACCAGAGCTTTGTGAACTCAAATCATAAATATATTTTCATGCATATTTCATTATCGTAAAAATGATTCTTAATATATCAGTACACTAGTTTGTAAATAATGGATCTTTTATCTTCATTTTCTTCTCTACCATGTAAATTAAAATTATTCTGACTGAATTACAAAGCTTAAATACTTTCCATGGGTCTAGGATTGATCTTCAGCCTCAAGATATGCCCAATCCAGTCAAGTCTCTGTGTGAATTCTTATGGCTGAAGCTTAGCGGAATGCAGAGAAGTTTCACTCAGTATATGTCATAAAATCAGTGAGCATCTGAACTATACAAAAGGTGTGTGTGTGTGTGTGTGTGTGTGTGTGTGTGTGTGTGTGTGTGTGCTCCTATATGGAACATTGCAGGTAGTCTTCTCTTGACATTATTTCTTCGTTCACCATTACTAAACCACACACTGAACCCTAACACCTGACCAACTTTCAATATTGATCATTAAAAGAAAAGAAACTGGTCTCTTTCACTTATATTATTACTGAGGCCCGGTGAACAGGAGAGTGCCATACAATGGAAGGACTTAAGTCGCAATAACTATGAACCCTCAGGATTTGCTTACACCATTTGCAGTTTTATCTTGCTTTTCATGTTTTTCCCGGTCATAAGCCATTTTCTTCAGCAGTTTCTTCATGGCTTTCCTTTCCTTCTTTTGATTCTCAGTATTCTGCTTCCTCACTTGGTTTACAATAAATTTAGGGATCTGTAAAGAAAAAAAAAAAAATCTTCAGCTTGGGGGAAAAAAAGACACCCGACCTTTTAAAACTAAATACTTTAATTTTTTTCATGTTTTTAATTTCAAGAGGATTAAAGGTTCTGTTTCTGAAGACTAAGTCATTTAAATGTAGCATTCATTAACTATGAAAAGAAATGAACCATGAACCCTCTTAGACCAGGAACAGGGCATCTACTTGGGATAATTTACCACCCACTGTGCAAGGTTCCAAAAGGGACTTTGTGAAGTTCAAGGACATACTGGCCTCCCCACACCATGGATGTCAACACAGGAAGAGATTCTCTGAGGAGACCTTTGGAGGCCAGCACCTCTGCAACTGTTCCTTAGCAACCACCTCCCCCCAGCTCCTATGCACGATCTAACCTGCAAGTCCCTTCCAACAAACCACATGGCCTGTGCTGTCGGAGAATAAAGAAGTTCACCCATCAACAAAAGCCAAAACTTGTTATAGGTTCTCCTAAAGACATACTATATTTCTAACGATAAGGGAAAACTTATTCTTAGAAATTTTATTAATATCCAAATCTATTAATATCCAAATTTAGGGTCATTACAACGTAGCTGTAAAATAATGTGGTTCTTAAAAGATGCAGACATGATAACTGAGCACCAATATATTTAAAATAACCTGTATCGTTTGCCTTTTGATAGAATATAAAAAGCCTTGAGAATCTGGGGAGTATCGTTATATTTTTTTCAAAATATAAAGATTAGTAGAAGCTCACATTAAAGATTAAAATGGTAAATATAATTTGGTTTGAGATTTCTTTATCTCATTTTTCTAAATGCTTATAAGAAGGACTCTCACTGCAAAAAAAAAAAAAAAATTCACTGAAAATGAGACTATAATCAAATCTCTTATCAACATGCATGTTGATTATCTGTCAAAACTTAAGACCCACCTCAGAGTAAGGTAGGAAACCGAGCTTAAGACCTCAGCAATCAGGATGCAGAATGTGTGTGGCCCTTTAAATAACAGTTCTCAGGAAGAAAAGGGAAGGAGGAGAAGCCAAGACAGTGTTAAAATATGGCAGCCTGAACACCAGGCCAGGGGAAGTGGCTGCTGGAACTACAGAAGAAAGAGTGTGACAGGCACACTCTCTTGATCTAATTTTATGATTTTAAAACTAGAAATTCACAATGCCTTCCTTACCTCCTGTGCTCACAAGTGCACATACAGTGTATTTTTAAGCCATTAAGACAAAAGAGAATATTGCTTTTTAATATGTCACCTTCATAAAGTTATTTTCATGATTACTATGACCAGTTATGCTAGGAAATTACATGACCATTATTACAATTTTAGAACAAACTCCTCATGTTTTTCTGGTGGGAAGCACCTAGATCTAAAGTGCTGTGTATATACAAATATGTGTGTATGTGTCCATGTGTCTTAGGAAAGGAATGTTGGGAGAAGAGACAGAGATCCTAAAGTATATGAGAAGAGCGTTATGGAAAACATATAATAAAAAGATAAAAAGAGACTACCACTTGGAGGGTAGGAAGAGAATTTGCCAGAAGGAATGCAGGCAGTAAGGACAAAAATGTCTAATGGCACATATGCATTTAGTTGTCACTATGAAACCCAATACTTTGTACACTGATGTAAAAAATTAAGTTAAAAACATTTACTTACTGTCCATAGAAGTTTCTGGTACCTAATCAATAAGTGCATGACATTTGCTGTCCCAGCTGCCATTTCAAATTCTCGCTGGTCACTGGACTTCAAGCCCAGCGCATGGCACATGAAGAGATTTGGGGCCATGACCATTGCCACATTCACAGCTGTCATCTTGTTCTTCTCTTTGTTATCTATGACTCTTTGGAGAAATTCAAGCAAGGCCTAAAACAAAGATGACCAAGATTTCTGTCACACATGGACCTAGGCGGTTAAGATGCTGTATTATACAGGATTTTTATGTCATTTAAAATATTTATATTTATATTTTATATTTATATTTAAATTTTATAAATTTATAAATTTATTTAAATTTATATTTAAATTTTATTCAGAGTATATTTAACTCTAAAAGGCCTGGAAAAAGTCATATGGAAACCACCTATTACATAACTTCTTAAAATATATTCCTGACAGTTTAAATGGAATTACCTTGAAGGGGACAGCACCCCTATTGACCACCACAGGATACCAAATGAAAAGCCCAGGACCAGGGATAAACTACCTGTTTTGGAGTTGTTGGTCAATAGTTATTTCCATTGCTCTTGATTATCCTTCAGAATTTAACAATATAAAGACACTTCTTGAGACACCACATACGTGAGAAATCACATGTGGTGTCACTTGAGACACCACACATGGAAACATCAAGATAGTAGTGACCTCAAAGCTTCATCCCCACCTGCTAGATTTCATGGTGCTGGAAGCTGCTATATGTGCAACCGGAAGAGAAAGGTAGACATCAATTCTATCCAGCTGTGAACTACAGTAGTGACTAGCCTGGCCAGATGTGCCCATTGGAGTACTTAGATGCACAAATGCCATGGCAGCAACCAAACACTTTCTGATTACTCACAAGAAAGAAACCACACTTGTCTCCATTATCTGGGACAGGACGTGTGGCTACACAGATCATAGACTGTAGTGAAGTACCTACTACTATTATTGTGCTAAATCAAAAACGTATTGGACCAACTCTTTATGATTTACTACTATTTCCATAGACTAGTACCACTCTTAAGCCTCATCAGAAAAGCTTATTCTTGAGATTGGCAATTAAACAGAGACCCGTAACTGGCTGAGTTGTAGAGCAGAGGGGACTACAGAAGGCTGAGCCCTAAATGCTGTGTATCTGTATCACAGGGCGTCTGCTCAAGGCTGAGGGATGGAGAAACTGTAAAAGCCAGGTGCCAGGTGACTACAATAAGATAGTGTTTACCGGCCACAGCCATGGAGCTGCACATATGACCTCGCAGTACATATGACAGAGTGAGTGATACCTCCACAAGCACAAGCCAGTCAAAGCTCACTCATGGAGAAGTAGAAGGAGTGCAATGTCACATGTCTAACAAATCGGCTTCTGGCATTTGACAGCACCTGGAAGGAGATACAGAACTGTCCCCACTCCCGTGAGTATGTGGGCTACACACACCAGATACAGTGGTCTTAAATGAGGGGAAAATGATATGAACTTGGGTGGGGAGGGAGGTGAGGGTAGATCTGAGAGGAGTTAAGGAGCTGAAAAAAAAGCACACATAGAAATTGAATGGAATTATAAAAATATTAATAAAATAGTTAATTATCTTAATTATCAAAGAATCAAACAGAATTGTTTGAATAATAAAAGTGTTGTTTATAGTGAGGAAGGAAAAATTTTAAAGGGAGCCTGACTTGTGATATACCTCATAAGGTAAGAAGATTTGACTTCAAGCTCGTCAACCTGAGGTCAGTCATCAGAACCCACGTGGCAGAAGGAGATAACCCACTCAGAGAAGCTGCTGTGTAACCTTTACACATGTTCCAACACAATGCACCCCCACACATAAACACATAAATAAATAAATAAATAAATAAATAAATAAATAAATCTAAGCAGTCAGGGCGACTGAGGACTCAGATGGTCAAGTACTGGCTATGCAAGCATGCAGACCCAAGTTCAGTTCCTCGGACCCATGTAAAAAGTTGGGTTAATCAGTGGGTTTGAAGAGGCAGAAACAGGCTTATTCAACAACCTGCCTAGCGGAATCCAGTGATGTTTAGATGTCAGTGAGAGGCCATCTCTCAAAAACCAAGGTGTTCAGCTCCTTAGAATAACACCCAAGGTTGACCTCTGGCCTACACAGGCACCCACACATACACACACACACAAGCACTTGCCCTGTGCATGTGAGCTATGCATAACCACAATCCTCTATCTGTATCCAACAGACTGCCAGCAAAGCTCCTGAGACAGACTGACAAAGCCCTAAATGGTGTATACTTCTCAGGAGGCTATAGCACTGGGCAGTTAGGGCAGAGAGTGTGTCTGGCATGGCAGACAGACGTGTGTGGATCCAGCCCTCAGCCTATAGGAGCTGCAGAGCTCTAGAAAACAGTTTCAAATAACATATAAACATTCCCAGTTTTCAGAAAGTGGTAATTATTTCACCTCAAGGAAGGAGGGAGGAAAGGAAAAAGGAAAGAAGGGGGGAGGGAGAGAGGTGGAGGGTAAAGGATAGTAAAGAAAATGAAAATAAAGGGGAGGAAAAGGAAAAAAGGAATAGGATGTCCTTGAGCGAGCACCCTCTGCCTCGGTTTCATTTGCACGAGGGGATTATAGAGCCTTTGTGATTGGAAAGGAAAAAAAAAAAAAGAGGTTTTAAAAAACTGATGGACTTGATGAACTAGACCTCTGAGGACCAGTTAGGCCTCACTCAACATCATGTTCTTAGTTCCATGTCCATCACATACTGTCAGCCATCAGCCGCCACAGCTCTGTCCCCCTCCTCTGTCAAGGCAGGAGGTTCCTTTTGTCTTTTCTTTTGAATTGATTTTCTCCAGAGTAACATTAGCTGCACAGCCTTTAAGGCTCTCTGTGAAGGCAGCGGCATGCTAGGTATGTGTTGAAGAACATTGCTTTGAGCCTTACAGGAGGCAGGTACTATGGCCACTCCAGTGTCCACAGGAGAAAATTCTGTTTTAAAGGATATCACTAAAGGGTGCATGACCAGGAAAAACTGCAGGAGGAACTTAATTACAGGTCTCTATGACTTCTGTTTCTGGACTCTGGACTCTCTTTTTTTTTTTTTTGGTTTTTCAAGACAGGGTTTCTCTGTATAGCCCTGGCTGTCTTGGAACTCACTCTGTAGACCAGGCTGGCCTCAAACTCAGAAATCCGCCTGTCTCTGCCTCCCAAGTGCTGGGATTAAAGGCGTGCGCCACCACCGCCTGGCTTGTTTCTGGACTCTTAACTATGCACACAACCACATTTTGTTAGCTAACCTAAATAGGCTAGACCAAAACGGAAGGAACCAGATAATACTGCCCCCCCCCCCTTTTTTTTTTTTTTTAAAAAAAAAAAAAAAAAACAAGATTTCAGGGCAGAAACCAAAAACAAAAACCAAGACTAGATTCCAATGCTAAGAGGATGACCTGCGTCAGGTTTAGTTGCAGTACAGACTTCAGACATTTGAATCAAGCTAAAACCAAAGGCTTTAAGACCTAACAGCAAAATTTATGTATCTAATATCTGCGACAGTGCTCAGAAAGCTAACTTGTAATCCAAGCACCGTGTTGGATTGAAGCAACATGTTCACAAATGAGGACAAAAGATTAATTGAAGTTTAGGAGAAAAAAAAATATTTAATTCTGTCCCTCAGAGACTAGAATGGTTTCTCAGGGACCAAGTGTATCTCTTTCTTTATGAGCATAAATTACAAAGATTAGATAATTATTTTAATCGTGGTGTGCATATGCAATAAGATTGTTCAAAATAATACTAGAGGAATGCCAGAGAGAGGAAGTGGGAGAGAGGAAGGGAAAAAAAAGAGAAGGCTAGTTAGTAAGATGTTGGCTCAGTCCTTGAAATAGTAACAGTAGTTTCATGCATATGAGCAATGCAGTGTTTTAAGCTATTACAAACAATACTGAGAGCCCGGTGAGAGATCTGACTCCCTGTAAACCTACACTTGAGGCCTGAGGCCCAGGACGGTAGCTACTCCTTAGCTATGAATACTTAATGGTTTGTTTTCAGTAGCTCCTTAAAAAATTTATTCCTACGTAAAATGGAAATATTGTTCTTCTAGTCTTCAAGGAATGTGACAACATACATAGTCAAGTTTTAAAATGAAACAAAATCAATTTCAAAAGAGGGAGGCAGAGAGATGGTTCAGCAGTTAAGAAATGAGTTCTTGAGGAGGGACCAGAGTTCAATTCCTAGCACCAGTGTGGGGTGGCTCACAGCCACTTGTAACTCAAGCCCTCTTCTGGACTCTGCAGATACTCATACTTAAGACCCCTCATAAAATAAAAGAAACAAAAAAATTTAAAACCTTTTAAAGGGGGTTGGGGAGGCTGGGCAGGTAGCTCAATGTTTAAGAGCAGTCCTTGTTCTTGTAAACCTGAGTTCAGTACCTAGTACCCATGTTGACAGCTCATAGATGCCTGGAATTTCAGCTCTGATGCTCTCTTCTGGACCCCAAAAGTACTACATATATGTACGCATGCATACACGCATTTATGTACACGTACATATGTACATGTACACACACACAAACACACACTTAAAAAATAAAAAATAATCTTTAAAAAAAACCCTTATAACTATACGAGGTATAACTGTGGGTAACTGTATTAATATAGGCCCTTTCTTGGTGAATATAAATAAATCCTGTTGAATATAAATATTGTTCCAAGTCAAAGATAAATACAGCTCATTGATCCAATGGGTGATAACCCAAAAGAAAAGCAAGGTTGCAGTAGTTTTCCCAATGGCTTCTGTCATAGTCGAGCTCCACAAGACTGTACTGTCCCACCCTGACCAAACCCTCAGCTTCACCCTTGGCTTATTTTTCACAAATAAGATGGCAACCTAAGGAGTGGGGCAGGAACAGATAAGGAGAAGGAGCTCACATTAGCTTCCCCAAGTTACACCTCAACAGTTTCTCCTCCGTGGATATTATCCATGGTTCATAAACATACAGTCTGTCTCATACTTTAATGATGCTTCTATTAATAGGCTAGTTTGAAAGTCTCATCAACACCAGCTAAATAAGTAAAGTCACTAGACTGTATCTCAAAATTTCACTAAATAGCATGTTCATATTTAGTCATAAACTTACCCTTTCACCCAAACCACACAAAAATGTTTAGCTAGCCACATACACACACCATATATAAGCAGAATAATAAAAGAATATACCTAGACTTGAAAGGCCAATTCAAAGAAAGGCTCTAGAGCCACATTGCTCACTAGGGACCACAATGGAAGGCGTTTCCTGTAACTGGTCTCAAGAGGTGAGGGTCGATTTGAACTCACTGATCTTTCAAGCTCTCTTACAAAGCTCATTCTCATGGGCCTATCACGAAAGCAAACGCTTCAACATGTGAGAAAAGCATGTTCCTCCCCTTTCTGTGTTGGAGACTCTGTCGAGAACATGGTTGGCCCAACTTTATCCTAGACCAACATGAGCCATAGTCTGCACACTCCTACATTGCCTTTTCACTACCAAGTCTGAAATAAATTGCTCCAGGGTTGGCACGTCTCAAAACCAAACCCAAAGCTGCCTTCTGAAATTGTACTGACAATCTGAAGCACGAATTTGCTTCTGAGTGAAGGAGCAAGTCTTTGGAAGTTCTCCTGAGGTGGACATTCTGTGTTTGCTGTTGTGTTCACAAAGTGCATCATCAAGTAAAGGAGAGGATCCATCCATCTTGTAGCTGTCAAAAGCTGTCACCCAAGTCACGGTCAGTGCAGGTTTTTTTTTTGTTCCCTCTCTTTGGAGACAGGAGATCATGTTTTCTCAGCTAACCTCAAACTTGCTACTTAGCTAAGGCTGACCTTACAGCTTGGGGCCCTCCTGATATTGAGTGCTAAGATTATAGACATGTGGCCATGTGTGCTCTTGGTGTATGAAGGACCTTGGATACACTTGCTATATAAGGTTATATGCTAAGTAGGCACTCTATTGACCACGTCACAGCCCCAACCATTAGGGAATTTTAACAAGTTGCAGGGAAAAAAAAGTTTCAAGACTTAACAACTGGCAGGGCAGTGGTGGCGCACGCCTTTAAGCCCAGCACTTGGGAGGCAGAGGCAGGCGGATTTCTGAGTTCGAGCCCAGCCTGGTCTACAGAGTGAGTTCCAAGACAGCCAGGACTACACAGAGAAACCCTGTCTCGAAAAACCAAAAAAGAAAGAAAGAAAGAAAAAAAAAAAAAGACTTAACAACTGGTTGGTTTGTTTGTTTCTTTAAAATTTCTTCAAGTGAAAATTCATTATAAACAGAAAGAAATGTGGAAGACAAAAAGGTAAAGTCACCACACACACCCCATACACCCACACCCCATACACACATACACACACACACACACTCAATGTAGTTACACAATAAGGTTAACACAGCTTCTGAATTTTTTACTATCTTTTTTTTTTTTTTTGAGTTTATAACTAAACCCTTATGACTACATGATAAACCTTCATTTTATTTTTGAAGTCAGGGCCTCACTATGTATATGTGCCAAGGCTGGCCTCAAACTTGGCACCTTCCTTTCTTAGCCTCCTGTGTGCTGAGATTAAAAAAAAAAAATTACAAAAGCTGCAAAACAAAACAACTTGGGTGCTGGAGAGGAGGCTAAGTGGCAAAAAGCACTTCTTATTGCAGGGAACCAACATTCAACTCCCAGCATCCACATGGAGAGGCTCAGAAGCACATAGACCTCCAGGGCCAGGAGATCTCATGCCTTCTAGCTACTACGGGCACCTGCACACACACTGAAGCAGACAAGAAGACAGACAGACAAACACATGCACACATACATACACATAAATAAACCCTCATACACATACACATAAAAATAAATCCTCTTAAAACCCTTAGTAACATTGATAAAATTAGCAACCGAGCAAATTAAGTGAAAGGCTACCCCTCAGTATCTGCCCTTAAAAACATACTTTTTGATTTCAGACGAAAATTGCTATTGCCAAAATAAGCACCATACTGTGTTTCCACAAATAATGAGAAACCAAAGGGATATTTAGTGTAAATTCAGAAGCTGACCTTCAGTGTGTCTCTGTTTGCATCAGGTAGAAGAATGACAAGGAGGTTCAAAGCCTGCAATTGTTCCTTTTTGGTTGGAAGATCTGTAGATAGATCAAAGAAATATGAAAACTTTAGGGAACACTTTCTTTCTTTTTTTTTTTTTTATTTTTGAAGGGAAAAAAAAAAAAACCCTTATTTGGTGTAAACATTCCAGTGAAATGCTAGACACCATGACTGAGCAGCCAGCCTCACTGGGAGTATTTGCTGGAGATCAGAGCAAGCAGCTGCTCAGAGCACCCTCAGTCCTAGGATGCTAGCTTCCAACTGTGATTACATGACGAGCGGCCTTATGTTTGCAGACATACAACAGTGATTTGGAAATAATTCTAACTTCCATGTGGTAATTACCCTCCGATGGAAACATAGAGAAGATCAGACTGCCCACGAGATGCTACCCACAGGGCTTCCTGAGCACTGAGGTTTGTTTCTTTTAAATGTTAAGGGAACAAAACACGAGTCTATCCATTTTGATAGGCATAGGCAAATCAGGGCCGGCCTGGAACACAGTAAGTGCCCAATAAATGCTTATGGGATGAATGAGAAACCAAACAGCAAGTGAAGGTTCTAGAAGTTTATGCCATTATCTTTGGTGCCTACTATCCACAGGGATTTAAAATCCCATTGGGACCACTTTGTCAGCCAGCAACAATTTGGTCCATATATCCAGGGTATGCATTCTAAATAGTGGAGTTTAATTATTAAAAATATTTTTTAATAAAAGGTGTGCATTTTTAAAATTTTTTTGTTTTGTGGGGTTTTTTTGTTTTGTTTTGTTTTTGCTTAAAGAAGAAACTAAACAAGTACTTTAAATAGCAGTGTTCTTATGTTCTTTAGATATTTTGAGGGGAAAAGTTATGATATAAGATAACTTAGACTCTTAACCCAAAATTGCACACCTAAAGTCTAGCGTGTGATGGTGCTAGTGGGCACTATATCTCTCTGTCATTGTTAATAATGATCTCACACACTCACAAAGTGTCCTAGTTTGGAAGTTAAAGATAAAATTACTTGAACATCATTACTGTACCGTTTCCTATCCTGATGGTCCCTAGGAGTAACTGAGGCAACCCTACCACCATATAAACCTTGTAAGATCTCCATATTCCTTCCCTGGAAAGGTATCAAGATTTATCATTTATTTTACTTTGGAGTTTTCCAGGACCAGAAAATGGCCAAATACCAGAATCGTGCAGCCCTTTACCAATGAGCTAACAAAGCACTAGGGTCCCATCCTCCTATACAATTCCAGATTTACATTCTCAGGAAGTGGACATAGATACTAAATCTCTTTGTGTTTTTATAGTAAGTACTAATCCATAGCTTCTCCACTGTGCGTTGTTTTCAACACTTGGCAAGAAAACCACAACAGAGATCTCTATGACTCATACTAGTAAGGGAGAAACTGGAAGTTTCCAGGTCTTAACTCTAGATATATTGTGTTCTTAAAGGCCACACAACTAGCCTTCATTTGGAGATGATATTCTGTTATGTTGACTTAAACATGTATATGAATGAAAGGAAAATAGTATGTAGCATCTGTGCAACCCTTGACATCCGTGAATCAACGTGTCTAAGCAAAGATGTCTGGTAGCGTGGTACCTTCTGATGACAGTTGTCACTGAGACAATGTGGATGGAACTCACTCCCAGGCTACTTCCAGGTAGAAACCACTTACTCTGGACAGCCTGGAAGGCTTTGAGATACTCCGTGCTCAGCAGTGGCTGGGGCAGCTCTCTCAGAAAGAGCTTCAGCAGGCTGGCAGCATCGTGCTGCTTGACGCTTTCCCAGTTGAAAGTCCCCTCATAAAATTTCACTTCTAGTTCTTGGCAAAGATTCTGAATGACACAAAGGGAGAGAGAAACTATCAGTAAGCACATTTGTTCCCTATTGAGAGTGTGATATGTTTGTCACCTCACAAGATTTCTAATCTGTAAAGAGTAATAATAAATAGTAAAAGTCAATGTTTTTCTGTTACATGCAAAAATGCCATTCCAACTCTGATTGTCCTTTACACGAAGAGATTTTACCCAAGGTTAAGAAAAAATTTTAAACACTTTAATTAGCAAAGGTTTAATTAAAACATCAGTTAAAATCACTTTCCCCTCAGCGCATAACCTAGATGCTACCGTTTGTCATTTAAAAAACAACATTTACAATTCAATGTTTTTAAAGCTTTTTAGAGGCGTATTACATAACAAAATGCACAAATCCAAATCTTACACAGACTTTACCTCTAATTTGTTATCTCTGAGAAATGTAAAGCTAAATCCTGTAGATAAGGAGTCAAAAAAAATATATATAAAGATACCTGCAATCCCTGTACCACTGTTCTGCTGTCAGCTCAAGTTAACACTGCCAGTCCATGCAGGAGGAAGCTGAGGTCCTTCAGTTCAGGCACTCTATGAGAAGTGTCTAACCTACTACTGCTACTAAATCAAGTTAGTTTGTGAGTTTGAAAGGTCCGGGACTCCCCAAAAAGGGGTCCACTTAAGTCTCAGGATAACACGCACCCAAAGGACACACGAGAGACCGTCTTGCTGTAAAATACATGAGGTGGTTTATTATATCAGAGCTCTGGGCCAGCCCATATCCCCATATCTCACATAGGGGATAGAGGGACTGACCTCGAGGCTCAGGGGCATAGCGCTTATATATGGGCGGGGTAGGGAAAAATCGAACTTTCGCGTGGGTGCACAGGATTGGTTGTTTTACCTTTTTTGAACACTAGTAGGCCGTACCATGGGGCAGGGTGTAGTTCTTCCCTTGGCCAGTCAGTTTCTGGGATGTTCTTAACAGGCCTTTGTACTGTAACTCCCCCCTCCTCTGTAACTAATTAGATGGACCCAAACCTGCTGGCAGGTGCTTTTCTGCCCAAGGTCTAAGGCGAAAAATTTACACATATTTGATAAGATGGCCTTTATAATTTTTCACTCTACAAGTTCTATTTCTCAAGATTCATCTTAAATGTGGCATAAGACCTATTGTGTCAGAAATACTTCCAAGTTTCTATTATTGGAGCCACTTTCTCAAAGGATGGTTTGTGGGGTTTTTTTTTGTTGTTGTTGTTGTTTGGTTGTTTGGTTTGTTTTGCTACAGTGCTGGGGATGGAACCGTATGCCTCAAGTATTCCACTACTGAGCTACATCCTCTCCTGAAAAAGTAAACTTACCATGTTTTCTCCTAACAAAATCATGTGTGTGTGTGTGTGTGTGTGTGTGTGTGTGTGTGTGTGTGTGTATTTGGGGCCTAATCGTTTTTGTAATTGGTGAGAAACATGGATGATACTTCAGAAATTGGGGGTAGAGTCAAAGAGAAGCAAAGGAGGAAAGAGAAAGGAGGAGAAAAAATGGAGAAAGAAGAAATGAAAAGAGAAAGATGAACACTAAATGAGAGAAAGAGGCATGAAAGAGGAGCATAAAACACTCAGAGGGGCAGGGAGAGCACCCATCAGCACATCACCTGTAAATCATTTACAAGGGGCTGGCTGCAGCATGATCCGGCCTATGAAAACAGACTGGGTGGACCAGTTGACACAGTTGAATCCACTTAACTGCCCTTCGTAGAAATTACCCATAGCTGTTTCTTCTGCCAAGGTCGTCCCACTGTGTGGCTCTTGTCAAGAGCCTTTATCGGCTCCCACCTGAAGTGCTCCCTTTCCTTTTAAAATCAAAACTCAGTGGCTGTCCCTCATCTTGACTGTGTTTCTCACCCAATTCCCTACTACCTTCTGAGTCATGATGTTCATCCACGCTCAGGATTAGAATAGGTGATGTGGGGATTTAGAAAAATAAAAACTTATAGCCAACCTGAAAGAGGTTGTCGGGAAACGATAAACTGGATGTTCAGACGTTTTATTGTTTTATTTTATCGCCTCTGCTAACAAGAATAAGAGATGGGGAGGCTAAGTTGGCCTTTTAAAATTCATAAGCGTAATTAAGCAATAAAATTGCACATTAACAGAACTGAAGCGTTCATTCCAGTTACCTTGATTCTCATGGCTGCTCCTGGTATCCGTAGGAGGCCCTCAGTTTCCAGACCACCTTCTTCAATGCGAGAAAGCAGCTGCGGATAAGCC
Organism: Arvicanthis niloticus; assembly: GCF_011762505.2. Classification (NCBI taxonomy): domain Eukaryota; kingdom Metazoa; phylum Chordata; class Mammalia; order Rodentia; family Muridae; genus Arvicanthis; species Arvicanthis niloticus. The sequence continues at coordinate 17,166,786 of NC_133438.1, forward strand.
AAGAAACATTTTGATCTTGGTCTTTGTTAACAGGTACACAGTTTAACATCTGTCCCCCATTGCACTACGTGAAAGCTGATTCCGATGGCATGCAAACTGGATTTGATGAGGTCGTGAGTGGTATGGGACCGGCGTCTTCAAAACTATACATACAAAAACCTGAGTTGTAATTTGAAAAGGTTTGTCTTTTTCTCCTTTGTAAAAAAAAAAAAAAAAAAAAAAAATGTATAATTTAACATGACAGCTGGGGCTCTCCACAGGATCAGAGAAAAGATGTTCACTGTGTAAAAGCAACTCAGAACACTAGTCTGCTTTTTCCAGCAACATGCATTGTACAATCAACTAAATGTCATGCAATTCCAGCATTGGCACATTTATGTACAGTATTTAATTTGTTTCAGGAAACAATATTTTTATATGAAAAAAAAACCTGTTGCTAATATTCATTCTAAGCTTCTGGTGGCGAGCTTAAAGAAAAATGCTCTCAAAGAGGGCTTCTAAGGAATACTAACACTCAATGAATGGGCACGAATCTAGCTCAATGACTCCACTAAAATAACTTAAAATGAAAATGTAGCAGCCATGGGGCTGGAGAAATGCCTCAGTGGTTATGAGTATGTACTGACTCCAACAGTAGATCTCAACAGTAGATCTCAGCTACTGTATAGTTGGTTCATAATTGCCTGTAACTCCAGGTGGAGGGGGATCAGCATGATGTCTTTGTTCCTTGTGGACATCTATATTCGGATGCACATACCCACATGCAAATACACATAATTTTAAAATGGAGTAAATATTAAAAACTATATAAAATCAGTCTACTAGGAAACATTACAGAGGAAGATTGTTAAAAAGCTGTAAGGAAGATGAGTGATGTGTGCCATGTCAGGGAGCTTCCAGTTGGGAAACCTGGGTCTCACATCCCTTGGGCATTACATGGTGGAGCTCACAAAGGACAGAGCATCCTCTGCATATATAGGGAAATCACTTTCCACCTCCTCCTCATAAATACAAGACAATTACTAGCATTAGGTGTTTCTTTCCTGCAGCCCATCCTCCTTTCTCAAAAGTCTTCTGCCTTATGAAACCCAGACATGGCCCCCCTGCACCTCCAAAACGTTCTCTGCTCACCTTGAGCATGAAATCCCCCAGGGTGCAGAAGAGTATTTGAAAACAAATGTTTTCTTCAGGGCACCCTCTGTTAATGATTTATCACACTCCACAGACCACACAGAGCTCACTGTTTCACCTTTCACATAAGTGTCTGATACGAACAGTGCCTAGCATGCCTTGGCCTTCTGGACCTCTGCCCTACAGGTTTCAAATCAGGTATACCAAACTCAGCTTCTGGACCCAAAAGTATTGGTAACTTTTCCCTAACCACCTATTTTGCCCTGGTCAGGGAATCGATTTTGACCAGGAAACTCACTGATATAGAGAGATTCAGAGTCTCAAATTCTCCTAAGAATACATTATTGGGTGAGGCACAACTGACCAGTCAAAGAAGTACATCAATTTTTAAAATTCAAATTTTCCTAGACCACATTTTTCAAGTACTAGTGCAGAGGAACTCAAAGTAAAAATAATTATGAATTATTTGAGATTAGGACATCATTCAATAAAGTATTTCATACCAGATATTAAAATGTTCCATGTACAACCAATTTTCATTTTATTTTACCTTATAAAATATTTGCACGTCTTATTAAAACATCCAATTGAATGCAGGTTGCTGAATATAGTTAGTTTTTAGCCATCTATACTTTTTACCTTCATGAAGTACAAAAGAAAATTACAAGCTTCAAGACAGCTAATTGAGATTCATTTCTGAATTCTGTATTTGAATCTTTTCCTAGTGGTCTCTAGTTCTGGATCCCAACCATGTGTCTCTCCTGTTTCTCACTTTGAAAATCACATATTTTAGCTATATTGTTAATTAGCTACATTATTAGCTTTTATATTAACAGGAAACATAGTCCAGCTTTCTTTTAGTTTTTCAGACCTAAAATAAACAAAAATAACTATATGTAATTGTGCTATTTGTTGATATGGGTGGTCCATACTTGGTGCTCCATATTTCTCAAGTGTGTGTGTGTGTGTGTGTGTGTGTGTGTTTTGAATTATAAAATGGAAATAAAATCAGTCTCTTTTGGCACAACACTGACTTGAGGGATTGTTGGGACAACAAAGACATTGGATTTGAAATTTTGATCAGAAAATGCGCTTTTTACATAAAGTGAACATTTTGCTTCTAAAAAATGAACCACTGTTCCTGGTTAAAACAAACCATTGTTTGCCTCTGCGGGATAAAGGAGGAAAGGAAAAGCAGAGCAAGGAAAGTAAAAGATGAACTGATATTAGTGTTACCTATTGAACATTGTCCCTTCAACCTTAAAGATGAACACTCTGGAGTCTGGGAGTGAACCATTTCTAAAAATCAGGTGTTTCCCTTTTACAAGGTTGAAGGGCAAACAATGAGCTATGGGCCAATAATCAAAAGATGCTTCTCCCAACACATCTCTCTGGTTTATTCATTAAAACACAAAGCAAACGCAAACTGGTGAAAGCTACCTTGCAGTCAACTCTTTAATCGCCCCTTTATTTTTAATATGAATAAAACTGAAATACTAATTCAAAATAGTAGTCAGCCAGAGTTTCTAAAGTCTTAAAAAATGGTAAACGAACTAACTAAATTGAATCAAAATTTCAAGAAAATTGAGAAAAGAATTTTTTTTTTTTTTTGAGAGAGAGACCACAAACAGTATCGGGCTCCTGCATACAGATGGAAGCTTCACTGAGCTTAATGTGAACCTAACTTCAACAGACTTCTCCATGTTATAAGAAGCTGTGTACACCAGCCTGGTTAGCACTGTAGTGCACAGAGGTTCAGTCAAACACTAGTCTAGAGGCTTTAGTGACAGTATCTGTTTAGAAGTGACCAACATAAGAATTACATGGGTTAAGGCATGCAGGTCACCCTCTGTGGGATGGTGAACCTTCTCCCATCAGGTGAAGATGCAAAAGCAAAGAGGTTTGCAAAGAGACTTTCTTCCTCAGGACTGCAGCATCAACTCTTGCTCAAGTGGCTCTCATGGTGTCTTGTTCCACATATATCAGATTTGCTGGATCCCATTAACTGCATGAACAAAATCATTAGAAGAAACCTTTCCACATAGATATAGGTATAGACAGAGACATGGGTATAGGTGTAAGTATAGGTTCTACTGATTCTAGAGAACTTGACCTAAGGAAAATACTGCAGAGATATAGCTTTAGAATCTATATTTTTATAGTAACTCCACTTTCAATATTAAAAAAGCAGTGGAATATATAGTCTCTATTCTTTATCTTATCTGAATAACTGTTATGAACTATTAATACAAATCCAGGTTCAACAGGCCATGATAGAAGAACTCTACAGAATACTCATCAAAAGCCATGTTAGATACAAGATACATATAGGTATAGAGACATAGACTTCTATTGATTCTGCAGAATTTAACCTGAAGCAGATACAGTAGAGATACTGCGTTAGAATCCATCTTTGTAACTCCATCCTTTGAACATAACAAAAACAATGGCAAGAGGATGGGATAGCAAGTGCTTAACATGGGTAGTAACTGACAGGGAAAAGAACAGTGAGCACCAAATAGTCCGAGCCTTAGGATTGGCTGATTCACCCAACTCAAAAACCATCTCTACTGTCCCTAGAAATTACAGAAACCTATATGCTGAGGCTGGTGCACAGTATCTAGAGCTTGGATAGTCCATGACTATTTGGCCTTCCTTCCTTCCTTCCTTCCTTCCTTCCTTCCTTCCTTCCTTCCTTCCTTCCTGTGTTTTGTTAGATGTTATCAAATGTAATCTGTTCTGCACAATGATGGCTCAGAGGTTGAGCTGAAATTCTTTTTATTGCAGCAGATAATCCTTTTCTGAGTAACTGAGTGGTGAGTTCAGAAGCAGCTTGATAGTTTAGCAATCATTTTCTTAATTCTACTTTATGGTTTCTTTGCCTACTCTGCACGTAGGCGCTGGTAAACTAAGTTGGGCATCCCTCCTGCAAATCGGAAAGCTTGAGAAATACATGCACGCATGAAATATTCATGAAGATTCAATTCCCTAGGAATTTATCCACAGTTCCTGCTCCTATGTATTATAGAGCCGAAATCTCAATTACACAAAAGCAGCTAATACAGGACAGGGAAAATGACGCCAGGTAATCATAGTTACAGTGATATCACAGAAAGCATCACCATGAGATAAAAGTTATGAGCCCTTGAAACAAATTTGCTTCCTGAATAGAAATCAAAGTATAAAATAAAACAGCTTACCAACGGGAAAACTATATCATTACAGCCTGAGTGTAAAACACCACTATCAGCCTAGGAATGGTCTTGTTGCCCTGGCCAGCCAGTCCAGGCCTACTTACTTTTTGAAAGATCAAGGGTATTCGCGTTCCAGGCACTTTTCTTTGATCTTGTTCTAACAATAGAGTTAAAGGCATACCAAAAAGACCAGAGTCTGCAACAAGAAAACAAAAGCTCTTCACTTTCATCACAACCTATAAAACAGTAATAAAGACTGAAAATGTGAAATTTCTTACATTGTCATTTATTGATCAGATTATTATACTAAGGGGGAACACCACGAAGCCACTGGGTAGACATAGGTCAAAACAGCCAAATCATGGCTCTATCCTCTAAAACAATCCTGCAGGGATAGGTATCTGAACAAATGACTGCAGAGTCATTGAAGTACTTAGGGAGAGCAAACTAGTGCATCAGACAAACATACTATTGTCAGGACACGTAAACTATTCAAACAGTTGATGAGGTGCAGTCAAATTAAAATTTTTGGTGTATAATCAAACACCAGTTATCAACACCTCCCTTTACTGAATGGACGTTGATTGAACGCTCCCTAATACGCTTACATATAATTATTTCCTTTTTGAGAATTCAGCTCATTTTACCATCTTGTTCTATAAACGTGGCTTCCAAAAATATCTAGCATTTCGGTATCTGGCATTGTTACATTTAAATTCTTTGAGCACAAATTAAGCCTCCCCCTCCCCCGCCCCGTGTGTGTTTGTGTGTGTGTGTGTGTAAAGATGGGTAATATTTATATATTTTCTAAACTCATCTCTTATGCCTTACGTTTTAAATGAGCATTACTCCTACCTACAACCTTCTTCTGGGCTGAGAGTTAGCATAGATGTAAGAGCTCTGTCCTTTAGGACTGACACAATCAAGAAATAACATTCATCTATGGGCAGGGGAAGGGGAGAAGGGGCTCACCTGTGATATGAGGGCAGACATGGACATGGAGAAGCCATTTGAAAAAATAACCTTTCTGTCTGATCATCACACAGAGAACCATTTTTAAGGACCCAAAGCACCCAGGGTATAAGTATCTTAGGTGAGCATCATATGTATTTTTAAAAACTACAAATTTCCTGGGTTTTCATTTAAAGGGTGTCAGCTTTTTAAAAAACAGTTTAACATTTCTCTCTCTAACATATAAGAAAACCAAAACATACAAGAAAATAAAACAAACAAACAAACAAACAAACAACAAGACACGTCTTTAAAACCTTGGGCATGCAGTCATAGATATTCAAACTATATTTTTACTTTATAATTGGAGAACGCGTCATAATGAGTTTTGACAGAAGCATTTGAAGTCTTCATTCTTCACACGGATTCGGGGGAAACCAGAAGTGCCACTGAACTTAGAAATTCACCACTGAAAACCTTAAGCTAAAATACTCCAGAGAACTGAGCAGAGAACAGAGGCTTTATGGTCTCTCTGGACAGAGACACACAGGAAAGACAAGAAAGATACACTTCTTCCCTTCAGAGAAACTATCTCTACAACTTAAAGCATGTGCAAACTTGTCTGGGCTCATGTTACCATAGCAACTTAATAATCCTCATTCCCAGTGGCTCCTTAGGAGACACCTGTAAGGTTAAAACTAGAGAGCAGGGATTCCTAAACAGAAAAAGCTTTGTCAGTAGAAAATTACCTGGATTTCCAGACCAAGGGAACAAAGGTTCAAGAAAGGAAACAAAGACTAAAGGTGTCTGCACCGTATTGTGTTATCAGAATTAGTCTGTGGCTATATTAGATTAAGAAAGCTGCTGGCAAAATCGAGATGACACATGAAGAATAAAAGCAATGTACTGCACTGCATTTCACAATTGCTTCCTCTACAGAGAGAAGAACGTTTGGTCAAAAACTTTTAAACAATAGAGTGTAGGGTCAATGCTTATCAGGTCAAAGGGCTTGCCGTGCAAGCCAGGAACCCAGAGTTCGATCCCTGGAACCCACAGTGGAAGGAGAATTGACTCACTAGAATTGTTCTCTGACCTCCAGGTGCATACTCTGTGCCAGCACGCCCACGTGCACATTATAAGCACACGATAACAAGAAGCTAAAACTTACATTTAAAAAATAGAAGGTGATTGAACACAGGGAATGTGATTCATCACACAATAACAAAAGTAGCCATTCAAGAGCAAGCCCTTGAAAGCCATTTTCTAAGATTTGGTCTTGAAAATAAAAAGGAATTACCCCAAACTTCTTTCCCAAGCATAAAGTTTTCTAAAGAGGAAACCATAAACATGGTAATTCCTTGAATTGCAATTCCCTTTTCTGGGAATTAATTATTTTTGGTTGCATGTTTTCTGTTTGAACTCCAGATATACTCAAGTCTCAAATTTATTTGGTTGGTGTTCCATTGAACCACCAAAAAATAGCACCCAAGACCCAAGTCGATTTTTGCTATGTAGGAAGCAACTCTAACTTTACCTCTGGTTTTGATTTTCACAGCCTTCTGTTGCTTGAGTTCCACCCCCAACACATCATACAGGGCAGTGAGTTCAATCAGGGATAGATGGCAAACTTTCTTCATGTCTTGGGGTGCCAAGTCTCCAATCCTCGTTGTACCTGTTTTATCTTTTGGCAGTCTAAAACTCTAAAAAAAAAAAAAAAAAAAAAAAAAAAAAAAAAAATAATTAATTAAAATGATAAAGGTTATCAGCATCTATCCCTTCTTGTCCCTTTTGTAATTAAAGGAGAAAGCATTCTAACTATGGCAAGAAATGATACTCAGGTGTCAGGCAGGGAACATAATGAGGATGCACAAAGAAGAGAGGTTAGACAATCCGCCAAAAATAAATAGAAGGTCCTTGAAATAATAATAAATAGAGTCATGTCCTTGAGGATGGACTTAGGATGTTCCAGGTATCCTCAACGTGCGTGATGTGCTCTTAATTGTCATTAAAAACCAGAAGGTCGACAGAGAAAAGCTAGCCACCATTAGAGTGAGACAGGCTGGACTTTAGAGCCAGAAGGTCACCAATTGTCCAGTTATTGACTAGCTATAGGATTGGGTAACTGAGGAACTGCTCTTTCTGTTAATTAGGATGAGAAAGAGAAAGAGGGAAAGGAGAAAGAGAAGGTCCTCACATTCAGGGCGTTGCTGTGAGGTTTTAACTGTCAATACAACAAACTATTGTTGTGTCTGCTATTACTACTGCTTTACTGTTGGACATACTCAGGCCAAGATGCTACCCAGGATCACAGGTCCATAAGCGGTGACTTTGCTGTTTTGTATGCCTTTCTCGATATTTTTGCTCCTAATGATTCAGCACTCTTTTATCATTAAACACATTAAATATAAAAAAAAAGATATAAAACAAAAACAAATCTCTTTACCATATTTAATACAAATTGCAGTCCCACTGTGTTTAGTAAATAAAACAATGATCATAAAAAAATTCTGTTCTTTTGAAAAAAAAAAAAAAAAAAAAAAGATCAGTTCTACCTCCACATCCACCAGGCATGTAAGAATGGTCTAAGTTGATGGAGCAAGCCACTCAAGAGCAGGACTACATTCTCATCACCTCTCCAGGCCCAGTCTTTGGCGTAGCATGCTTAGGGTGCTCTACCAGTCTAGTGAAGGAAAGCAGACACACCCAGACAAGCATGACCACGGTGTAGCCACCTAACCAGTGTTGTTCTTCTGTTGGTTTTTTGTTTGTCTGGTTTGAGACAGGATCTCCTTGCAGCCTAGACAGAACACACATTCAAAATCCCCCTGCCTCCACCTGCCGAGGACTAGGATATTGGCTGTGTGCCCCTGTACCCTGCATTCACGACTCCCATGCTCCGCACTCCCTGATGATCTGTCACAGTTCCTAAGTTTTCATTTGTTAAGTGCAGTGCTGGGCAAACACCTGTCCCTGAGCCACATCAGCACCCACAAAAAACACACCGCATTTTTCTTACACCCGGCTCTGTGCTTCTGTTAATGGCTTTGCTTTCAGACAGGCTGAACCAACTCTATCTACCCATTTACACGTTTAGAAAACAACGGTCCAAGTGTTTCACTAAAATCACTTGCTTTGGATCTAATAAGCCATGTAATATAATTACATAAAAGTATTACCCAAGGTAAATGTTTAGAGAAACCTGAAATGTTATTAGTACAAACATTTCATTTACCTGGCAATATATGTCACAGGCTTGCTTATTTATTTATTTAAACACTGTGCTTAATAAAGGAGTTGGCTCTTTATCCCAATGTTTAATTCATAGCAGCTGTTTTAAATATTTATGAAGTTTCCTGTCATTTTGTGCGTGTGTGTGTGTGTGTGTGTGTGTGTGTGTGTGTGTTGTAGTAGTAGACTGAATGGTTCAGTTCCTTGGCTAAGAGGAAACAGTGAAGTTCCAGTAAGAGTAAAATGCCTTACCTTTGGAATAATGTATGTTTTAATAATGTCTTTTTTAAAAGAAGAAAACATTTCGAGAATGCGTAAGTTTGTTAGGGCTTCTGGACAACATAAATTGGTGATGTAGTTCTCCCCATCTGGACCCTTCTTTTGCTGGCTTTGTGGTATGGCAGGGGGTGGGAATGTCTTAGACTTTAGCAGTAACACCAAACTTGACTCCTTTTCTCATCAGCCACTCCCACTCCAGCTGCAAGCTGGAAATCATTGCTACATCATCTAACTGATTTACACATTTGAAAACTAGTATCTATCTCGCACAGGTCCTTCGAGGAATGACTGGCAAGTATCACTGCTGGACATGCAGCTGAGTTTTCAAAGGGCTGCACCCCGATATTAAATGTGATCTGCAAATGTTAAGAGAAGAAATGCGAGTCCACTGTGAGCCCATAAAGAATTTACAAAGACTGCCTAGCGCTGCCTGAAAAAGGAAGGGAGAAATGAGATCACCAGAGAGCAGCTCTTACGCAAAGCCTGTTTACTTGCAGGGGAAGAGAAGTGCAGAGACAAATCGGAACTTAAGGTTCTATCTGTTTACATATCTGCTTAGCGCGGCACCAGCAGATAGTCACTTCATCAACCAGGTTAAGGGCATGTGGAACCTCTACCGCATGCCCGTGCATAGAAAGCATTTCTATACCATGCTTGTAGACATAAACAGGTGGATGCAGGTGAAAACCAAAGGCAGAGACGATTGACAGCACCACAAGTATGACACTGATCCCCGAAAAGGCACTTTCAAATATTTGAGCGACAAGAGTTCAGAGTCCAGCAAAACTGAGATGAAAAGTGAGCTCTCGGAAGACAGATGAGAGTTTCCCAGGTAAGCATGCACCAGCAGAAGGTGGATAAACAGAGGTATTACATAACTGCCCCACAACAGCAGCGCCATCAGCAAAAGAGTCAAATACAAATTAAGTGGGAAGAAAAAAATAAATGAGAGATGGGAGTTTCGTTTCTAAGACCCTCAAATGGAGATTAACCATATTTTATTTCATTGTTCTGGGTGACAACTTAAAAATCACTAACACCTTTATTTTGTTTAATTAGAGCCTCCCCTCTGGTAGCTTCAAGGCTTTTTGTCTTCAGTGAGGAGGACTCAGCCACACTGAGAGCTCTCCTTATTTTAGGGAGGATGGCGGTGGTGATCATTACTGTATGCCAACGTTTAAAATCTACTCTACTTTCCCCATTAAGCCTTGAGAATAGATCCCTTAAAATTTACGAGAGCTGCTTCAATATATGAAGACACAGCCTTACAGTAGAGAAGAGCGCATTCAGGGAAAGAAATGGAAAGGATGCCTTTGCCTTATTATGTTAGGAGCCCTGAAAAAGTTAAGACAATAAAATAAAATAAAATAAAATAATAGAACCAAGACAGATAAAAACATGAGCAGTGGGCAAATATTCTTAGGGAAACAGAATAACAAAAGCTCTCTAAGCACTTGGTGTTCTTGCTATGAATGTGGATTTGGTTCCCAGAACCCACATACTGGCTCACAGTCCATCTGTAACTCCAGCTGCAGGGGATCTGACACGCTCTTTCTGACCTGTGTGAGCACTGGGCAAACACACGGTGCACATATATTCATGTAAACAAAACACTCACCACAAAAGTGTACAAATATTTTAAAATAAATAAATCCAAGGGGCAATTTTTTATAAAGGGCCGAAACAGGGTGAATCAGTCAAAGATAGAAGCCAGAATTATTTTACTTTGATTTATATTTGCCTTTTGGGTCATACAACTATCTCATACTCTTAGAAAATAAAATAATATTTTAAGAAAAAGCAAACTTTAAATATTGAGAATAAACCCAAACCAAAGCAAATTAACCCAACCATGCAGAGAATCTCCCTTAAAAAGCTATAGTTCCTAGCTCTACTGTATCAAGTCCCATTTGGGACATATAGAAGAGCATAAATGGCTGAAGAAATGAAGTTTAAATCATTCTGAAGTGCTCACACAGAGTGTGGCCAGCTCAAGCATTCTCATAATGTTATGTATTAATGCAGAATAAACAAGCAAGGATATTTTTGACAGTACACACACTGTCGGCTGCCATTTCCAAAGACTGTGCTTCTCAGCATGGAAGAAAAGAAGATGAAACCCTACATCTTCACTGAACAGGGCTCCCAAGTGAGAATGAGCGCAGAGAACTGAACACTCCCAGCACCCAGCACCGTGGCCAAGGCAGAGATGTCTACTTCGTGAGACTAAAGATACTTGCAAATAGAGACACTTTTAAGTCTTGAGCAAAAAATTCATTAGATAAGCCTAGAGATATTTTCCCATGGTATCATTAAACATGTATGAATTTATGGTTTAAGAGACCATTTTTTATAAACACACACAGACATAAATTGGTCTCTGGTAATAGATGCAAAAGATACCAAATAAACAAAAAAAAAAAAAAAAAAAAAAGTGGAAACTTACATTAACAGAAAAATAAACCATCTTGATAATTGATTTCTTAAAGGAAATATCCAGTATAATAGATGGGAAAAAAAAGAAAATATTAGAACCTCATCCATTCGGATCATTAATAAATTAGTGGAGTTAGGTATGGCTCTGAACCAAAGCTTTAATAACACAAAAAATGTATGCAGATACTCACCAATAGGGAAAACATGACCACATATATAAAGCATCTAGATCAAATCAAACCCAGGAACCCAAATCTGGTATAACTGATATCAATTAGTTTATAAACACATAGAAATAGGAAACTACACTGTGGGGACAGAAGGAGACTGAGGGTGAGACTCACCTGAATTTAACAACGTGCCTTCAATAAACTCTCAAAGTTTATTATGTGCTGGGATATGGCACAGGAGGAAAGGCACGATCTGAACAAGAGAGGTGACCAGCAGATCTAGGGGTGCGTGTGACGGCTTGCTTATAACCCAAGCCCCGGAAGACTGAGGCAGCTGTTGATGGCAATGTAATACTTGCTATGTTATGCCACCAACTTTCCTGTAGGTTGTGAATTTTAAAAATACAAAGCTTGTTCAAAAGAAATTCTTTTAAAGCCATTTGAATGTGTACTACATACTGGCAAAGAGGCATTATTGCCTTTGATCTTCTGTGTCCTCTCCTTACTGAACTCCTTCTGATTGACGGCTTGTTCCGCAAATGACACCTCCAGATTGATGTCTGTTTCAGAGGCAGGTATGTCCTCAGGCACCAGTGGCGTTAGCTCCTTGTTATCAACAACCCCACTAGATGGCTGGTCTAAGAGAGAAAAAGAGAACTCAGCTGCACGCCTTTTATTTTAAAAACTTACAATCCATTAACCAGACCTGTGGGAAGAATAGACATTTCTCTAGGCAACAATTTACTGCCATTTTGATAACACAATGTTTACAGGAGGGATTGTACCAGTGGTTCATGGAGTGAAAGCTGAAAGAGGTGACTGATAAACCGGAGTCCAACTTGGGAGTCTTTGTGGTCATAGTTTTTAGACTGGGTATAAATTCAAAAGACTACCAGAAGGCATCAAACTCAATGGAAAGTCTCAGAAAGTTTAGTAGATGCAGCTGCTGCTTTATGCTGTCTCAAGGAACTAAAAGCAGAAAAGCGAGAGGTGATACATTGTATCTCTGCCTCCTGCCTTTCCTTAACCTTCTTCAGAGTGGAATACATCTTGGAGCAGACGTCCTTCCACACCCTAAAATTTTCTGGAATGTTACCTATGTAGCATGGTAAAAATTCCAAAACAACAGCTGATGCCAACAGGTCACCGCTCCGAAAGTGGAATCTGGAGGTGCCTGGTACAAGAATGAACAGGTTTTGTAGCTGATTTTATTAAAGAGCACAGAGGCCCCTTCCAGCATGAGTCCAAGAAGCTGTGGGTATTTGCATCAACATTTTAAAATTTTTATGTGGGCTTTTTTTATTTTGTCTGCTGCCGATCCTCTAAGAAGTAATTAACATTGAGGTTTTTTTTTTTTTTTTTTTTTTTTTCTTTGATAAAAACAACAACTTTTGGGATGGAAGAACACACTTCCAAACTGCCTTGGTAAATTTTTCTCTTTCCTAACAACTCACTTTAGAAAAATGCTAGCGTGAACGCTGAGGTTGCTCTCCACTACCCAACACTGACTTATAATAATTTACAAGATGCCATGAACTGAAAAGAGACAGCCTGTCACGGCTGCCCATCCCTGTGACTCCAGCACGGAGGACGGATGCTAAGAACACAAGAGCTCAATGTCATCATCACTGCATGGCGACTCTGAGGCCACCAGGGCCAGGAGAATCTGTCTCTAAAAGCAGGTGACTCAGAGCGTGAAAGCATTGCCATGCAGGCCTCACAACCAAAGTTCCGTCCCTGGATCCCACAGTAAAAAGAGAGAGCTATCGTATGAAAGTTGTTCTCTGACCTTCACATGTGCACGATAGCGTGTGCATGTCTACACAGACATGCACGAACACACACACATGCAGCTTACATGTTCACAATAGTAAATAACTCAAAGTTGTTCTCTGACCTCCACATGTACACCATAGCATGTACATTTACACACACACACATGCAGCGTACATGTACACAATAATAGTACACATACCTATACACAATACATAATTTACAATAGTGAACAAACTTAAATAAATTAATAAACCCCAAGTAAATAATTAAACTGACACCTGGGCATGATTAGTACTTGCTTCCAATCAAAATAGTGATTTACTTTCTGACTGAGCAAAATGAAACCCTGTCTCAAACAATAAAACAAAACAAAGCAAAAACAGTACTTTGTATGTTTGCCTACTAATATTGGACACTGTAAAACAAAAAGATACAATAGGTAGTTACTTTTAAAAATGTAATAAGTACATGTCAGAAATCCAGAGGTATATCATTTAAAGGCCACTGCTCAGAACAATTTTTGTCATTGCTTAATAGAACATTAAAAAAAAAAAAACTTCTGTTTCAATCAAAATAAAACTAAAGCTTAGCTACGAATCCAGTTTTATCCATTCTCACAGTGAAGCAGAGCCAGCTTCATGACCATGTGGCAACATAGCCATGTGAGACTCACAAAGGTCTTACCTTTGTTTTAATGCTTCTCTATAGCCAAGGTGAAACCTACAGAAAGCCTAGATTTTTAGTGTGAGCCAGGTCAGCTGGCTCTTAGGCAAGCTTTTAGTTAGACAAGCAAGCAAGCAAGCCTGTACCCACGTCAAACCCCGAAATAAAAATAAATGGAAAGCTCCAACATGCTATTATCTGATCCCATCTATGTTATGTTTGTGTTTTTCAACAGTCTGTGACAATTTTAAGTAGAATACTTAATAATGTTTATGATTAATTTTTAAAGTATTATCATATATGTCAAAACAAAAATTAATTTTATTTCCCATTGGTTTATATAGTTATATGTTTTGCTGTGAATACATTATTGGTTTCCTAGGAAACCATTCAATGAAAAAAAAATGATTAGCCATTTTTGTAAATTAGAAGCTGCTTTTAGCTTCCAGATGTCAGTGGACAAGATTTTAAAATTGATTCTCTTCAATGCTTCGATGTCAGTTACAATAATCATATCCTCCTTTTGCAAACCAAAATAAATATGCCCAAAACAGAGTCATGCAGAACACACCTAAAACAAATTCATTCCCTCTAGAAAATAGGGCCACAAGAACAAAAAGCACCAAATCCACAAACCTCGGTTCAAATGTGAAACCAAGTTCAGGCAGAGGACAAAGAAAATGACTGTCCGTGACAGTGGTCACAGCTAACAGCGGACAGCGATGTGGCTAAGGAAAACCATGGGTCCATCAGACTCACACAGAGAACTTAAAGGAAAATACTGACATGAATCCCTTGCCTGTTAAGTCCACAAGTGTAAATAATATAATTTCTTTACTCTATTTTCCGTGCGTGTGCGTGTGTGTGTGTGTGTGTGTACGTGTGTGTGTGTACGTGTGCATTTGTGCATTCTCGAGTGCAGTGGTTTGCACTCATTCAGCTTTGTCTGCTTTATCCTTGAGACAAGTAGTCTGAGACCATTGGCTTAACAAATAGGCTAGTCCAGCTGAGCAGCAAACCTAGAGACCCACCTGTCTAGACCGACCCGTCCAGTGCATATAATTTCTTTAATCAATTTCCTCTTTTCTATGTTTATATGTGTTCATTGATTTGTACACATGGACTCACAGGTGTGTACACACGTATGTGGAACATTATGTGTATCTGGCTTTTCTATATAGATTGTGGGAATCCTACCCAAATCCTCATATCCTTACAGGGCTAGCATTTTACTTGTAAGCCCTTCGGTGATTGAACCATCCCTCCCTCCAGTCCTTTCTGATTTTAAAGAAGGCAACAAGGCTAACTTATATAATTACTTTAAAAAAATTGCCCAGTTATCCAAAATAATAGAAATACCTATTTTAAAAATACTTTTTTTCTCTTGTGGAAATAAAAATTAAAAATATACAGATCACTATAAAAAAAAATATTTTTTTTAGATTTATTTATTTCATTTATATGAGTACACTGTTGCTATATTCAGACACACCAGAAGAGGGCATCGGATCCCATTACAGATGGTTGTGAGCCACCATGTGGTTGCTGGGAATTGAACTCAGGACCTCTGGAAAAGCAAGCAGCCAGTGTTCTTAACCTCTGAGCCATCTCTCCAGCCCCACTATAAAAAATTTAAGTATTAATTTTTAATATGTATAAATAAATATAAATGCTGGGCCTTTCACAGAGTTGTATAATTTTATGAAGAGTGAAGAACATAAATTAATGTGAAATATGACAATACTTGCAACATTCAAAGTCTATTATTTTTTAATGTGAACTTCTTTTTAAAGGTCTATTTTTAATTTTATTTGTAACTGGTGGTTTTTTAGGGATCTATTTATTTTATGTATATGATTGCTCTATGTACATTTGTGTGCCAGAAGAGAGCATCAGATTACATAAGAGAGGGTTGTGAGCCACCAGTAGCTGCTGGGAATTGAACTCAGGACCTCTGGAAGAGCAGTCAGTGCTCTTAACCACTGAGCCACCTCTCCAGCCCACAATTAGTGTTTTTATATGTTTGTCTGTGCACCACATGTATGTAGTGCCCAGAAGAGACCAGAAGATTCCCTCGCACTGTTGTTACAGATGGTGGTAGGTCCTGTGAATGGAACCAGGGTGTTCTTAACTGCTCAACTACCTCTCCAGCTCCAAAACAGGCAGTTCAGAATGAATAAAAACTCAAGTGTGGGGAAAACATTTAGATTAGACACTTGTGCTGTCAGATTTTAACCAGAACCAGCCTGGCTTTACAAACTCCAGATAATGTTTCCTTGCATATAGATGATGGCTAACCTTAATTGTCAACTTAATACACTTGAGTAGAAGAAAGCTGAATTGAGGAACTGCCTCCATCAGATTGGCCCGTGGGCATGTCTGTGTGGCATTTCCTTGACTATTAATGGATGTAGCAGGATTGAGCCTACTGTTGGCAGTGCAATCCCTTGACAAGTGTCCCCAACTTGAATAAGAAACACAGCTTCTTCCCCTGAACCTGGAAAAAAGACAAAAAGCACCATCCATCTATTGCTTGTGTTCCTGCCTTGGCTTCCCTGAATGAGAGACTGTAACTTGTAAGCTAAATAAATGCTTTTCTCCCTCGAGCTGCTTTTGAATGGTTTTATCAGAGCAGCAACAACAAAGACTGACATAAATCTAGAAAAATCTCTTTCTGAATTTTCCAATGTGTTTAAAACACCATTAGTTCATGATAAGCAAAGGAGCGGGCCCTGTCCCAAACAAGTGCAGGTGCAGCAGCAGCAGCTACCTGGTGACTTGGCTGGCAGCTTGCTTCCTACTGTTTTCCCTTCCAGCAGAAACAGATATAAATCAGGCCACAAGTTTGTCACATCTCTCTTGCCCAATGCAGTCTCAGCCTGAAAGCGATCATGTAACTGACTTGTCTCACAGAACCTTTGTTCCTATAGCCTACATTATGATGTCTGGCAAGAGACGAAAACATGAAGAAAGGACAATGTTCTCCCCAATATCTGTTAAGCAACTGGCAGTCACTCTTCCCCAAAGCATATTGACACTCACACAAAAGATCCGTCTGTGTTTCTGAGGACCCAGCTCTCCAGCAGGCTAAGGCCAGCCCTGCCAGCCTGGGTGCCACTTCAGTGTCTGCTGGCACACAGACAGGGGGAAATACTCAATGGTTCATTCTGACACAGCACATGTTGCTACAGAGGCCTCCAAAAAAAGAGAGAAGAGAGTGTTCTTATAAATGTATGTGTGCGTGAGTGTGTCTGTGTGTGTGTGTACTCACATGTGTGATATTCATATATGTGTGTGTGCTCACACTCATGATGGTCTCATACATATGTGTGTACTGTATGCCTTTATTTTTCTGGTGGGAATACAAGAGAGAAGTGCTGAGAAAATTCTACATAAACAAAGATGGTAGATGTGTTCTCAGATTTCTAAATCTTCTCATACAACTCTGTCCTAAAGAAGAATTTTAAAGGAAGGTTGGGGATGCTCCTAGGGTCTCTAGTTTATCAGACAGCCATTCCTCCACCCTGCCACTTCAAAGCCCAGGGCCACACAACCATGTACAAATGCCTCACATGCTAAGGAGTTGAGAATGTAACTGCACAGTTCATCTGTGTCAGTGTTTAAGTAACTAGTGGACGAATGTTTTAAGGGTCAACCTAGGACCTGAACTAAGAACATTTTTGCTTTTTATTTATTTATTCTTTTTTGTTTTTTGAGACAGGGTTTCGGGTTTCTCTGTGTAGTCCTGGCTGTCCTGGAACTCACTCTGTAGACCAGGCTGGCCTCGAACTCAGAAATCCACCTGCCTCTGCCTCCCAAGTGCTGGGATTAAAGGCATGCGCCACCACTGCCCGGCAAATTTTTGCTTCTTATAAACACAATAATTGTAAACTTTTTCTTCATAGCACTTGATAGAATCTTTATGTTCATTTTAATTTCTAATTCATCTCTGAAATAAATGTTTAATGTGAAACGCATGAAAAGGAGAACTATAATTTATTTTTAAAGAAACAATCTTTTTCTTTAGGTTTCTCTAAAATTTCTGAAAACGAAACCATTTATCAATTTAGAGCTTCTAATTCACAAAACGGGTACTAACTCCGAAGTCCAGAGGCATGGTACAGAAAACATGGCTTCCGTTCTGAAGAGCGGTCATTAACCAGGAAAGATTCTTAAGTATACGGAATGAAGCAAAAGGCTCTCCATGTCACTTTAGATATGATAATAATTCATGAAGATATATACGTACATTGAGATCAGATGGAAACATACATAAAAATAATAAAGGGTCAACTCTGTCCAGAATCATGTATTTATCTGTATTATTAACCTTACATTAATACTTTCATAGAAGTTGCTCAGGAGAATTGAAGGGACTATGTTAGAGTTATGTTTATTACAGTAATTAAAAAGACAACCAAGAGCACACGTACAACATACCATCTCCTTGGCCTTTGTTTTCGTTTGCTCTGACTGACCGCAAGTCTGAGTCATCTGGAGACTGAACAGAGAAAAGGAGCCACTTAGTCATCTAGAGAACTCACAACTAGAGGAAACAGCATTGTAAATAATCCCATTATAACCATCAGAGAACAGGAAATGGACTCGGACTACAAGTCACAGGCATAAAACAGAGTGCCCCGGTTATAATCAATAGACAATCATCCAGTGAGTGTATGGTTACTTATAGCAGTGAAACACACACCGCGCACAACTGGGAACAGGAAAGATGCCAAGAGTGTCCCCGTTATCTGAAACACTGCTATCTAGATGAAAAGTTAGCAACATCCAGCAATGAGTGGATATATGAGGTTTACTCAAACCCTGACATAGTATTTAGCAACAACAACAACAAAAAAGTCCAAAAACATGCTTCGACATTGATGAATATTATGTTATGTGAAAGGAACAGTCACGAAAAGCCATGTATATTGTGATTCCATTTATCTGAAAAGTCCAGCACAGGCAAATCACACAGACCCAAAGGTCCACATTTGCCCAAGTATTCAGGACAATATAGGAAGTAATTGTTGATGGGTATGAGCTTTCCTTGCAGGGCACGGAATAAAAATGTGTCATAATTGACTGTGATGATGGCGGAAATCGCTGGATTATACACCTCTTTTTTACTGGTTTTTAAATACTTATTTTTTTATAAATTTACACATGCATATATTCAACAACCCTTAATACCTTCTCCTATTGTCTTTTGCTCTCATGCTCTTTATTGATCCAAACAAGTACCCTTCTCCATGTCTATTTTTGGGGGAGAGGGGTGACCTACAAGTTTAATTAGGGTCCCTTGCATAAGAACAGATGAGGAGTTATTACTGGAACATGGGCGGCTAAACAGTCACTGCACCTGTAAAGAAAATAACTTCTTTTTTGTTGCTGTTCTTAGTGTTGTTGATATAGTTTACTTGTCACCTGGCCTGCATCATGCAGACAATCATTCCCAGACTGAGTTCTATGCTTTATTGGGTGATCATATAGTATGTAGGGTTTAGCTCAAGAATTCTATCATCAAACAAAAGTATTAGCTACCACATTAAAATTTAAATAAAAATTCTTAAAAAAAAAACATAGTGGCCAGCCAAGTATGTATTCCCAAGCACTCTGGAGACTGAGACAGAAGAATTCTCATGAGTTTGAGACAAGTCTTGGTTGGTATAATGGGTTCAAGGCTAGACTGGACTACAAGGAGAGGCCGTGTCTTCTAATAAATAAACAAACAAATAAATGATAATCTTAAAAATGAGATAGCTCAAAGAGTAGTGTGCTTGCTATACAAACACAAACATGAAGACCCAAGTTCAAACCCAGCATGTGTGTAAACATCTGAGTAGGGAAGTGTGTATCTGGTAGAGACACATAAATTCCTAAAGTTTTCTGGCCAGCCACTCTAGCCAAATTGGTTGGCTTTGGCTTCAGTGATAGATTCTGTCTCCAAAAATAAGGTGGAGAGTGATTGACAAAGATACTCAATGTCAACTTCTGGCCTCCAAACGTGTGTGCATACGCCCATATACAAATACGTACACACAAAATAAGTGGTTTAAAGAAATGTGAGATAAATTAAAACCAATTGGCAATAAGCAGTGACATATTCAAAGGAATTCTTTTCTTTTGCTAAAGAAATTGCTGCCATGAGCATGACACCTTAGAGATATGGCCCTTCAAGGGTTATAAACATGATGAGTTAGAACTAGCTTCAGATGGGGCTCTATGACAGTTGACTCTGGGAAAGGGACCCTGGGCCAACTATACAGAGGTCCATTTGAATGGATTATTTTTAATAATCACTCTACTGGATTCCATCTATACATTCAAAAACTAGCCCGTCTAGTTTCCACACAATTAATCTCAGATATATATCTATATGTATATCTTTGTGTGTGTGTGTGTGTGTGTGTGTGTGTGTGTGTGTGTATGTGTGTGTATTTGTTATCCACAAAGGACTCTCCTCTCTCAATCACTGTTTTACCAGAACTGGTATCAATATGGCATTAACACATGAGTTAGAGACTTATAGCACTCAAGACAATGTCAAGTCACAGAGTGACACTTTGTATGGTCAATGGTACGCCTTAGTTGGTTACAATAAGACATTCTCCTTCTCTCTGCTTCTAAGGCTTCAGAAGGTTGGCTTTCCATGGCACAATGAACACAGCCAGGGATTCTAATATATATAATATATATATATATATATATATATATATATATATATATATATATATATGGAATATGTGGTCAGACTGTTTTTGTTAGTAATTGAAGATAGGCATGCATATGGATTCATTTATGCATTAAATTTCCTGGTGTCAGCACAGACTTTGTGCTTAAGTATGGACACTGGAAAAGCTGAATACACATTTATCCCAGAAGATAAGAACCACAAACAAAGATGGGGGGGGGGGGGGATCGAAAGTCATCTTCTACAGAATAGTGGCATTTCAACTAAAGGTATCCAGCAAAGGAAAACATTATCTTAATGTGTTTGTGTTACTTCTCTCTTAATGACACCAAACCAATAATAAAAAGCCACCAATGATCTTAGATTCTAAACCATGTGGGTTACACTTTTCTAGGAATTTACTGGGAAAATCAAAACTTTCTTTTAGCACCAAGTAGCAACACTGTCCTCAAGACTAGCAGGAATCCCCACCATATATTTTGCTAAGTCTGCCCATTCCTGCTTCTCACTTCCTCTGAGCTTTCTTAGTGGGCAGGGCTAGGGAGGAACAGTGTTCTTTAATGAGGAAGGAAACGTCATATTGTATATCCTTACCATTCATTTTTCTATAATTGAAAGCCTAGTTCCATCTTCCAACACTGGTAGATGGCCCAAATAACCCCTGGATAGCAAACAAAAATGTAACTTATACAAGTGCCTGGAGCAATCGATTGACCCAGGAATTTCCTGTAAATGGGATGAATTTGAACTACACTTGGCCATGCAAGAAAAGTAACAGCCTGCAACTGAAGGGATTTTGCAGAAAAGCAAAGCAATTGTAAAAAGTAAAGGCTCTCTATGTAACAGCATCAACAACAACAAAGTGTCTTTAATATAAACTCTTCCATTCTGCTTTTTATGAAAAGCCATGAAACTTTTATTGCCCACTGCTTATACCATAAATGGATTCTCAAGTTCAGACTGCTTACTATCAGAGTCATGTTTGAAAGTGGAAATACTGCAGGAGAGAAAATGCTTTAAAGTCAGACAACTTTGGGGCTAGCATCTAGAGAACATTGAGCAAGTTACTTAAAGTCTATGAACCTCAGCCACAGGGTGGGAATGATCGCGCCTCACTCAGAAGACAGCTGTGGGGATTCAATGAGCTCAAGCAGGTAGAACAGTTAGCTCAGTAGCTATGGCAGCAATTGCTACTGTTAATGTTGTCATTAGATCCAATATTCATGAATCCTCTTGTTACTCTCTCAATGATTCTACTGAACTTTCTAAAACGGAGCTGACAGGGCCAGGAAGCAAAATTTTCTATGCTCTTACAAACACCATTTAGTTCAGGGGACTTTCCCTCGTTAGCAAGATCTTCTTGACAAAAGTTCCATATGATTATTTTAATCCAACGCAAGCTCCTTATTTCCTCATAGATAAACTTTGGGTGTTCTCTCAGTGGGCTAGTCTGCACACCACTATTCAGGGCCACACAGGTCTAGTACTTCTACTGTCTCCTAAAGTCTCTTCACTTAACACTCTTCAGTTTCCATCAGCATCCGCATCTTCTTTGGAAACATTAACCATTTGGGTTCATCTTAATTCAGATCTATACGCTATGTGAGGTGCAGGGGGCTAGACACAAAGAGGACATTCCTTCACATCTCAAGGACCCAGTTCCTGGGTTGCTATTACTTGCCTGATACTCCAGTTCTATCCTTCAGTGAACTGGAAATCCAACTGTTTCCTCAAGCAAAAATAGATAAGGATTAATGTCTTGGGTCCTGCTTTTTTTGTCAGAAACAACTGGCACCCAGGCTGTGTAGGCCTTCTCTAATACTTTGGCCTACTCAATGGTGTGACAGACACATCTACTCCAAGGACCCCTTTTTCCCTAGTACAGAATTATTGCATGAAATTTGAACTTGCTTGGGTATTTGTTCCTCTGGGGTAACTTCTAGAAGGGAAAAACTAAAGAAGGCTAGTTCACTGCCAACATAGTGTTTTGACACTGGGTATAGAACAGGTGCTCATTACGTTTGTAATGACGTCAATTAAACTGGACTGGTCCAGGTGACTCTACGTATTTCATCACTTGCTTTCACATCAGAAAAGAATCTTACTTTTTCTTGTGCCTCTCTCTGGTGAGCAAATATGTCTCTGACGTCGGGAATGTGGTGCTGTTTGTTTTTCTTCCTTAAGGTCTGGGAGACTGTTTCTACACGTTTCTGAACAGCTGCTGCCTGAGTCCGGGTCAGTGTAGATAAAAACACGATGCTTTCCTGCGGGTCATCAGCAGACTCTCCAAAAAGATTGGACAGACCCGCCTCCTTGAGCCATTCTTCTTCCAGTTCTCCCTCTAAAGTGGATAAAAAAAAAAAAAAAAAAAAAAAAAAAAAAAAAAAAAAAGAAAGAAAGAAAGAAAGAAATGTTTTTGAAATCACAAAGAATAAAAAGTTCATATTTTTAGACTATCAGAAATCCTGACTGAAATGCTTCTATTATAACCAAGCCATGGAGCTGAGAATTATTATTTGAAACTTGGACAACTGCCATACTCTCTGGCCATAGTGATAGCAAATTTTGGGTCAATTTCATATATGCTTAATTAAAAATTTTAAAATTGTTTCACATGTAATTAACCTCCACAACTTCCTGCATATTAACTGAGGGAGTTTGTACTGTCATTCTCCTAGAGGTGAGCAAGCAATGAAGAAATAACACATTCCAGCGGGTAGCACAGGAAGTTAGTATTAGCATGCATGGAGGCCTAGTTTCTTGGCTTGAATTCAAGGCTGTCTTGGAGCCTAACACTAATCTCCAAAAGGCTTTCTTTTCTCAGTTCCATGTAGCTAATGGGACATATGGAAAAGTAGTGAAAAAAATAAAACAGGGAATTTCAAATTAAATTTTCTAATTTTTTTTCTCAAATGGGTACATCAGATAATATAGATATCAAAAAATTTCTTAAAGCACATTATTTTCAATGAAAATGAAAAGAGAGATTGCATGAAAACTAATTAGATAACGGAATCATTGAGATGAGAACAAGGAAAGTAGGAACTCAACTATAAACTAAATACAGTTGCCTTCCACATCTGTTGTCTCTGCATCTGAAGATTCAACTGACCTAGATTTGATGTGCTGCTAAAAGCAGTGCCTGATCTATGTATTTCCATTTCTTTATTTTTTATTTTTCTTTAAACAGAGTTTCACTATGTAGCTCAAGCAGACTCTAAGTTCTCCTGCCCTCTGTAACAGACTCCTTCATACCCAACCAAGCCTGACCATAGACATTTAATTTCTTGTCATTCCCTAAACACATCATAACTATCTGTATAGTACTTTGCATTGCGTCAAAAACTCTAAATAACACAGAGATGATTTCAAGAATAGAAGAGTACATAAATAGGTTTTTGCAAACTCATAAAGGACATTTTAGTATCTATCTGTTGATTTGGGTTCTCTGGGAGTCCTGGAACCAATCATTTCCTGTATGTCAAGGGATGCTATATTATCTAAGACCTAATGATGCTTATAGAAAAACAGATGGAAATCTAGAATAGAGTGACCTCAAGCACCACGTTTAGAGAGAAATAAGCAAGTAAGGACAGGTAAAATATAACACAAACAAAAGTCTACACCACATTTCAGAGTCTTGACCATATTGAATTCTGCTTTTTCTTGTATAAATTAAAGGAGAGACATCAGAGTTACTTCCGGACCAAAAATGGTGATATTTTGTCGCGACCCCCCCCCCCCCATACTCGCTTGGGGGCCAAAATGTTGCAGCCTGCTCCGCCTCAACGCTTTGGGGCTAAGTGCTCTGGTCAAGAGAGAGAGTGGGGTTCTTGGGGCAGGAGACGCAAAGAATGGAGACAAGACAGAGGTTCTGATCAAGTCTCAAGTCTCAAGTCTAATTTATTGAAGGGAAATCTGGGGTATTTATAAGCTTTTGCCTCGTGCCTTGTAGGCGCGTGGATACCACGTGCCTTGCAGGTGTTGATATGACGTAAGCCTTACAGGCGTGGATAGCACGTTTGCCTTACATGCATGTATGGCCTGGATAGCACGTGGACAGCATGTGAACCGCATGCCTTGCAGGCATGGCTACCACGTGCACCTTGCAGCTGGGGCAATAAACAACAACACAAAATATGTGGGATATCAGAGTGTGCTTCAGCTGTTGTAGGCTATTGAAAACCAAATCTCTTATCAGGGTATATGGTTCCAGATGGCTGCAAAGATCTAGCCGCTTTCTCCTAAAAGCCGGCTCCCAACAATATTTTGTAAATGTTATCATCTGTGTCGCTCGTGACTGATGTCTGTCCTTCTGCACTAGAGTAACTCCTTGAATGTAGAATCAAGCATCGATAGCCTGACCCTCGAGGAAAACAGTTGGCCATTGCGATTACTGATGGAGAGACAGGTAAAACGGTGCTCCAGGTGTGCCACCCAGAGTGACGGTGAGGAGTGAGTTTGACATTGTCATGACAAGGAAAGCAAGGTTGTCACACCCACTCAGTACATTAAAAATAGAAGGAAAACTCAAAAACTATTTAAAATCTAGGAAAAGGCGGGCACTGTGGCTCATGCCTTTAATCTCAGCACAGAAGGCAAGAGCAGATGAATCTCTAAAAGTGGGAGGCCAGCCTGATCTATGGTGAGTTCCAGGAGAGCTGTAATAATAATGGTAATAGTAATAATAATAATACCTAAGAAAATATGAGCATATAGAATTATGTTCATTGGTTTTCATCTTCTGTTAATTCAACTTAAGTTTGGACAATTATCAGCCAAAGCTTATTTGTGGTTTTCCCTAACATATTGTTAATGTTAGGGAAACATGACTGGCTAGTTGCTTCTGTCTTGAAACACATGAAAGATAATAATTACAACAAATAAGATAAGTTTTACTCATAATGTATTTAGGAAACTACAGGAGAAAGTGAATGAGAAATCAAATTTGTTGACTGTGGTTTTCTTTTATTAGTCTGAGAAATATTAAACTGGAATCCCGCTCTTAGAAGGCTGAGGCAGGAGGATTAAAAAATTGAAAACAATTATGTTGTATGTAGTGAGACCTCGTTAAACAAGAAGCCAGGCCCCAGATTACTACTGGTAGATTTTTTTAAAAAAGAAACATCATAGAAAAGAAAAAAGTCCTATTTATAGGGTTACTTAACTTAGTAGTTCATTAGACACCGAAGTGAGAGTTGAGGATGTCTATATTAATAGATCACAGAACTGAAAATGACTTTATCTTTTTTGGCATTTATATAACTACTAGTACAAAAATATACATACGTATTTATGAATAGCACAGAAAGAAGGCCACAGTTTTGATGACAAATCAGGCATCACAGATATGGTGACTTTGTGAATTTAAAAAATTAAGGAAATAGTACAAAGATTAAGAAAAATATTAAAAAAGTGAAGTATTGCATGTTTATTTTAGAATCCCAAGTATAATAGTAAAATGTATATAAAATACTGTTGGGAAGAAAAATAGGAAAACCGATGTGCTAACTTCCAGAAATAAGCATCTAAGGAAGCTGAAAATGCTTGTGTCTTTAGCATCCAAAGATGTATCCTTCCTTTAGCAAAGCATGCTGTCTGGATGCTGTGCTGAAAAATGCAGGACAAGATCTAGTCAAATCAACCACACACAGGTTACTCATACCTGTCTGCCATGCAGAAATGTATTGGCTACAAACAAGATAAGTATCTTCAAATGTTCAAAAGATTACCGTATATGAAAAAGTATTATAATAAAATTATTTGTTCTTCCTTTAAGCAGAAAGATTACAGCAACACACTCTGAGATAAAAAAAAAAAAAAAAACAGACTTCAAAACAAAATAGTTCTAACAAATCAAGCTATTTGACAAATGGAAAAACTGAACCACTGCAAAGTTGAAAGCTTACCATCGCCATCCACACATCCTGCAGATGAAAAGGCCTTGAGGCTAATATATCATGAAAGGAATTAAAGTCAGTGTAGATGATTTTAAGCTACAAATCTAACTGAATTTCTAATGGAATGGCTATCACTACAAAGTGAGTTTGTACCAGGTACAACACTGGTAACTGGACTCTTATATCTGCTATTATCCAGTAACGTTCAAGTTCAAAGGCAATTATCAGGGTTATGTGGGATCTGTTCTCTTCCTTCCTGGTCATCCATTTCTACTAAAAAAGACATATCTTATTCACTTAGACATTACCATCAGGCTCTTTGACAACTATGGCCTCTTGACCTTCTTGACGATTTTCATTCGACCTCTTGATGTTTTCTAGTTCTGTCCAATAGGCTTCCATTGATACTTCATCCAAAGAATCCTGAGAACTTGATCGATCAAATGGAGGCCTCTCTGAAGCTTTGGTGGAGCTTTCTGAGTTCATGGTATACTGACCATATCTGTGACTATAAATGCAAAACAAAACGTGGTTCATTTCAGATGAGAAACTGGCATCATTTCTAAAACATCACAGTACAGAACTGGGGAATCTAGAAACTCCTTAAGTTCACCCTGGTTTTGTTAATTGAGGGATGCTATGGTCAGTAACACTCCATGGGAAATGGTTTGATGATTCATTTAAGTTGCATGCTCTACCCAAAAGAATGATATGGAATAAAAAAACAACTTAACTTGTCCTTTCACTTAGACACATTTAAATATAATGCTTTGTATTTGGAAAACAGCGGAATCTTGATTATTGACTATTCACAAAGAGATAGGAAGTAAATTTTATGTAGTACATAACTTTTATCAATTATATTTATACACCAAGTCAACCAACTTATAGTCAATTGCGGCCATCGTGAATAAGGTGCTATCACCATTTCTATCTTATTGTCCATAGTGAAATATATGGAAGCTAATTTATGAAATTTCCTTTATAGTCTACTGAAGAAAGCACTTTAAAAACTTATAAATGTACTCATGACTTGTACATATAAATAATTTCTAACATGGTTAAATACTCATTTACTGGAAATTCTGAATAACTTGAAATTGCCTCTGACATTTCCTGTTATTTATGAAAAGAATGAATTGAATGGGATTTACTTTCATTACATTTCTTTATTGTAGGTAGGAGAGGGCTCACAAATCATGGAGTTTGTGTGGAAGCCGAGGTACAACTCAGCAGACTCAGTTCTCTCTCTCTTGCTGCAGCGTAGGTCCTAGCATTGAACTGTGGTCACCAGACATGGCAGCAAGCGCTGCCTTGGCAGACAACCTCCCGCCTCTCTCAGCAGCCCTTGAACGACATCTTTGTCACATCAAGTAAACTACTTTTCCTTAGACCTACATCCCACTTACTTCTGACATTGAATTGTGAGAATTTACAATGAAAACCAATACAGAATAGAAATGAATTTTCATTTTTTATTATTTACAGAGAGAAAGAAAATGGCATGTAAGTACTTCAAAGAAGCAACACTTTCATCTCTGGTATTTTTTTGCTTTACATAAAATGCTTTTCTATTTAAAAAGTACTGTTTGAGTGGGGGATAATAACTGGTAGAAAGTGTTTTATTATTCTAATTTCAAAGTGTATTTTATCTTCCAAGAAGGACTGCTAAGAAGCAATAATTGCTAGACCAGTTTAATTTTCTGTACATATTGACAATAAAGAGAAACATAATGAAATAAAATTCTTTAGCAATCCATGAATGATATTCTCACATCTAAATCGATCTTTCCAATCATTATTTAAAGAGTAGGCTCTTAATGCCATGTGAAGGAGCGGGTCCTTAAACTCAGACAAATCTATCCAGTTGAATTCCAAATAGTTTGTTAAAATGAAAAGCCAAAAACCTTCCAAAGAACTGAGCCATAAGTAGACGGTTAGCTGTGATGCGCTGGTAGGCAGGGTTTATTTGCTAAGGTTGGTTCTCTGGATCTTACGTATTTTATTAATGCTGCTTGTGAAAATGTAAGGAAGGCTCATTACAGGCTCTCTTTGGAGTAGGGCATGGCACCCTAAGCTAGCAATCTCAACACTCAGTAGACTAAGAGAGCAGCATTGCAAATGTAAGGTCACCTTGGGCTATGGAGTGAGACACCCACACCATAAATAATGCTTCTTTCCCTGACAGCAACTTTGAAGTGGATTTCAGGGGCAGGGTTAGGGAGGAAATGGAGGAAGGTTTGGGAATCTCTTTCATCCAGTCTCCACTGCCCACTGTGGGCCTCCTCCATCCTTAACTCAAAGGCTACATCCATCTTCCCTCCTACCCCACTCATCCGGGTTATGTCACAGGAATGTAGCTCCCAAGCCAGGCGACTGACCCCACTTATCACTGGATAATCA
This sequence comes from Arvicanthis niloticus, assembly GCF_011762505.2. Taxonomy (NCBI): domain Eukaryota; kingdom Metazoa; phylum Chordata; class Mammalia; order Rodentia; family Muridae; genus Arvicanthis; species Arvicanthis niloticus. The sequence continues at coordinate 17,195,611 of NC_133438.1, forward strand.
GGACTGTCAGTGTAGAATTTTCAATCTTGACTGAAAATCATTCATAAAAAGTCACCCTGTCTTATAAAATGTTTATATTTTCAGGATCAGAGGCTCTGTTCACCTGTGTGTGGTTCACATCTTTAATCAGGACACCCATCAGGATAGCGAAAGCCAATTCACAGATGTTCCCCATTCATTTTTGCTTCTGTTTATTTCTGTTAACGATGTGGGTATCCTGTCCTTGCTTTTGTTTTCTCTCTTACTGAAGTCTAAAATTGGCTGCCATTTTCTTATTCCATACCTCTAGCTCTTACGGTCCCTGTTGGAGACCAAGATGAGTCCTGTGAACTAGAAGTATAATAACTAATACCAAATAATTTGGTTTATCTGCTCACAGAAAAGAGGTACACCTGAATAGAAGAACCTCAAGCCTTTCACTCCTGAAGAGAATGTGTTTATTCCGGCAAGAAATTTCCGGTAAATTTCCATTAAGTGCATGTGCAGAAAAATTCCAGGGCACTGAATTACAGCATTGTTACATAGCTGTATCATCTCTGTCAAACCCTGCCTTTAAAACATACACAGAGCACCAATCTTATATCTCAATACTGATGAAATGACTCAATATTGTTTCTTGGGCACTAAATCCATTTGTGATTACCTGGCAAACAAAAATCACTATATCATGAACCGGTTTTTGTTTTGTTTTGTTTTAATTTCATTTTTGTATTACTGGTAGATATTATTGGTCCATATTTTCCATTTAAAATATTAAAGAATGGGATGCAGCAAATGATTAATAATTGCTTACCCTTTGCTTGATTCTGTCAATCTAGGTTTTTTTCTTTTAATACAAACTTTCTTTCAGGTGTGGTCAGTTCACGTACTGTATCCCTTTTTTCAACTGAAAACATATCTAACCTTTATTCTACATACAGACAAGAGCTAAAGACAAGGAACCTTCTTAAAACCATCCTGGTAAGTGGTCAGTTAGCCTATTTTCTCTTCTTTGTTTTAAATACTAGGTCTTTTATATTAATGCTCATTCTGAAACTCGAGTTCAAAACCATAAAGCACCACCTGCTAGGTATAATGAAGTCAAGCAGAAGGAGATTTCATTTCCACACTATCTCAGCCAGCACGTGGTGCTGAAAGCTTTCCCTGGTGTATTCTTTATCTATTGTTATTGCAGCATTAGATATTAAAGATGAAAAAAATTAAGCACTGTTCATTTGCTAAGAATGTAATGTTTTTGGAGGAAGAACAAGAACACAAAGAAGAAGAAGACAACCACAAAGACAATGAGAAAGATGACAAAGAAAGAAAATAACAGCAAACAAGAAAAACAAGAAGGAGAAAGAAAAAAGAAAGAAAAGAAAGAATGGAAGGAAGAACAGAAGAAAGGAAGAGAGAAGGGAATGGAGGAAAAAGGGAGGAGGAGGGAGGAAGAGGGAGGAGGAGGGAAGAGGAGGGAAGAGAAGGAGGAGGAGATGAAGAAGAAGGAGGAGGAGGAGGAGAAGGAGGAAAAAGAAAGAAAGAAAGAAAGAAAGAAAGAAAGAAAGACCAAAAAAATGAATGAGAAGGGAGATTAATAAGCAGCAGTATTCTTTGTGAAACTACCTTTAATGCCCAGCTTCACAGAGGCCATCTGCATGCTTGTATCTTCTGCTACACTCAGTCTCTGGCTATGTCCCACAGGCCCCAGGGTATGCCATTATGTTCTCACGACAGAAGGAGAACCAAAAAAGCAAACAGCACAATGACACTATGAAGACCGTTTAGATTTTGAGTCCCCTGAAAGGAATTTTATGTTTCCCCATGTCCCCAACCACACTTTGAAAACCACTGATCTTCCACTTCTCAAAACACTAATGGTCTGAAAAGGAGCAACTTAGTGGTATGGCTCCAGGAAGTCCTACTGAGAGAAGCAGGCTGCCTTCCTAGTGCCCCTTCACCTACTTCTTTGCTTGTTTTTGTTTAGTTTTTGCAAACTTCCATTTTTTAAAAATGGGATTTATTCCAATAGTATCTCCATATTTGCAGTATGATGACAAAGAATTAAAATATCATTTCAAAAACCCCACCTTGCCAATGTCCTTAATCATTCACTCACATCTATTCCTAAAAAAAGAAGAGAGCAACTTCCTCTTTGACAGGGTGTTTGATGATATGTATTTCCTCTGTGCCTTTGGGTCATCCACAGTCTCTTCCTACAGTCACCAAAAGGCAGATTTATTTGTAACGTTAGGATATGAACTGGAATGCATATTTAGCAATCTGGTCCAGTTTTACCTCCTTAAGACAAAAAACAAACAAACAAACAAAAACCCAATACTTCACAGTACGGTTTTGGCATGCTTTTGAATTAAAAGGTGGAAGGCCTTAGGACTGCCCTCTGAAAGAAGGACTATTTAATTTTCTCTTCCTTCTTCTGCCCCAAAGTACTCAAGAACTCTCTCACATCCTCTTATCTAAAGAAGTAAACTTCTCAGCGAAATACAACCTTCTTAAATACCCTCCGTAGGAACTTTTTAAAGTAACCAGGAAACCTCAACCATGGAGAGGGAAAGGCACCAACAACCCTCAACATACTCAAATGGACTCTCCGTCCATTCTTCTGATGACATAATTTGCAGTATTTCTGGAGAAACTCGGCCTGCAGAAGATAAGATTTGCACTGATATCCTGTCTCCTTAACTGATGTCTCCCATGCCCAGAGAGAGCAACCTGGTTCCAATCTGTGGTCGGCTCCTTGGGGTTCATTCCTTTCTACTGAAAATCATCTACTATCCCCTGAAGGTGTCAATGGCTCACTGGCTCTATTTCTCTTTTCCCCCTGTAGAGAGTGTATTTATGCTTTATTCACCTGACCCTCTCTGAATTGCATATCTTGAGGGCCTCTAATGCACGCAGCATACTAAACACATGCTAAGCCTTCCCCCCCCCCCCCCGGCAATCTGTCCACTGTCAGTGCATGTCAGAGGACCTGTGGAAGGCAGAGAGAACCCCCCCCCCCTTAGGTCTGCATGCAATGCTTCATTTCAACTTTAACCCCTTATTTTATCCCTTTCAGAGAGGCAAAACATTTTGTGACTTGTTTCCTTGAAGTTCTTGGATAACAGATCATAATTTTGTATTTTATTTTCTCTTAAAAAAAAAGAAAGGAAGGAAGGAAGGGAGGGAGGAAGGAAGGAAGAGAAAGCTTCCAAATATGAAAAAATGACTACACTTATTTTATTTCTGGTCCTACTTTTATTACATTTATATTGGTACCATTAGCTCATCATCAATATCATTATTGTATATGTGCATGTGTGTATGTGCATGTGCATGCACACACATGCATGTGGCATAGCTCATGGAGGTGAGAGGACAAATTCGAGGAGTTACTTCTGCTTCTATGGGTTTCAGCAAGTACTTTCACTGTCTGAGCCATTTTGAAACCACCCTTCCCCACCTTAGTTTTTATCTCCATACAAGAACTAACAAGACATAACTAGAGTGGAGGACATAGAACAGGAGGGTGGAGATTATTTTTGCATTTTATTCTGATTAGAGAAAAAAGTTTCAACGCAGACCACTATAATGTTATCAACCATAACAGTGATGTGTAGCTTATATAAAAATCATATTTATTGAAACAAACTTAAAGATACTATTATCATATAGATTGTAAATCTCTCTCAACATTTTCTAGAGATAATAAGGTCTCAAGCCTACATTTTTCTTCAATGTAACTCAGCAAACAGAGGGAAAAACGTGTCCTTTTCAGGGGTCAGTTTATTACAGACCTTCAGGGATAGAACTTGGTCCTCTCTGTCTCACTAGATGAGTAGTTAGGCTAAAAGTATCTTGATGAAACAGTCTACAGTTGACACCCCTAAATGCCAATTATGTTAACTGTGAAGGTCCAGTTTAAGTTGACTGAATACATAATATAAAAAAAAAAAAAAATAAGTCACTGGCAGAGCTGAAAGGGATTGGCTGGATCGATCAGGTTATACTCAGTGGAAAGACATACCTAAATATGGATGGCACATTCCAATGGCAACCAAGTCAAGGAAGTCCTCAAGGAAAAACTTTACACCCTGCTTTTTTGCCCATTGCGCTGCCTTTCCATGGGTCTAGCAAGACCATCTACTGCCTTAGTTACTTTTGCATCACGGTGAAAGAATACCAGGACCAATGCAACTTACTGAAGTAAGCCTTTAATGTGGGCCTACAATACAGAGCATGAGTCCATGCGTGTCATGGTGGGGAGCTGGCAGGTAAGTATTGTCAGGCCTAACAAGAGGCCTAATCTCCATTCCACCTTCACCCTTCAGTCACTTACACAGGAGGGTGTGATGAACAGGCCCTAGAGAGATTTACATACTAATAAGGTACCTGAAGGCCAGAGGGTGGAGCCAATTAAGCATTCCTCCCCAGCCCCTCCCCCTTCCCCCTCCCTATTTAACTCAGGTTCACCCTGGGTTTTGTGGGAGTGTGCAACCAGATCCATCCACCATCCGCCATGTCAATAAACCGGTTTTGGAAACTCAAGGACTTCCTCGTGTGTTGAGGAGCCCTGAGGAACCGTGGAGAGGCCTTTAGTTAATGAGCAGCCAGGCTCAACTTCCAGCTGGAGGAACCCTGGGTTCACCAGTCATATTTTTTCCTACAAAGTGTGGCCTGGGAACAGTAGCTGGGAGCTTACATCTTATCCACAAGCAGGAGACAGAAAGAGAATTAACTGGGAATAATGTGTGCTATTAAAACCGCAAATTCCACCCCCCACTGACACACCTTCCCCAACAAGGCCACACCTCCTAACCCTTCCCAAACAGTTCTACCAACTAGGGGCCAATTATTCAAGTATATGGCCCTATGGGGTCCATTCTCATTCAAACCACCACACCCACCCCATTTCCATCTTGCTTTCCAGTTCATCTATCTCATCTGTACTGCTGCAACTGCTGCTGACATCAAAACACAGTTTCTTTTGCCTTCCAACATAGACTGAAGACCAGCGGCTCTCCAGAAGTCCTTTAGATCTTCAGGGCCAGACTGGAATTGTGGAGACATCTCATGGACTAACAAGTATAGCCATTGTTACCCTACCTAGATGTTATCATATAAGCCGATCAATCAAACCCTCTCTTTTTCTTTTAAATTAATTAATTTAGTTAAGCTACATTTTGATCATAGTTTCCCTTACCCACAACCTCCATCCTCCAGTTCTGCCTTTCTCCTCTGAAAGGGGAGTCCTCCCATAGATATCAATTCACCTTGCCATATGGAGCTGTAGTAAGACTAGGAACATTCTTCTCCTATTGTAGCTAAGGAATGCAGCCCAGTTAGGGGGAAAAGATCCAAAGGCAGACAACAGAATCAGAGAAGTCCCTGTTCCTTCTGTTAGGAGTTCCACCTAGCTGCACAACTGTCATATATGTGCAGACAGCTTAGGTCTGTCCCATGTGTGCTGTCAAACTCTCTTGATTGCTATATTAGTCTATTGTTTATAGCAATCAAGACGAAAATACATTTAAAGTCAAACCATACTTCTTTAAAGGACACAGAAAAACACACACACACACACAAACATAAATGCTAAAGTCCCACACTTTAACAACTGGGCTATGACTACATAATACCTGACCTTGGTCCCTTACTATGTTATTCACAGACATATGAAGCTTAACTCCTATAAATAAATCATCCTCCCTAAAAATCCAGTGTCAAAAGAATGCAATGTGTTCTGCAATTTGTACTTCCTGGTGAGAAGTGCAAATCTATTGACCCAGGTATGAATCTTGCACAAATAGCCCACAAAATAAAAGCAAGTAACCATTACAGGAAGATACGCCCCCTCTCAGTGGCAGGGTCTCCTCTGTGCTGTGTCTTTTGGTAAATTCATCATCTTCTCATGTGTGGATAAATTCTTCTTATACCCATTCATGTCACAGACCTTCCAAACTCTGTTTCACACAATGTAAGTGCAGATTCTATGAGATCTCACTCTTTGTTTCTCTTCTCTCTGGTACTTAACAGTGGTCAACCAAAGGGCCTGTAAAAAATTGAAGGTCTATGGCCAGTGCTTTTCTCCAACAAACTCAAAGGCCCCTTGCACTGTGGCCCTGGACGACCCTCACCCTACTTCAGTAAGATACATTGGTCCTGGTATTCACAGTAATGCAAAAGTAACTAAGACAGTAAATGGATTTGCTAGACCCATGGGAAGGCAGCACAATGGGAAAAAAAAAAAAGCAGGTGTAAAGCTTTTCCTTGAGTACATGATAAAGTGTTTCTTTCTGTCCTTTTACAAAAGCCTATGTCTTGTTCACAATCAAAGGTCTCCATACAAGGCAGGTAGTGGTCAAAGGAGGGCAAGCCAGCTTTTGTCCATAGCATTAGGGGCTGCTTTTATTTTTATGGAACTCTTCCCTCTTAACACTTGATAATTATTGCCCTGGAAGAATTTTCATCATTAAGTCTCCCTTAATGAGATGCTCTCCTTTTCTTCATCTCATTTTTCTTTTCTAAGGAGTTGGAGGGACTAAAGAAGTTATGGCTGGTGCCAACTGAATCAAACCTTCTTTCCTGCAACTGCAATTCTGTGTGTGTGGCCATTTTTTTACAAGCCTACCCTCCCCTCTCCCAGTCAGACTTCCTGATCCCGATCTGGGAGATTGAGTAATCAGACTTTCACTTCTCTCTGACAGCATCAAATTGCTCCTTTCTCCTCATAGTAAACCTATATCCAAGTTCCGTTTATAAATTCCCTTTTATGTCAAGTTCAACCTGACCGGCTGACTTATTTGGTCCCAGCAACATAGGTGACTCTAAAGCAAAATTGAGTTTCAATTTCTTGAGCCACTTCAGCACCCAGCTTTCACCCCTTACTGCAGCATCACTAGGGTGCCCAGTTTTCATACCTTATCACAGCATAGAGTACCCAGCTTCCACCCCTTACTGTAGCATCACTGGGATGCTATGCTAGGTGTTGGGGTCCACATTAGCCCCACATTGGGGTGGACAAAATAATGTTGGGGTCCACACTAGCCCCACATTGGGGCGGCCAAAATGTCGCAGCCCAGGCAAAATGTTGAGGCCCGGGCCAACCCACGTTTGGGCGACCACTGTATCCCGGCCCAAGCTGCCACTACGGTCCGAGGGTTGGGGTTCAGCAAGAGCTAGGGTGAGGGCAGACTCGAAGAATGGAGACCAGACAGGGTGTGATTCAATCCCGTTTATTCTTCAGTCTCTCTTCCTCTAAGTGTCTCCTTCTCTGTCTCCTCTGTCAGCTGTGTCTCAGTATGTCTGTTCTGTCTCTGCCTTTTATATGTCTTACTTGTAAGCCACGCCTCTAAGTTACACCTTTAATCATGCCCTTAGGTCTTGTCTCTAACTCTGATCTCTATACTTCTAAGTCATACTCTTAAGTCACACACCTTTAATCTCACGCACCTTTAATCTCACGCACCTTTAATCTCAAGGTATCTAAACCAAGATTATCAGAGTGTGCTCAGTTGTTGTAGGCTATTGTAATCCAAGTCTCATGTCAGGGTATATGGCTCAAGATGGCTGCAAAGCTGATAGCCGCTTTCTGCTAAAAGTCAGCCCCCAACAGCTAGGCTTAGGGTCTCTTCTCATTTTCAAAATCAGTACTCATGTTTCACCTGTCTTCCTGAAATCACCTTAGGTACCCCTTTTATCTATCATGGCTTTTGTTTTGTTTCCTTTATTCCTATTCCTGGACCTTACAACCACCCATTACCTTTTCCAAAAGCTCATCAAACAGTATGACTCAGTCTTCACTGAGGAATGCAGGTTTGGCCCACCCTAACTCCCAACTGAATTGATAGCACCTATGTAGCTACTCCAGGGCCATTATCTTATCTCCAGTCATTAGCAATAAACCCTTCCTGGCTTCTCCAACACGCTGTTCAAGAATTCCATGCCCTGTTCTAAGGGCCTTTGGCAGGTCAGTAGCACCAGCCGGGGTCCCCCTGATATACCTGCTCAGCTCCAAAATAACTCCAGAAGAAAAATCGTCACGCTTTGTTAGTGATTTCACACTGCTAATCTGTCAGGGAATGAAATACAAGCGGCCTAAAACAAAGTTCAATTCCCACACATTAAGAGCTAGGCCATGACTAACTGGGGTTAGATTCCAATGACTTAAAGTGTCACATACAGATATCTGGAGCCTGTATTCTAAACATCTTGTGGTAACTTAGATCTGTCTCAAGAAAAGTAATCAGCAGTAAAATATATTACTTCAACAAGGTAGTGATTTGTTCTAAAACAACAACAACAAACCTTTGTTCTACAAATGTTTCTTAAAGTTTTCACAACTTTTCATTTCTCTTCATTCCCTTTACCTCCTTGCTGCATGTAAGAAGTGTGCTTCTAGCCAGTGGTTTCCTTTCATTACCATAGAGATGGGAGGAAGCCATCTGTACTACAGGGAAGGAGAAAGCTGTTAATACCCTGTAAAGGCCCATCAGAAGCTGCTCAGTTAGCATGACTGGGAAGAGCCTCAGCCTGTGAATGACCCAAGTCATTTGCTTTCCTTAGAAGTGAATGCTGGCTGTGGTTTAGCTGAAAGAAGTAATTATTAGGGTGGCTGGCTCTGGCACCCAGGAACAAAGAACCCTAACAATGTTTAAGGCCAGAGAGAAACTGGTTAGCAGACTATACTACAGTGCCCCTCCCACCACCCAGGGGACAACATTCCAGGGAAATATCCCTTTCTTCTCTCTGCCTCTCTCTCTCTCTCTCTGACTCTCTCTCCGCCCACCCCTCTCTATCCTTCATGTAAGCCTGCCATCTTTTATGATTTGTGTAAAGGACAAAAATAAAATGGATTAATTTCTTTCAGTTATTCCTTTAAAAGTAGGTCCCTGAACATCCTATGTATTGTTATATGGTTGTTCAGAGTATCAGAGTATCCATCCAACTGTGGGATACAGCAAAGCAACAAGAGATGAAGGTGTTCTAGGGATGAATGAAGAGACTTTGAACCAATGTCTCAACAACCCTGGGAATATTATATCTTGGGATATAATATTCCAGGCTATCCTAAAATTCAGACTCATTCTACCTCAGCCGTCTAGGTACTGACTGGGGACTACAAGTACACTTGACCACACCTGGCTTTACACAGAAAAATGAGTAATTAAAAGTGAATGAATTATCATGCATCTTTGGGATTTTATAAAGGTTGTTCCTTTTGTTTTGCCTTTAAAGCTTTTCATTTTATGTCAACTTTACTACAAGAATAAACAGACGGGTAGACACTGCAATGAGGTCTATTAAGAAGTTAGAGAAGTCACGAAGGGGACTTGGGAGAGATGGCCAGGAAGAGACAGCAGCGATCTAGTCCTTAGGTACAGACATAGGATCTATGAAACGGTGGTCACAGACATAACTCTTATTTAGAACATTAGTTCCTGGTAGACGTGCTCCTGCCTATTCCTCAGTTCCCCAAAGTCTCCCTAGAGCTGGTAGTTCCTCCTAACTTACAGACAACAACTAGCTAAATGAGAACAAGGAGATCTTAATTTTCAAAGTTATTTTCCAAGATGGAGGATATGTATAATGGGACATAAAAATCCCAGGATTATTGAGACATTGGTTCAAAGTCTATCAAGTGGCATTTGACAACCTACCCCCTCATGATGTCACGTGTCTCCACTAGTCAAAGGTAGCTGGTATATCTAGGTTGGGTATTGGGTTACACTTCTGATTGTATGGGCATCTTGTTATTGATCATTACCAAATATATAAGCTTTTGGATAATCTATGCCATTAGAGTCTCATCTGCATGGAGCCCCTGTGGTTGGCAGGATGGTCAGGGCACTCCCAGCCTTGCAGAGACAGCATGGAAGACTGACAGAGCCATCTCCCATGGGTAGCAGGGCTGGTGTCTCTGGCTGGCCGTTTCTAGCTGCATCACACACGTGGCCTCATGGCCGCGGAACATGGCGTCGGATCTAGGCAGAGATGCTGCAGACTAGAGAGTCGGCTTAACTGGCAGCCGCTTTTTTCAATAATTACTACAACACCTCCCCCTTTAATAACATTGTCTTGCTGTACAGTCTAGATTGCCTTGGAACTCAGGACTTCCTTGCCTCACCTGGGATCACAGGTGTATGCCACCATGCTTGGCCCTTACTGTATCTTCATCTTGTAGTTTTCAAAACTGTAAGAAAATTCTGTTTTGGTTTGGATTTTGGGTTTTTTGTTTGTTTGTTTGTTTGTTTGTTTCTTTTTATAAGCCACCTAATTTAAGGAATTTTGTTTTAGCCATACCAGTGGATTAAAAACACCTTCCTGGAACCCCTCTCTCCCTAGGTCTCTTTCTCCCAGCCTTCCTGGGTTTGCCTAAAACCCACTATTAACTTTCCTATTCTGAGCTAGAACCTGACTTCCTCACAATTATTAAGTGTATTATTCTCTTCTTTACACCCATCCGATAGCTTTAAAACTGGCGATCAATGTTTGAGGCTTTAATCAGCCTGTCATATTTTTTTTTATTACACTTGGAAATCACATTTTTTTCTCTGCTTTAGTTTTCAAAGTTCTGCTGCTGCTTTCCTTCCAAGGAGACTATCAGTTATCAAAACATTTTCAGAGGTGACTCAAAGAGGAGACTCACTAACAAAGACCAAAGGCCATTGTGCCTCCTGACATTCCCAGAGTCAACATCTAAAGTCCCCTTATCATGACTTCTATTAGTTCTCAAAAAAACCCTTTAAACAGGGATTAACTCAAATAGGTCTATGAACACCTAAGTGAAAATTTCCCTCAAGACTTAGCAATAGGGGACAGAGGATGCAGTTCTGTTGGCAGAATGCTTGCCTGCTGAGAAAACGCAAAGCCTTGGGTTTGGTCCTCAATCGCAAATAAAAACCAGGCATGATTGATGGCGCATGCCTGTAATCTAAGTACACAGGAAGTAAAGAAAGGAAGCTCAGAAGCAGTTCATGATCACCTTGTGCTCTATTGAGTGAGGCCAGTCTGTAGCATACTGAGATCTTGCACAGAAAAAAATAAAAATAAAAAAAAAATAAATAAATAAAAGACTTAATTATTAAGTCTTTCCTAAGATCTAGAAAATATACATTAGATGCATTGGATGTTGGCCAGGAATTTCTGTGTGCTGAGGGACAGCAGATCTAAACATTCTTTCAATGTTCTCATACATACTCTCATAATTATTTTCACTCATTTTCTCTCTCTCTCTCCTCTCCCCTCAACTAGTTTCCCTCTCTCCTTTCCCCTCTCTCACTTCTCTCTGTGTGTTTTCCCCTTTCAAGGTGTCTCTTGCTAGCTCTCTTGTTCCCTCCCCCTCCCTTTCTAGCAAGGATCAAAGTCTAGCCTCTTGCATGCTAACCTAGGCCAGCCCTCCATCACTGACTAGGTAGACTCCAGGACCTGAGTGACAATATTCTGATATCCCAGCAGCTTATAAAGAAGGTTGCTATTGACTTTCAACATCTTAAATGCTAACAAAATATTTGTAAGAGAAAACAAAATTTCAAACAATAACTTTAAATTTAGTATTAAGATAGTACTAAAGACAATGATACTAAATTATGGACAATGTGGGACATTCATGTGCACACTAACATCAACTTTCATATGGATTTCTAAAACACAAATATATAAAAGACAAAAATCTTCAGAAAATAGTTTAAGTTAAGCACACAGGTATGTTCTGGATAAGACAAAGGTATTCACCCATCTTAGATCTTCCTAATTAAATTAGAAAATTCTAGTAAATTAGAAAAGTCATCCTGACCCTTGGGAAATCTATAGGAGTAATCACCAAGCTTCTAATAGCCAGACAAACATTGGGAGGAAACATGAAAAGTGAAAGGGTATC